>NC_092339.1:330050000-330417500 GCF_046630445.1 Rutidosis leptorrhynchoides | reverse complement strand
ATACTAATCAAAATACTAATAATAACCATAATTAATAATAATAATAATAATAATAATAATAATGATACTAACAATAATAATAATAAAAATAATAATAATCATATTATTAATGTTGATAATAATAAAAGGTATTATTTTCTAATAACTAAAATATTGATAATGATAATAGTTTATAATAATAATAATTCTTAATAATAATATCTAATAACAAATAATAATAATACTGATTTTAATGCTAATACATATTAATAATATTGAATGTAATAATAATAACATGACAATTATATTATAACTTGTAATTCTATATATATATATATATATATATATATATATATATATATATATATATATATATATATATATATATATATATATATATATATATATATATATATATATATATATATATATATATATATTGTGTATATATTTATATATATACACTGTATTTAAATATATCTGTTTATACATACATACATATATACATATATACATATATATATATATATATCTGTATACATATATGTATTTAGTCTCATTAGTTATTAAGTATAACTATAATAATAATAATACTTCTTAATATTATAAATAATAATAATACTTTATAATAATGTAATGGTAATAATAATTATATTATTGATAATAACAATATCTATAAGTTTTATAACAATAATATTATTAATGATAATATTATAATAATTTAAATTTATCACACTTCATATCTATATATATATTACCACTAATACTTCTTATAGTAATGAGATTAATATTATTGTTGTTTAAAAATTTTAATGTATTAATATTACATGTTATCGTTTATAATTTATACTATGTAATAACTTATATTGGATAGTAATTTATATATATATATATATATATATATATATATATATATATATATATATATATATATATATATATATATATATATAAAATAAATATTAATAAAAATATAATATCATGTATCTTATTTTACATATTTATTTCTATTGTTTATTTTATATTTTATATTTTCAAATTATTATATATATAATTACATTTATATATATATATATATATATATATATATATATATATATATATATATATATATATATATATATATATATATATATATATATATATATATATATACATATTTTATTAACAACAATTGTTCGTGAATCGTCGGAATTAGTCAAGGTCAGATGTATACATGAGCACAGTTTAAAGTTTTTGAGATTTCAATGTTACAGACTTTGCTTATCGTGTTGATTTCATATAAAGATTCATTTTAAATTTGGTCGGAAATTTTCGGGTCATCGCAGTACCTACCCGTTAAAGAAATTTTGTCCCGAAATTTGATTGGGATCGTCATGACTGACATTAAGTAGGTTTTCATGACTCATATGAGTTGGAAATTAGAGTTTTATCATCATTGATTAATATAGATAAAACAATTTGATTACTCGAAGCGTACGAGTGAAGCTAACACAAAAGAGTGAAATGAGAAAATAATATTCGTTTTAACTTTTGACGTAGCCAGGATTGAATTCGGAAAATAAGGTGCGACTTATCTTTTGACGTTGTCTTGAGTGAATTCCGGAATTCAAGGGATTTAAAGAAAATCATCGAAATCTAAAAGATTTGATTCCTCGGTGAGTAAGGAAATTAAGATCTCTATAATTAAATACGGTGATCTGCCTCGATTACTTCGTCTGATATTTCCATTATAAATTAAACTCTTCCGTTCCATTATTCTCACCATTCATATACTTTCTTTCTTAGTTCATACATCCAAAAGATTGTGAAAATGCTTAATGCCGTTCTAATACTTGATATTTTCCTAATTATCATTTCTGTCATTCTTCTTTTCAATCTTCCACCGAAAAAATTTGTTTACTTCTACTATTACCTTGGGGTGATACTATTTTTAATTCTACCGTGTCTTTATATTGCTATTCGTATTAATATCCACAGTTTGTAACCTCCATGTTATTATTGGGCTTTATATTTTCTCTCATATTTTGGAGTTCTTTGCCTTTTTATTCTCTTTTCGACCGCTAGTAAAGCGAGTAATGGTCCTGAATTTGTAGGTATAAAATTCGAAATGAACATAATTAATGTTCTAAGAGAGAAATTGTAATAGCACGATCTTGATTGGTTAATTTACCAGAATTCAAGAGAAAAGATAGAACTATCAAGAAAATATGTTCTTGATGTGTTTGTAGATTAGATAGAATGTAAGAGTCGTATAACATGGCACATGATGACGTTATAATCTGTGAATCATCACGTTCCATTAGAAACTCATCTTGACTTACTGTAATATAATCACGTTGATCAAGTGTTATTATATTATACTAACTCATGCTTCAGTTCCCAACACTACTTCAAAAACATTCATACTTCCAACTTGAAGGTTTCAGAATTTAGAAACTAAACAGTTTTCTTTTTGATGTAATACAGATAGCGCGAAGAGGTAAATGATTTTAGATAAGAATAATTATGGAAATATCTTCAGAAATATGGAGGATATTTATAATGAAAGATACGATGTTATTTTAGAATTTCTAATATCAGAGGATGATGAAGAATATTGTCCGCAAGGGTTTAGAGTCAGGAGCCAGGTATTCGTTAAGGACTTCAGCAGATACTGAATCATTTAGATTCTTTGAAGGCAGGTTTAGTCTTTGTGATTTGTCCACAGCCTTCTTCATACTTTTCTCAATCCGTTTTCCAGTTCCAAACCTTATCTTTTTTGAGCTTTGCCAACACACTATTCTTTATCATCAAACTTTTTACTGTTAAGGTCGTTTACAGTTTTTGCTGCTTCATCAGTATTTTTCAAAATTTTGAGAACTAGTCGCAGTTTAGGGTGTTTTTCAGAAACTTCACATTCGAAGTATGTAAGTATTGGAGGTAGACGTTATATATATACATATAATTTTTGGCGTAGACATGCTGCGAAATTCGAGAATAATGATTCAAGATTTTTGGTATGGCAATTACTATTACAAGATGCAGACGAGTACATGATAGGGTTTCAATGAATAAGTATAGTGGTTGTTCGGAGAGCCTTGAAGATCAATGAAGTTGTTGGTAAGTTTACTGCTAATGTGACGATATATAAAAAGTTCCTCGGTAACAATGACGAAAGGCAAACTTATATATCAAAGTTATAATAAGGCTAATCCGAATAAAAGTCGAAGTTGATTTGCTAGAGCTGTGACAAAATTGGCTAATTTTGGAAAGGTATTGTAAAGTTATTTTCGGTAATAACACGCCAATGGATCTGGCACAAGTTTGAATTCAAAGTATAGCTTTGAAGGATGTAGGAATCTAAATGTGATGTCTTTTGTTAAATCTTGACTTGGACTTTGATCAGTCAAAATCCGAATATGAAATTAAAATAGAATGCAAATAGTTATTCTTTGGTGAACGGATACGTATATGTGCGGATATGAGTAGTATTGTTAATGACTGCTGAATCAGAACTGAAGAGTGCACAGTGTAACTTATTAATGTGAAATCTAAATATTCCTCGGGTATTACCTACCCGTTAAAATATTTTCACCATTAACAGTTTGTACAAAAGAATTTTTAATTACAATCTTTATGAAAATATACTTACATATATATTTTCTTCAAATGTAATCATGGATTTAATGAGTTAATATGATATTAAACTCATCTGATTTACGGTTAGAACTAGAGTACATAATCTCTAAAATATTAGAGATTACATAATCGCCATGTAGAACGAAGATAAATGAGGTAGAACGATACGTAGAACGAAGATCATACTCGAAGTACAGATGGTGATATTAAGGCGTGTGATGTTGAGGCTTGTGTTGTTGGTGGTACTGTTGGTGCCGGTGATGTTGCTGAAGTTGGTACGTTTTGCACCATATTTTCCAAGGCTATAACTCGGGCGAGAAGCTCGTTGACTTATTACTCCGGGATGATTGTCGGTAAGAACGAGTGAATGAATAAGGTTTAGAATCTGAGTTGTGATATAGTCGTGGCGAGATACTCTGAAAATGAGAGAGAAAATGGTGTTTCGAACTGGTTCACCGGTAAGTGCTTCAGGTTCTTTGCCAAGAGGGAAAGTTGGTGGATGGAAAGGATCGACTTTTTCTCGTCTCCATTGATTAAGTAGACTACGAACCCATCAGATGAATTGGGGATGGCTGATTGGTTGATTCATTCTGGTGATGATGCTTTCGGAGTTTAGGTGAACATCCGTGTCCGAGTAGCTGTCGGGTTCCGAAGAAATTGAAGTAGTGACGAGTTCCATTTCGTACGATTGAGTAAATGATTTTTCGATATGAAATGATTTCCGGCTATCGGATGATATTCTAATTACATAGGATATCTATATAGAGCAAAAGATTTCGTAGATTACAGAGGAACTTACGGCATATGTCAGGCAAGTTTACAGTAACAGATGCGCTAAGATATGAATTTTGTCTATACACTATGCAATCAATTCAGTAAGATGTGTCTAACTGATAGTTGTTTAGATGCAATAGTGAGTCTGGACTTCGACCGTGTCTGCATGTCAAAAGTTTTGCTTATCATTTCGTGTAAAAAATTACCTGCTTATCATTCTTAGTCTAGACACATCTTACTGCATTGATTGCGTGAATAGTGAATAGACAAAATTCATATCTTAGCGTATCTGTTACTGTAAACTTTGCCTGACATATTCCATAAATTCCTCCGTATTCTACGAAATCTTTTGTTCTATATATATAGATATCCTATGTAATTAGAATACTATCCGATAGCCGAAAATCATTTCATACCGAAAAACCCTTTACTCAATCGTACGAAATGGAACTCGTCACTAGTTCAAATTCTTCGGAACCCGACAGCTATTCCGAAATGGATGTTCACCTAAGCTCCGAAAGCAGCGTCACCAGAATGAATCAACCAATCATCCATCCTCAATTCATCTGATGGGTTCGTAGCCTACTTAATCATTGAAGACAAGAAAAAGGTGATCCGTTCCATCCCGCACATTTCCCTCTTGTCGAAGAACCTGAAGCACTTACCGACGAACCTGTTCGTAATACCATTTTCTCTCTTATTTCCAGAAGTATCTCGTCATGATTATATACTATCTCAAATTCTAGATCTTATTCATCCGCTCGTCCCAACCGACAATCATTCTAGAGTAATGGAAGAAGTCAACGAGCTTCGCACTCGAGTAATTAATTTGGAGAAAATGGTGCAAAACTTACCAGCTTCAGCATCAACACCAGTACCACCAACAACTCAAGTTTCAACATCACATGCCTCAACATCAAAATCTATACCCTAAGCATAATCATTGTTCTACATGACGTTCTACATCATTTATCCTCGTTCGACATGGTGATTATGTAATCTCTAAAGTTTTGGAGATTATTCATTCTAGTTCCAACCGAAAATCAGATGAGATTAATATCATATTAACTCATAAATCCATGATTACATCTGAAGAAAATATATGTGCATATATGTTTTCATAAAGATTGTAATTAAAAATTCTTTTGTACAAAGTGTTAATGGTGAAAATATTTTAACGGGTAGGTAATACCCGAGGAATATTTAGATTTCACCTTAATAAGTTACACTGTACATTCTTCGAATCTGATTCAACAGTCATTTACTATCCTACTTACATTCACTGATATACGAATCCATTCATCACAGAATAACCATTTTCATTCAATTTCATATTTGGATTTTAACTTATCAGAATCCAACAAGTGGCATAATGAAGAAAACATTGGACAATATAAAATTTGTTAGAAACAAACAAATTAACTATGAGAAAATTTTTGTTAAGAATCCACGCTAACAAAATCCTAGCTAACTGTTCCTAGCTAACTGTTAATTCCTTATTACATTTTAATTATCGCAATTTATTTTATCGCAATTTTAATTCTCGCAATTTTATTTATTGTCATTTAATTTCTGTTATTTATTTTACGCACTTTATTTATCGTCATTTAAATACTGTTATTTACGCATTTAAATATCGGGACACGTATACAAGGTTTTGACATATCATATCGACGCATCTATATATATTATTTGGAATAACCATAGACACTTTATATGCGGTAATGCTGGAGTTAGCTATACAGGGTTGAGGTTGATTCTACAATAATATATATACTTTGAGTTGTGATCGAGTCTGAGACATGTATACAATGGGTCACGAATACGTATTAATTGATTCGAATATTATATATTAAACTATATATGAATTGTTGAACTACTAATTGTGGACTACCAACAGTGGACTAATAACATTGGACAATTAAAATGAATTAAAATATTGATTATAACATATGAAACTAAACATTTCTTCAAGTTTTCCACTTGATTTCATTTTAAACCTCGTTTGTATTTTGACGATTACAATCTGCGTTCAAACCCTTCATGATTCTTGAAAACACCTTAATCAAGAGGATGAACCAACCGCACTTCATCTACGGAAGAAAAGATTTATGCACATAGTTATGCACCCGAAAACACTTGGAACCTGAGTAAACGTTTAACACGTATCTGTGCTAGCTCCTTTGGCGTTGTTATTACCGAAAATAACTTTGTAATTTCTTTTCAAATTAGCCAATTTTGTCACAGCTCCAGCAAATCAACTTCGACTTTTCATTCGGGTTTGCCTTATTATAACCTTGATATATAAATTTGCCTTTCGTCATCGTTACCGAAAAACCGTTTATATCGCACCGCATTAGCAGTAAACTTACCAGCAACTTCATTACTCATTAGCTTAAGTCTCTCCGAAGAACCATTATATTTGTTCGTTAAAACCTATTCATATACTCTTCTACATCTTATAACGAGAATTACCACATCAATTACCGGGAATTAGCAATCAGTATTTTGAAATCTCGCAGCATGTCTACACCAACAGTTATATATGTACATATAACATCTATCTCTTAGACTTACGTACTTCAATTGTGAATTTCGGAAAAGCACCCAAACTACGAATTTGTTCTCCGAATTTTTGGAAAATGCTGATGAAGCAGCAAAAACTGTAAACGACCTTAACAGTCGAAAGTTTAATGATAAGGAATAGTATGTTGAAAAAGCTCAGAAAAAAATTGGAAACTGGAAAACGGATCGAGCAAACCATGAAGGAGGCTGTGGGAAAATTACAAAGACTAATTCTGCCTTCAAAGAATTCAAATGATTCAGTATCTGCTGAAGTCATTAACGAATACCTTGCTCCTGACTCAAACCTTTACGGAAAAATCTTCTTCATCATCCTCTGTTATTAGAAATTCTAAGATATCATCATATCATTCATTATAAATATCCTCAATAATTCTGAAGACATTTTCATAACTATTCTTATCTGAAATCATCTATCTCCTCACGTTATCTGTATTACATCAGAAAGGAAACTGTTTTAGTTTCTAAATTATGAAAGAAAAAAATTTCGAATGTAAAATATGAATGTTATTGAAGCAGTGTTGGGAACTGAAGCATCAGTTAGTATAATATAATGACACTTGATCAACATGATTATATTACAGTAAGTCATGTTGAGTTTCTAATGGAACATGATGATTCACAGACCATAACGTCATCATGTGCCATGTTACACGACTCTTACATTCTACCTAATCTCCAAACATATCTAGAACATATCTTCCTGATAGTTCTATCTTTCTCTTGAATTCCAGTAACTTAACCAATCAATATCGTGCTATTACAATTTCTCTCTTAGAACGTTAGTCATGTTCATTCGAAACTTCATACCTACGAATTCTGGACCATTATTCGTTTAACTTAAAGTCGGGAAGAGAAAACAAAAGGATGGAACTCCAAAATATAAAGGAAACAAAGGGAGTCAGTTTATAGTGAAATATCTGACAAAGCAAATCAAAATAGATTATCGCATTTAATCAAAGTGGATCCTAATTTCCTTAATCACCGAAGGACCAAATCATATTACGAAGATTTTCTCTAAATCCCTTAAGTTTCGAAAATCAACCGTGACTACGTCACCGGTTAAGTCAAATCTTCATTTACTCATTTCACTCTTTTGTGATAGCTTCGTTCGTACTCTTCGAATAATCGAATTATTTTATCCATATTACTCAATGGTAATAAAACTCTATTTATCAGCTTATATGAGCCATGAAAACATATTTATTGTTAGCCATGATGATCCCAATCAAATTTCGGGACGAAATTTCTTTAACGGGTAGGTACTGTGATGACCCGAAAATTTTCGACCAAATTTAAACTTAATCTTTATATGTTTCCGACACGGTAAGTAAAGTCTGTAGATTTAATTATCCAAAATGTTGAACTATTTACATGGATTAATTTAACCTATGACCAGTCCCGACGATTCACGAACAACTATTAGTAAATAAATATGTAAATACATATATAGATATAAATATAAATATAAGTGTATATATAGAATTCTGAATTATAATATATACATAATCAATTAGAATTAAAAATGTAGAATAATAAATAGAATAAATAAGTTACTACAATATATATATATATATATATATATATATATATATATATATATATATATATATATATATATATATATTAATTCTATAAATAATTATTATTGTAAGGTATAAAAATTAAATGTTTAAAATATATATATATCTACATTAAAAAGGGACATATGTAATATTAATTACAAGTTTAAAAATAGTGTTTTATCAATGTTATTAATATCACCGTCATTTTATTATTAACATTAATATTAACATTATTAATAGTATTACTAATATTATTATAATATATAGATAAGAAAGTAGAAATAGGTAAATTGTTATATCATGATTATTACTTGTATTATCATTAGATATTATTATCATTAATAAAATTATCATTATCATTTTTATAATCATTATTATTATTAATGTTATTATTATTATTTTTAATAAAATTATCGATATTTTTTTAGTATTATGGAATTATTATTATTTCTATTATCATTAACAAAATATTATTATTAATATTGATATAATTATTATTTGTAATATTATTAATTATTATTATTAATATAATAATTATTATTATATTAATATTAAATATATATAAAAAATGGAAAATTGCACAATCCGTTACCTGTGCCCATCAATCTGTAGTTGATTTTGTAATTCGTCCCTAAATTGATTACAAGTCGATTTCAAGCAACAATTTAAAACAGTAATCAATCGCTATATATTGTATACTGCAATTCAAAGGATAAAAAGAAATAAATAAAAAGAAAAACCCATTATTTCTCTGTTCTTGAACTCAAAACCTCATAACCCAAATTCGAACTCAATTTCAAAAACTAAAAATGTAGAAGTGTTAAGAATCCACTAAAAAAACTTCGTGTAAAAATTTAACTTTCAATTCCTCATATCGATTACGAATTCGAGAGTCACACTATACAAGTAAAAAAAGTCAACATTTGTTCTTCAGCTAAATTCAAATTTTCTGTTTCAAATTGGGTTAAATTGATAATTTTTACAGTTTCTAGAGGTGATTTGAAACATATTTGGTGTTATAATCTATGGCTAAAGCGTTCCAAAAATCAAAATTTATTTATGAAGTTCTTATTTTTTTTGCGACACAGCAGGTACCCATATTTTTTTTTTTCATTTTTCAAATAAATCCAATCACTTCAATTAAGTTGTTTTTGTTTTACTTATGAATTCTAAAAACAAATAAATAACATGTTGTTATTATGGTAAATGTTATGGGTCGATTATTTTTGTGAAGAAGAAGAAGACATAAGAACTTAGAATAATCGGTTAAATAAAATAAGCTGGGGTTTTAAAACAGAAAAGCAAGGGACGAAGGAATGTTTTAGAGTGTTGACGGGTGAGCGGGAGGTCGCGAGTTCGAGCCCGGCTTGAGGCATCTATTTTTTTAAAAAAAGCTTATTTTAGTGAGATATAATTCTATTATTCTTATTAGTATTATTATTATTATTAGTATTATTACAATTATTATTATTAATATTAATTATGGACTACTAGTTATTATCATTATTATTAATAAATGTATTAGTTATCATTTAACATAATTAAAATTTCCATTATGATGATGATTATTACTATTGTTACTACTAATATTACTACCATTAATAGTATTATTATTATGTAGTATTATTATTAATATTATCATTTGTAATATGGTTGTTCTTATTATTATTATTATCATTATAAGTATTATTATTATTGTTAATATTATTATTATTATTATGATTAGGATTATTAATATTGCTATCATTATGAAGTAATACAAATTGTTATCATTTTCATAATTATTATTAATAGTATCATTATTATAAATATAAGTAGTAATATTAGTATTATTACTAAAAGTATCATAACTTTTAAATCTATCATTTTATTAAAACTATTATTATTACTATCATTATTATTATTATTATTATTATTATTATTATTATTATTATTATTATTATTATTATTATTATTATTATTATTATTATTATTATTATTATTATTATTATTATTATTATTATTATTATTATTACTATAATTATACGTATTCTAATATTATTATTATTATTATTATTATGTTGCAAATCAAAGATTTTCTATATAAAAATATATTCAACGATATATAAAATGAATTTATAAAGAAATATATAAGTTAATGGTATAAAAATTTATATCACTAATAATAATAATTGTTCGATTACAATTATGTGTGTTAATATATATACAAATGATATAGGTTCGTGAATCCTAGGCCAACCCTGCATTGTTCAGTATCGTCGAATGAATATTTTTACTACAAAATATTGTAGAGTGAGTTTCATTTGCTCCCTTTTTAACTGCTTTTGCAATATATATTTTTGGGACTGAGAATACATGCGCTTTTATAAATGTTTGACGAAATAGACATAAGTAATTGAAACCACATTCTATGGTTGAATGATCGAAATCAAATATGCCCCTTTTAGCTTGGTAGCCTAAGAATTAGGGAACTGGCCCCTAATTGACGCGAATCCTAAAGGTAGATCTACGGGAACTAACAACCCCCATTCTGAAATTTGGAATGCTTTAGTACTTCGATTTTATCATGTCCGATGGGTGTCCCGGAATGATGGGGATATTCTATATGCATCATGTTAATGTCGGTTACCAGGTGTTCACCATATGAATGATTTTTTTTATCTCTATGCAGTTTGCAAAATGCCTGATATGATATGTATATTTATGAGAAATGAAAATAAAAATCTTGTGGTCTATTAAAATTATGGAAATGATCGATTATGATAAACTAATGAACTCACCAACCTTTTGGTTGACACTTTAAAGCATGTTTATTCTCAAGTATTAAAGAAATCTTCCACTGTGCATTAGCTCATTTTAAGGACATTGCATTCGAGTCGTTGAGTTTATCGAGACTATTATTAAGTCAATTATATTTGGGTGTATTATGAAATGGTATGCATGTCGTCAAGTTTCGATGTAAAGAAAGTTTGTCTTTTAAAAAAATGAATGCAATGTTTGTAAAATATATCATATAGAGGTCAAATGCCTCGCGATGTAACCAAATGTATTGTATTAGTCCTTATAGATTACCAACTGAAATATCCCGTTCATATCGATTATAAACGTTTCATATTAATTAGTTTCATTGCGAGGTTTTGACCTCTATATGAGACATTTTTCAAAGACTGCATTCGATTTTTAAAACAACCATAACCTTTACTTTATCGATAAAGGTTTAAAAGACATATCATAGATTACCAAATAATGGTAATCTAAAGTACAACGTTTATATACGACCATTACATAATGGGTTACGATAATATATTACAACAATTTATTTTTCGAATGCAGTTTTTCTTTAAACATTAACATACAAGCATGCTGACTCCAAATCTTGTCCTTAATTTAGCATGCAACAGCGGAAGCTCTTAATAATCACCTGAGAATAAACATGCTTAAAACGTCAACAAAAATATTGGTGAGTTATAGGTTCAGCCTATATGTATATCAATTTGTAATAATAGACCACAAGATTTTAGTTTTCATAAACATCCATCTCATATCAGACATTTTGCAAACTGCATAGAGATAAAAATCATTCATATGGTGAACACCTGGTAACCGACATTAACAAGATGCATATAGAATATCCCCATCATTCCGGAACACCCATCGGACATGATAAACTCGAAGTACTAAAGCATTCCAAATTCCAGAATGGGGGTTGTTAGTTCCCGTAGATCTACCTTTAGGATTCGCGTCAATTAGGGGCCAGTTCCCTAATTCTTAGGCTACCAAGCTAAAAGGGGCATATTCGATTTCGATCATTCAATCATAAAATGTAGTTTCACGTACTTGTGTCTATTTTCTAGAACATTTATAAAACTGCATGTATTCTCATCCCAAAAATATTAGATTTTAAAAGTGGGACTATAACTCACTTTCACAGATTTTTACTTCGTCAGAATTTAAGACTTGGCCACGGATCGATTCACGAACCTATAACAAATATATACATATATATCAAAGTATGATCGAAATATATTCACAACATTTTTTATTACGTTTTAATGATTTAAGTTTATTAAATTAGCGGTCCAACGTTAGTAATCTACAACTAGTTGTCCATAGTTAGATGTGCAGAAATAAATTAATATATATTATCTCGAATCAATCCACGACCCAGTGTCTACAAGTCTCAGACTCGATCACAACTCAAAGTATATATATTATTTTGGAATCAACCTCAACCCTATATAGTTAACTCAAGCATTACTGCATATAGAGTGTCTATGGTTGTTCCAAATAATATATATAGATGGGTCGATATGATATGTTAAAACATTGTATACGTGTCTATGGTCTATCAAGGTTACATAATATGTTAGAGTACATATATAATACAATATAAGTTAGTTAAGTTATGGTTAGAATAGATTTCTTACAAATTTCACGTAGCTACAACAAGCAAAAATATCCAATTTTGTTTTACCCATAACTTCTTCGTTTTAAGTCCATTTTGAGTGATTCAAGTTGCTATGATTTCATAATGAACTGAAATTCATGAAAATAAACAGAAAAAGTATAAGTTTATAGTCGAAAATACAGGTTACAATTCATTTTTGTAAGAGGTAGTCATTTCAGTCGAAAGAACGACGTCTTGATGACCATTTTGAAAAACATACTTCCACTTTGAGTTTAACCATGATTTTTGGATATAGTTTCATGTTCATAAGAAAATCATTTTCCCAGAAGGACAACTTTTAAATCAAATTTTATCATAGTTTTTAATTATCTAACCTAAAACAGCCTCCGGTTTTACTACGACGGCGTATGTCCGGTTTTACGGTGTTCTTCGTGTTTTCAGGTTTTAAATCATTAAGTTAGCATATCATATAGATATAGAACATGTGTTTAGTTGATTTTAAAAGTCAAGTTAGAAGGATTAACTTTGTTTGCGAACAAGTTTAGAATTAACTAAACTATGTTCTAGTTATTACAAGTTTAAATCTTCGAATAAGATAGTTATATATATATATATATATATATATATATATATATATATATATATATATATATATATATATATATATATATATATATATATATATATATATATATATATATATATATATATATGAATCGAATGATGTTATGAACATCATTACTACCTCAAGTTTAGTAGGTAAACCTACTGGAAGTGACAAGAAATGATTTAGCTTCAAAGGATCTTAGATGGCTTGAAAGTTCTTGACGTAGAATCATGACACGAAAACAAATTCAAGTAAGATTCCTACTTGAATTAAGATTGTTATGGTTATAGAAATTGAATCAAAGTTGGAATATGAGTATTACCTTGAATTAGAATGATAACTTACTGTAAATAACAGAGGTTTCTTGATCTTAGATGATTACTTAGAATGGATTAGAAAGCTTGAAAGTAGACTTGCAAACTTGAAAGTGTTCTTGAAGTTTACTTGAGTAGTTGTTTTGAAAGTTGATCTAGGTTAGGATTTATGAACTAGATTGAGCTAGATTTTGTTGAAGATGATGAAGAATACTTAGAACACCAAGAAAGAACTTGAGAGAGATAAGTTTGATGCATGAAAGTTGAAAAATGAAAGTGTAATGGTTGGTGAAGAAAAACGTGATCCTACCCATGAATATAAGGTTCCATTAGTTTATATTTTTGTTAGATATTTCATGCTAGTTGCCAAATGATGGTTCCCACATGTTTAGGTGACTCATTAAGGCTGCTAAGAGCTGATCATTGAAGTGTATATACCAATAGTATATATATTTAGAAGTTGTGTATTGTACGAGTACGAATACGGATTGAATACGAGTAAATAGTGTTACTGTAGCAAATAGTATTTTGCTGTAACAAATAATATTTTACTGTAGCGAATAGTATTTTACTGTAGCAAAGCAAAAATTTACTGTAGCAAATAGTGTTTTACTGTACATCTTTGATTTAATTGTATTTCTTCTTATATATATATATAAAATAAAAACTTACATAATAAAAAAATAAAATGATTATATAATTATCACAAGTTATGACGTTCGTGAATCATCAGGCAAACGGGGTGGTCAATTGTCTACATAAACTCATTTCAATTAATCAAGTCTTAACAAGTTTGATTGCTTAACATGTTGGAAACATTTAATCATGCAAATATAGTTTTCATTTAATATACAATCATGGAAAATTTAGGGTCACTACAGTACTGTGACGACCCGAAAATTTCTGACCAAATTTAAACTTAAATTCTTTTATGATTTCGACACGATAAGCAAAGTCTGAAAAGTTGAGTCTCAAATTTTTTTTTTGGAACAGTTTATATGAAACCATTTGACATTTGACTATTTCCGATGATTCACGAACAATTAATTGTAAATGAATGTGTATATAAATATATGTATGTATAATAACGGGAAATATTGATATACAGTTAATTGTTAGAACTAAAAAATGTAAAATGAAATACGATATAATTAAATTTTTATGAAAATGAATCTATATGTATATTTAATGTATATTAAATATAAATATTAAATGATTATAATAATCATTTGATGTTCCAATTGATAGTAAGCAAGTTCAATTCGAACTTATGTAATTTCAAAATAAACGGTGATCCAAAAATAAGTTATATGAATTATAGCTTTGTTAAAAATATAATTAGAACCTATTTGATTAGTTTTAACATTTAGTATTTTTACTTGGGGTTGGGAGCTAATAATTAATTTAATTTTTATTTAATAATGGTAAAGAATTAATGATCAAATTTTTACACCTTAGTTGCTAAAATAAATAAATATATTTAAATTAAAAATTTGGAATTTATCTGAGTACTTTTTATCCGCCACTAAGTAACAACGGAGTACGAATTTCAGTCCGTGAATGAAATAGTAGACGATATGATGACCCGGGAATTTCCGACCAAATTTAAACTTTAATCTTTATATGTTTGCGACACGATAAGCAAAATCTGTAATGTTGAGTCTCGAAAGTTTTGAAATCTATATTCATGTAGTCAATTACCATTTGACTATGCCCGACGATTCACGAACAATTGTGTGTAAATAAATATGTAAATATATATAAATATATGTTAATATGAATCTATGAATAATATATATATAATTCAGTAAATATCATTATATAAAATAATATTACATATAAGTCCAAGATTAAAAATAATTGTTATATTAATATTATTATAATTACTGTTATTAATATTAAAATTTGTATAATTAATATTATTATTTTTAATACAAAATATATATATATATATATATAATTTGATATGTATAAGTTATTATTATTAATATTATTATTAACAATAATAATATTAATATTATTATAACTGATAAGATTGTTATTATCATATTATTATTAGTAATTAAATTATTTAAAATTATCAATATTTCTAGTAATAATCTTATTAATTATCAATTATTATTACTAGTTATTTTATTAATAATATTAACATATTTATACTTGTTAAATATCAAACAAAATATAAGAATTTAAAATATACATATAAACAAGATATATAAATACATATACATATACATATATATACATAAATACATATACAGGTATACATATATAAAAAATACATACACAGATATATATTTGTATAAATACAATTATATATAGTTATAAATTTATAAATAAAATAATTAAGTATTTCATATTAAGAGGATCAAAACTGGTTTCCTATCATTATCAACTATTTTATCAATCGTTTTTATATCTACAACTGGTACGATCAATCCCAATAAGTCATACTATCCAACAAATTCAGTTTTACTAAATTGTATGTATATGAAATTTTCTTTCTGACAGAATAGGGAATTGTCGAGCAATCAAGTCTTACTACAGTCGTTAGTTGAATTAATCCAGCTGTAGTTATATCTGTTAAACTTTATATAATACTCCACTTAGGTAATTCGGAGAAAAACAGAAAATCAAATTGAAAATTAGGCAAGCAGACACACGATAACTCTGTTCTTGTATGACTTTTCTAAAACCACGAATTCGAACGAGATTTTAAAATGTAATAACGCAGAGTTGATAGGAATCCCTTGTTCAAACTATCTGTAAGTTTTCAAACTCTAATTTTGTCTCTTGAATTCGAATTTCAAAGTCAAACTTTAAAATTTGAAAGTCAACCGATTGATCTTGATTAAAATTCGGACTTGTTTGGATGTTTCAAGTTAAATCAATAATTCAAAAAGTTTCCTGGAAAGATTTATGACCAATTTCATTTTATAATCACAAGCCAAAACTGTCTTAATTCCAAAATCACCTATTGAGTTGTTATCGTGTTTCTTTGCCGCTACTGCCCTCGATTTATTATTTTTTTGTTAATTCAACACAATTACAACTAAGCTTTGCTGTATTGATTCTACAGCTTAACTGGAACCTTGAATTAGTTAGATTAGCTAGTATTAGTTTTGGTCGATTTATCCTGGGAAAGATGAGGAAGAAGAGAGAAATAACAGATATGGGTTATAATTATATGGAACCTAATTTAAAACAGAAAAACACCACAGATCAGATGGTTGGGTATGTTTGCGGGTAGCGAGAGGTCACGGGTTCGAGTCCCATCTTGGGCTTTTCTTTTTAGAAGCAGATTTAAAAAGGGTATATGCTTATATTTCCATTTTCATTATTATTATTATTATTATTATTATTATTATTATTATTATTATTATTATTATTATTATTATTATTATTATTATTATTATTATTATTATTATTATTATTATTGTTATTATTATTAATATTTATTGTAGTTATGTTAAGGTAAATAATATGATTAATGTAATTATCATTTTTTTATTAAGTAATATCATTGAGTAACATTAAGTATTATTAATATAAATTATTAATATTGATATAATTATTAACATTTTTATGATTATGATTATTATAATTAATGTTATTATGAAAATAAAACAAGTTGTTATTAGCGTTATCATCAATTTTAATGAACATATGTATTATTACTAATATTATCATTATTATTATAAACATGATTATAATTATTAGTATTATCACCATTAATATTAATATTAAGGTTATTATTATTACCACTAATATGATTATAAGTATTATCATGAATATTACTATTAGGTAACTACTAAAATCATTTTCTTAACTATTATTAAACAGAAAAATTAATATTTTATAGTTATTATCATTAATATCATTATTATTGTGAATAATAGCGTTATTAACATTATTACTTTAGTTAGTAATATCAAGTATCATTATTATTATCTTTATCAACATTAAAATAGCTTTTGTATCATTAAAATTACTATTAATAATAAACCAATAATATATATAACATATTTAAAACATTTAACATAACAAAAATAAATATTTTCATATACGAAAAAGAATATATGAATTATATATATATATATTATTAATATAAAAATGATATAATCAATAATTTAAATGTATTCGATTACGGTTGTGTGTATTAATAGTTATACAAATGATATAGGTTCGTGAATCCGAGGCCAACCCTACACTTGTTCAATATCATCATATGTATTTTTACTACAATATACATTAGGTGAGTTTCATTTGCCTTTTTACCCTTTATATTTTTGGGCTGAGAATACATGCGCAATTTTTATAAATTTTTTACGAAATAGACACAAGTAATCGAAACTACATTCTATGGCTGGATTATTAAACTGAATATGCCCCTTTTTAGTCTGGTAATCTAAGAATTAGGGAACAGACACCCTAATTGACGCGAATCCTAAAGATAGATCTATAAGGCCCAACAAGCCCCATCCAAAGTACCAGATGCTTTAGCACTTCGAAATTTATATCATGTCCGAAGGAGGATCCCGGAATGATGGGGATATTCTTATATGCATATTGTGAATGTCAGTTACCAGGTGTTCAATCCATATGAATGATTATTTTTGTCTCTATGCATAGGACGTATATTTATGAGAAATGCAAATCTTGTGGTCTATTAAAATGATGAAAATGATTATATATGTTAAACTAATGAACTCAGCAACCTTTTGGTTGACACTTGAAAGCATGTTTATTCTCAGGTACGAAAGAAATCTTCCGCTGTGTATTTGCTCATCTTAGAGATATTACTTGAAGTCTTTCATGACATATTTCAAAAGACATTGCATTCGAGTCGTTAGGTTCATCAAGATTAATACTAAGTCAATTATAGTTTGATATATTTTATGAAATGGGATGCATGCCTGTCAACTTTATATGTAATGAAAGTTTGTCTTTTAAAAAAACGAATGCAATGTTTGTAAAATGTATCATATAGAGGTCAAGTACCTCGCGATGTAATCAACTATTGTGAATCGTTTATAATCGATATGGACTTCGTCCGGATGGATTAGGACGGGTCACTTCAGACGACGGCTAACTTAATCGCTCGTTTTAATTTTAATTTATATTATAATTATTATTATATTAAAATACTGTGCTTGTTTGGATTCATTTCCGTTTCATTTCGTTTTCTTTCTTCTATTTTTCTATTTGAGTAAACCTCACATATGACATCTTGTCTACTTAAATTCTGTTTTTGTTTGATAAATATCATCAACATACCACTGTATATGATTTGTATTTGATTGGTACTTTGATTATGCATGTTTTCCGGGAATCATTTGACAAATATTTAGTATGATTACTAGACTCAAATCTATATATATATATATATATATATATATATATATATATATATATATATATATATATATATATATATATATATATATATATATATATATATATATATATATATAAACACATTGTATAGAGAATGAGAATTATTTTGAGGAACACCACACCCATTCAAACATCATCTCTAATTCACCACCAACTTAATTCACCACCGAACATTTTGTTTTTTTCGTTTAATCATCCACCACAACAACTATCGTGCTACCACCACTATCACTCGGTTCAACACCCAACCCTCTTACAAACCACCATCACAACCTTTGAACCTATCTTATTTCTTTTTTTCATCATGATTAATCAAAACTGCCATCACGCAAACGTCTTAGTGATAATTGCTATTACTACTTGTTGTCTTTACAACCATAAATCACAACTCACTTCTCTTCACCCGACTCTTCTATCTGATTTGACTACCATAGTCACCACCCATGTCACCTTCACCCTTATCATCTCTAAAGACTTGCAAACTGCAAGACGTAAACTTCGCTGCTTACACACCCATGCATAGTCCACATAAGATTAATAACAACCACCACTCTTACTTCTTACTATTTTGGCTATTCCATCAATACAGCGAAACCCATAAAACCCAAAAGAACCAGGCTGTAGCTGCACTATATCCTTCTGTTTCTCTGGTTAAACATGAATCACACACCAATATCTTCAAAAAGAACCGCCACTCATTACCACCACGATCAACTTAACGGCTACAACATATATATATATATATATATATATATATATATATATATATATATATATATATATATATATATATATATATATATATATATATATATATATATATATATTGCTGTTTATATTTCGATCACAACAAACCCAAACCAAAACTATCTAGACCCACGAAAATAATCAAAGTATTTTGACTTTTTCCCTTGCAACTTGAACGACTATTTAATGTTGCAAAATGATAGTGATGTTGCCGTTAAAATAATGCTGCTACTTCTCCCTTTTTGGCCGAAAGCTTCCAAACAAAATACCCCACTTGCCAACACTTTTGCTAGTGGGTTATAGGAGTGATCATTAATACATTACATGTGCAAGTAAGTAAAGCAAGTGGATGCATAAATAGACATACATGTTGTTATTTTTTTTTTTGATGATACCTGACAAATAAAATGTTGATGAACCTAACTGGTTGGCTGCTATATCGCTATAAGGGCAGAAAACAAAGAAGACTAAGTTTATATATATATATATATATATATATATATATATATATATATATATATATATATATATATATATATATATATATATATATATATATATATATATATAGGGCTTATAGATCCATTAGGAATGATTTACATTGTTGGGCCGAGCTTTATTTGGCTATTGGGCCGATTTATAAATGGGCCGTTTGGGTGTTAATTAGACTAGCGATTAGGCTTCATTATATTTTCTGTTGTCATTAAAAGATAATGATATATGAATACGATGCTTAATGAACGAATTTAAAAGGGATGCGTGATATTTTTGAACGACGATGAATAAAATTGATGATAGAGGATAGTAATGAAATAATGATACCGATAGTATTATGATAGTGAAGATGATTTTATGAAGATTATGAGGTTAGGGATTATGATGATATAGATGATTATGTGTATGATGGTGATGATAGTGATCATAAGATGATGGTTACCGTGAATGATTTGATGATGATGTTTGAATAATATGATTGGTGGTGATCGTCTGATGTGGATGATTTTAGTAATGTTTGATGAAAATTTGATGAAGTGATGATGATAAAACCTTAATATTAATTGAAGATGATGAGGATCGGATTAGGAAAATGAGAACAGACAGAAAATGGGTTAAAGAATTTAAAAGACGAATTTGAACAGAAAATAACAAATTAGTTCAGCTGGTTAGAGGCGATGTGTTTAACCGAGAGGTCTCAGGTTCGAGCATGGGCTCGGGCATTTTTTTTTTAAAGAAAAAGAAGGATGTTATCGGGTTAGCGGGACGTCGCGGGTTCAAACCCGGACTTGGGTATTTTTTTAAAGAGCTACTCCTTTGAGGTAGCTATTACTAATACTCTTATTATTATTATTATTATTATTATTATTATTATTATTATTATTATTATTATTATTATTATTATTATTATTATTATTATTATTATTATTATTATTATTATTATTATTATTATTATTATTATTATTATTATTATTATTATTATTATTATTATTATTATTATTATTATTATTATTTCATTATTATTATTATTATTATTATTATTATTATTATTATTATTATTGTTATTATTATTATTACTATTATGTATTATTGATTGTTATTAATTAATTATTATGATTACCAATATTAAAAATAAGATTATTAGCATAATTAATATTATTATCATTATTATTATTATTACTAAAATATATATTATTATTATTAATATGAGTATTAGTCTTATGATTATCATAAGTATCATTATTGTGACCATTATTACTAAAAGTATAATTATTATTAATAATAGTATTAGAATTATCATTTAACATTAAAATTTGTATTATTATTATTATTATGACTATTAAAATTTCTATTAAAATCATCATTTTTTTTTATTAAAAGTAACATTATTATTTAATTATTATTTTTATGAAAACTAACATTTGTATCTTATCATTATTATCTTTTCATTAAAATTATTATTATTACTAACATTACTTTTATTATTAGTATTATTATCAAAACTATTAATAGCAGTATCATTACTAAATCTAATTACTTTTAGTATTATTATTATTATCATAAAAAGATACACATTTTTATTTATTATTATTGATATTATTTTAACAAATAAATAGCTATATAAGGATATATTTAAAACATATCGCATAACAACATTAATATTTTCATAATAAATACTAATTATTTATCTAAAGTATATAAAATAAATATAGTTAACATAGTTACCAATGAAACATGCAAGTTGCTGAAATAACAATCAATAATAATATATAAACTTGTTCGATTACAAGTATATATTTTAATAAATATATGAATAATATAGGTTCGTGAATCCGAGGTCAACCCTACACTTGTTCAATGACGTCATATGTATTTTTACTACAAAATACTGTATCATGAGTTTCATTTGCTCCCCTTTTAAATGCTTTTGCAATATATATTTTTGGAACTGAGAATACATGCGCTTTTATAATTGTTTTATGAAATACACACAAGTAATTGAAACTACATTATATGGTTGAATGGATCGAAGCCGAATATGCCCCTTTTAGCTTGGTAGCCTAAGAATTAGGGAACTGGCCCCTAATTGACGCAAATCCTAAAGGTAGATCTACGGGAACTAACAACCCCCATTCTAGAAACAATTAATTGTAAATGGATATGTGTGTATGTATATATATACATAATAATTCGAAATATAATTTGAAGTATTATATGTTGTTGTTATTAAAAATTAATAAAATAAAAATAGAATATTATAATAATTATTATTTAAAATAATCTATATATATATAAATAAAGTATATTAAAAATAAATATTAAATGATTGTAATACTCGTTTGATGTTCCGATTGATATTAAGCAAGTTAAATTCAAACTTTTGTAATTTTAAAATAAACGGTGATCTGAAAATGAGTTATATAAATTACAGGCTTATTAAAAATATATTTAGGAGCTAATTGTTAAATTTGAACACTTTTCATATTTTACCTGGAATCGAGCGTGGACAGTGAGTTAATTTTTGCTTAATAATTTTAAATAGTTAATTATTGAATTTTATACTATAATGAGCAAAATAAATAAATATAGTTAATTTAAAAATATGGGATTTTTCTGAAGACTCTTATCCGCCACTGATTTGCAACGGAATACGAAATACTATCCCTATTAAGTCATCGGTAGATTAGAAACAAAATAAGTGATGGCTTTTGAAATATAGACGTTTATTTCTTTTCTATTATTATCATTCACTATACATCCGTGACCTTACTTCTAATCATTTCACCCATTTTCTTTTTGGTTTTCAACACTTCAATTAATAAAAGATTACTGTGCTTGTTGTTTGGATTCATCACAGCTCTCTTATTTAATATATGTACATATAGATGGATAGGAATAGAATATACAAATATTTGTAGAAATTAAAAACAGTTTTCTAACTCTTCTTTCTATCTATATCGACCTACACACACTTCATCATTTATCATCACCTTACCTTGGCCATCCTCACACCACCGGAGCACCACCTCACTTCCGACTACTACCATCAACCATCGAGCCACCAACAAACACCCTATCACCACCATAACCCTACTTCTGTCTCTTCTATTCTCGTTCAAGAAACCGTCATCACCGCCCTACAACAATCATACGAGCCACCACCTATTACCATACTTAATACTTCTGTTTAGATCGAACCCACTTTTTTGATCACCACCATTGAGTATTTTGTTTACACGATCACCGCCACCCTCTCCTTCAAATACAAACTCCCGGCTACCACCTCAATCCCTCCCTCCTGCATCGGTCTTCTATAACAACCACCATGTACAACCACTCTAAAACCACCCCTACAATTCCCCATTGTGCAGCTGTCTTATGCTTGATTCATGGGTACCAAAACCCCCCTTCACCCACTTGATAAATCAAAGGATACGATTGCTGTGATTTTTTTATTTGGATTATAAAAGGGTCGACATCCACCATTATACCCACCCACTCCTTCACTAGTGGGATTACAAAGGTGATTTTTTAATTATATACAATAAAGGGACGTTTATGATTAGAACAATTGATAAAGTAACCGGTCCACATCTAGTCATGATCCATTATAAACATACACAATATATATATATATATATATATATATATATATATATATATATATATATATATATATATATATATATATATATATATACTTTTCTTGAGGGATCATGATGTTAATAATGATGTAGAGTGACGAACTGTAGGTCAATTACAAAATAAACAAAACTTAAAACGATATGGAGTCGATTGAATGAATTAGTCGGGTTTAAACTGCATCAATATGGGCCGTTATTTTTAATCTTGTTGGACCATGAATCTTCCTTTAGTTATTGGGCCGAGAAATTGTGATGGTAGGTTTCAGTTCTATTTTTGGGCCTGTGATGAACTAACCGTATTTAGTTAAAGGAAATTGGCCATGATGATTTTGATAATTAAAAATTTATGATGATAATAACCATTAAGATGGTGTACATGTATTGCGTTTTTGATGATGAAATCGATAATGATATCGGGTTAGGTTAAGAAATGACGAGGATAATAATCCTTAATGATAATGATAATTAATGGTGAGGAATAATATTCATATTCAATGATCAGAGAGACAAGATGATTATGATGATATAAATGATGATGAAGTTTTATGATCATGCTGATAAAGATAATAAGCGATGATGATGATAAAAAGTAAAATGATGATGAATAAAAAAATATGAGGTGCGAAGGAAGAACGGTGGTGGCTTGTGTGTATCTCAATCGAACAATACAGAAGCAAAAATCTAAACATTGTGTTGCATCATGGACTTTTATTTAAAAAGGCTAACAAAGGTTAGTTGGGCTGCTATAGTCCATTAAGCTTAGTGGACTTTGAGTTAGGCTAGTAAATGAGTTTAGAAAAATTTAACTGTTGGGCCGTATTTGTTTGTGTTGTTGGGCCAAGATTCGGTTCTTGTTTTGTGATTGGGCCGAATAATGATGATGAGGGAAATAGCATTGATACAAGATAATTAGATGATGATGCGTGTGATCTTATGTTGATAATGATTCATGATCGATGATAATAATATTGGTCGCGATGATGATGAGATTATGAACATAAAATGATGATGACGATTTCATAGGAACTATGAAGAAGAAGGGAGCTGATTCATTTGAGTAAATGAATTAGGGTAGTGGTTAAATCAGAAATGAAATGGTGATAGAATGTTTAGGATGTTATCAGGTTAGCGGGACGTCGCGGGTTCAAACCCGGACTTGGGCATTTTTTTAAGGGCTACTCCTTTGAGGTAGTTATTACAAAAACTCTTATTATTATTATTTCATTATTTTTTTATTGATTGTTATTAAGTAATTACTATTATTACCACTGTTAGAAATAAGATTACTAGTATAATTAATATCATTATTATTATTAAAATATATAGTATTATTATTAAAATGACTATTAAAATTTCTATTAGAATCATCACTTTTATTAAAAGTAATATTATTATTTAAAATATTATCTTTATGAAAACTAACATTTTTATCTTATCATTATTATCTTTTCATTTAAAATTATCATTATTACTAACATTACTTTTATTACTAGTATTATTATCAAAACTATTAATAGCAGTATCTGAAACGACCCGTCCATATTACTATAAACGCAGTACGTTCTCATTGGTCCCATAGCGAGGTATTTGACCTCTATATGATATGTTTTAGAAAATATTTCATTCATTTCATAAAAAGCACATCATTATTATACATAATGCATGTTTTAAACAAGTGGGCGATTATTTAAGAAATAATCCCCAAAATACATCGGTTTCTAAATACTACACACGTGACGTAACAGTCGAATATAATACATGACAAATGTTTTATTGAATGCCACACTTTATTTAAATAAAAGTATGAGACTCCATGCACAACTTGCTTAGATAATGCAACATCAGAAGACTTTCTTAAGGACCTGAGAATAAACATGCGTAAACAGTCAACACAAAGGTTGGTGAGATATATAAGTTTATCATCGATATAAATATAGACCACAAGACTTCATAGTTATAAATATATGCACACTCGCAAGTGTATAAAAGTATTCTATAAGTTGTTGAGCGCTTCGGTAACCATACTTAACCATTAATGTGGCATATTCCCTTTATTATGAAATCTCCCTACACTGTACCAAGTGTAGTAAAAACGAAGTACTATGCAACCGTTTAAGATACTAGAGCGACTAGCCCAGTTGTGGTTGTCAAACCCGATAGATATATCAATAGGATTCGCGTATACATGTTCTTACAACATGTAAATATTAGTTACCAAGCTATTAGGGAAGATATGCAAAGTGGTACAACTCAACGTAGAATATATTTTAAGTACTTGTGTCTATGGCGTAAAACATAAAATGCATGTATTCTCATCTCAAAATATTTGTAGAGTTTAAAAATGGGACTATATACTCACAGTAGTAAAAGTATATTAATAATAAGTTTTCAACTTATTAAAAATATGACCGTCGTCCTTGGATTCACGAACATATAACAATAATAAAGATTTAGATAATAATACGACATATGAATAAAATAAAGCAAGTTCATAGAATACTTATATAATAATTTTTAACATTTTATGTTAGTAGTCCATTGTTAGTAGTCCTTTGTTAGTAGTTCAAAATAGTCCGAAAAGTCCAACAGTCCAATAATCGGTATATATATATATATATAATCTTAGAATTACCCCACGACGTATTGTATACGTATTGTCTTTGCATCAACCTAGAGACTTATTGTATACGTATTATCTTAGAATTAACTAAGACGTATTGTGTACGTATTGTCTTAGGATTTATCAAAACGTATTGTATACTTATTGTGTTAGGACGTACCAAGAATATTATTATACATATATACAATCACAGAATTAACCAAGATTATAATATTTTGTTATACTACTGATAACATGTCCAAATATATATAGGATATGAAAGGACCCGTCCTAATCCATCCGGACAAAGTCCATATTTTTTATAAACGAATCACAATAGTTGATTACATCGCGAGGTACTTGACCTCTATATGATACATTTTACAAACATTGCATTCGTTTTTGAAAATACAAACTTTCATTTCATTGAAAGTTGACGGCATGCATATCATTTCATAATACATCCAACTATAATTGACTTAATAATGATCTTGATGAACTCGATGACTCGAATGCAACGTCTTTTGAAATATGCCATGAATGACTCCAATTAATGTCTCTAATATGAATTAATGCACAATGGAAGATTTCTTTCGTACCTGAGAATAAACATGCTTTAAAGTGTCAACCAAAAGGTTGGTGAGTTCATTAGTTTAACATAAATAATCATTTCCATCAATTTAATAGACCACACGATTTCATATTTCTCATAAACATATGTCCCATACATAGAGACAAAATATCATTCATATGGATTGAACACCTGGTAACCGACATTCACAATATACAATATAAGAATATCCCCATCATTCCGGGATCCTCCTTCGGACATGATATAAATTTCGAATTACTAAAGCATCCGGTACTTTGGATGGGGCTTGTTGGGCTCGATAGATCTATCTTTAGAGTTCGCGTCAATTAGGGTTTCTGTTCCCTAATTCTTAGATTACCAGACTATAGAGGGGCATATTCGATTTCGATCATTCAACCATATAATGTAGTTTTGATTTACTCGTGTCTATTTCGTAAAACAGTTATAAAAGCAGCGCATGTATTCTCAGTCCCAAAAATGTAAAGAGTAAAAGGGAATCAAATAAACTCACCATAATGTATTTTGTAGTAAAAATACATATGACGACATTGAACAATAGTAGGGTTGGCCTCGGATTCACGAACCTATATCATTGGTTTATTTATTAATATACATAGTTGTAATTGAACAATATATATATAAATATTTGTTTAGTTATATCATTTTTATATATATTCATATATTCATATATATATATATATATATATATATATATATATATATATATATATATATATATATATATATATATATATATATATATATATATATATATATATATATATTAAATAAATAAAAAATATAATTTTTTTGTTAAGTTATAATTGTTAGATATATTTTTATATATATATCATTTATTTGAAAAGATAGTTATTATAATAATACTAAATATGATAATAATTATGTTACTGATAATCTTAATAATAATAATACTTAATATACTAATAATAATGATATTCATCATACTTAATAATAATGCTAATAATAATAATACCACTACTTGATAATAACAATTATAATTATGATACATGTATTAATAATAATAATTAATAATTACAAAAATAATAATAATAGAAATAAAATAACAAAGTGTACCCTTTATAATCTTTGTGTAAAATGAAGTGTTGCAGACGAGACTCAAACCCATGACCTCCCGCTCACCCAACACCCCCATAAACCATTCGACCAACTCAGTTTTTCTGTTAATGTTATCGATCTTTTTCTTTTTATCTTAGTACCCGTATTTATCTTTATCATCCCGTCTCAAAATCTGGCCCAATGTTTATTTCGGCCCAACTGAGTAACCTTCGGTCCAATTTTTAGATCTCGGCCCAACAGAAACCCAACACAAAGTAATTCATTTATCATTTTAAGTGAGCCCAACAAATCAAAAATGTGCCCAACAGAAAACTCACTGTAACAATTCAATTATACTATTATCATCATAAATCATGAAATCTTTATTTCCATCACCACCCACTATCTTCCTAGTGTATTCAGTGAGTGTACACAAAAACGCAGCTCATGAACGAGCAAAATAGCAGTAGTAACAACCATATTTCTTCATCTTATTCACTGCTATTCATCATGTATATCTAACCATTACTTAATCATTATCAATATCATACTACCGAAATCATTACTTTCTTTCTTGCTATTTTGTCGACTACAAATGAAACGACCCTAAGATGGTCCCAGTGTTACTTTCCAACGCATAACACACACAACCATAACACTCCAATAACTTACCTCTCCTTTAAAAGAAAATTCATTTTCATGAAGACCCTACCACTTGTAATCAATGATATTCTTGTTGTAATCCTTATACTAAAAAAAAAACTAATTGAACGTCCCAAAATGAAGCCAATATGTCGGCCATGAGTGAAAAATGGTTCCACTAGTATTACTTTATTAATCCACTAACCATATTATAATATAGATAGTTGGCTGAGGTTCTTTTTGATGGGAACAAACACGAAGGAAAAGAAAAGGGACATAAGTAGTTGTCTTCCCTTTACAGCTAATGACATTTATTCATATATTAATTCCATACCTCACTTCATTGAATACAAACAGAAAATTGAAGTAAAGAGATGATGTTTCGTTGTGGTTTTAGCGACTGCAGCAGGAACAGTTCATGTATGATGATGCTCAACGATTGTGGTTGTGTTCCATTGAATATAGCAGCGAAAAGAAATATCAACATAAAACAACAGGTGATGGTTTAATGGGGTATTCGATGGAAGAGATGGTGGCGATGATTTAAGGTGATGTTCCATCTAAATAGCAACAACAACGTAAACATTGCAGGCTCGTTGGTTGTTTGGTGAAGGTGGTTCTGGGGTGGGTCTGATTGCAGTAACAACGACAGCACAGCAATCAACGATGGTGTGGAGCTGGGTGATGGCCGGTTTACGAACAGTAAGGTAGCTTTGATGATTATGAAGAAGGTGATTTGATGATGCAAGGTGGTCTTGATGTGTGGTTTTTGTGATTGTGAGTGACGGTGGTGCTGATGGGTTTGGTTTGAAACAGTAAACAGTCGATAAGTTCTTTGTGGTTGATGATTGAATGTATCTGTGTGATTAAATGAATTATTCTACTTATTATCAATCCTAAATTGTTGTGTAATGTAATTAGATAGGGACATATAATAATTCTCTGACACCGGTTTGACAATTGAGACTCTGTAAAGGGTACTTGTATTTGTTTATTGATAAAGTAATTGATTTGTATCATTTAACAATGAAATTAATCGAGTTTTGTAAGATTCCTGGTTCAACAGAAAAGATCAAGCAGGTACTGATATATAATAAAGAAAGTAAAAGAAGATTGAGACTGCTAACTAATTTATACTACTTTGATTTAGATGTGTAACAATTTTAGACAGAAACAAATTTAGATATAGTGTAGATACATGCTCTCAGATAAACAAGGACAAGAAGAATAATAAAAAAATTAAAGAGTTGATCTTGCTTTGACACTGAATCCGCAAATTATCTGATTTTTTTTTATAATTTATATCCAGTTAGTGTTAATAAATAAATAAGTATATTAATAATTAATAATAAGAACAATCCTGATAATAATAATTATAATAATTATATTGATAATAATAAATAATAATGATAATAATAATAACAAGGATAGTAATAATATTATTAATGATAAAAATGTTATTTGTAGTAATAATATTATGACAATTTATATATATATCAAGTTTCATATTTATATATCATATAATAGTAATTAGGTTTAGAAATCATATATATTTATTTATTTATTTTAATGGCAACTTGATTATTTCATATATTATTTTACAGTTTAAATTCTAAATTGATTAAAGTGTATTTTATTAAGTCAAAATATTTCTACTTACGTATATGTTTACACACAATTGTTCGTGAATCTTCGAGAATGGTCAAAGGTTAAATGTATTCATGTAAACTGTTCCAAAGTTTTCGAGACTTAACATTACAGACTTTGCTTATCGTGTCAGAATCATATAATGTTTAAGTTTAAATTTGGTCGGAAATTCCTGGGTCGTCACAGTACCTACCCGTTAAAGAAATTTCGTCCCGAAATTTGAGTGAGGTGGTCATGGCTAACATTAAAAATGTTTTCATGATGAATATGAGTTGATAAATTGAGTTTTATCATTATTGAGTAATACGGATAAAAATAATTCGGTTATTCGAATAGTACGAATGAAGCTATCACCAAAGAGTGAAATAGGAAAGTAAAGATTCATCTTAACTTTTGACAGAGTCAGGGTTGAATTCCAGAATTCAAGGGATTTAAAGAAAATCTTGAAGATCTATAAAATCTGATTCTTCGGGATTTATGAAAATTAAGATCTCTTTAATTAAATACGACGATCTGCCCCGATTACTACGTTTGATATTTTCTTTTTAAATTTACCTTTTCCGTTCCATTTATTTTCACCACTTCTATACTCAATTCCCAAATTCAAAAGATTTATGAAAATGCTTAATCTAGTTCTGATCTTTGTTCTTATTCTAACTATCGCCATGATCGTTTTTCTTTTTCAACTTCCACCAGAGGAGTCGGCTTTCTTCTACTTTTCCCTCGGGATTATAATGTTTTTAATTCTCCCGTGTCTTTATGTTGTGATAAACATTAATATACACGGTTTGTAATTTGTGTGTTGTTATCGGGCTTTATATTCTCCCTTATATTTCAAGCTCTATGCTTTTGTTTTCTCTTCCCGATTTCAAGTCAAGCGAATAATGGTCCAGAATTTGTAGATATAGAGTTTCGAATGATTATAATGTTCAAAGCAGGAAGGAACGTGATAGCACGATTTGATTTTCAAATTTATCAATCATTAAGGAAGATAGAACCATCAAGAATACATTTTCTTGATTTGTTCAGGAGTTAAGTAGAATGAAAGAGTTATGTGACATGGCACGTGATGACGTTAGGATCTGTGAATCATCATGTCCCATTAGAAACTCAGCATGACTTACTGTAATATAATCACGTTGATCAAGTGTCAGTATATTATACTAACTCATGCATCAGTTCCCAACATTACTTCAATTACATTCATATTTTAATCTCGAAAGTTTACAGAATATTGAAACCAATAGTTTCAATATGATGTAACACTAATAGCACGAAGAGATTATTGATTTCAGATAAGAATAGTTATGAAAATATTTTCAAAAATATGGAGGATATTTATAATGAAAGATATGATAATATCTCTGAATATCTAAGATCAGAGAGTGATGGAGACTGTTGTCTGCAAGAGTTTAGAGTAACGAGCAAGATATCCGCTAAAGACTTCAGCAGACATTGAATCATTTAGATTCTTTGAAGTTAAACTTATTCTTTGTGATTTGTCCACGGCTTTCTTCATAGTTTCGCATAATCTGCTTTTCGGTACTAAATTTTCTCTTGAATGTTTCCAATATAATGATACACAGGAAGCACGAAGAGGTATATAATTTCGGACGAGAATATTTATGAAAATATCCTCAGAAATATCGAAGATATTGATGATGATATTTTGGAATTTCTAAGTTCGATGGTTGATGAGGAAGATTTTCCGCAAGATTTTAACATGAGTACAGAGCAAGATATTCATTGAAGGTTTCATCGGATCCCGAATTACCTGGATTCTTTGAATATATGGTATGGTCCTTGTATTTGTCCTTGGTCTCCTTCGTGGTTAGCTCAATCCTTTTTTCAGTTCCAACTTTTTTGAGCTTTTCCAACATACTATTCTTTATCATCAAACTTTCAATGATTATGGTCGTTTACGGTTGTCTATGGTTTCTGCTGCTTCATTCAGCTTTTTCAACGTTCAGAGTATTGATTTGTGACTGAGTACTTTTCAGAATTCCAGAAGGAGAGATCATAATTCTAAGAGATAAATGTCATACATATAACTGTTGATGTAGATATGCTGTGAGTTTTCAAAGTACTGATTGCTGATTCCCGGTAATTGGTATGGCAGTTCTCATCACAAGATGCGGATGAGTATATGATAGGGTTTTAATGAATAAATATCATGATTTGTCAGAGAGAATTAAGCCAAGAAGTAACGAGGTTGCTGGTATGTCTGCTGGTAATATGGTGGAATATAAAAGAATTCTCCGGTATCAAAAGGGTAATTGTATATATCAGGATTATAGTAAGGCTACTTCGAATGAAAAGTTGAAGTTGACTTGTTGGAGCTGTGACAAAATTGGCTACTTTGAAAAGGAATCGTAAAGTTATTTTGGGTAATAATAACACTAAAGGAATTAGCACAACTATGTGTTAAACGTTTACTCAGTTTCCGAGAGTTTTTCAGATGCATAACTAAATGCATCAATCTTTTCTCCCGTAGATGAAGTGCAGTTGATTCATCCTATCGATTGAGGTGTTTTCAAGAATCATGAAAGGTTTGAACGCAGATTGTAATTGTGATGATACGAATGGGGTTTAAAATGAAATCAAGTGGCAAACTTGAAGAATTGTTTAGTTTCATATGTTATAATCAATATTTTAATTCATTTTAATTGTCCAGTGTTGGTAGTCCACAGTTGATAGTCCACAGTAACAGTCCAGTAATTCATATATAGTTTAATATATAATATTCTAATTAATTAATACGTATCGTGACCCGTATACGTCTCAGACTCGATCACAACTCAAACTATATATATATATATATATATATATATATATATATATATATATATATATATATATATATATATATATATATATATATATATATATATATATATATATATATATATATATATATATATATATATATATATATATATATATATATATATATATATATATGGGTCGATATGATATATCAAAACATTGTATACGTGTCCCGATATTTAAAATGCGTAAATAACAGAATGACGATAAATAAAGTGCGTAAAATAAATAACAGAAATTAAATGACGATAAATAAAATTGCGAGAATGTAAATTGCGAGAATGTAAATTGCGAGATTGTAAATTGTGATAAACAAAATGTAACCAGTTAGCTAGGAACAGTTAGCTAGGATCTTGTTAGCGTGGTTTCTTAACAAAATTTCATATTGTTAATTAGTCTGTTTCTAATCAATTTTTTTTATTGTGTCCATTATTTCTTCATTATGCCACTTGTTGGATTCTGATAGGTCAAAATCCAAATATGAAATTGAATCAAAATGGTTATTCTGCGGTGAATGAATTCGTATATATGTGGATGTAAGTAGGATAGTAAATGAATGTTGAATCAGATTTGAAGAATGTACAATGTAACTTATTAATGTAAAATCTAAATATTCCTAGGGTATTACCTACCCGTTAAAATATTTTCACCATTAACAGTTTGTACAGAAGAATTTTTAATTACAATCTTTATGAAAACATATATACATATATATTTTCTTCAGATGTAATCATGGATTTAATGAGTTAACATAATATTAAACTCATTTAGTTTTCGGTTGGAACTAGAATAAATAATCTCTAAAACTTTAGAGATTACATATTCGCCATGTCGAACGAAGATAAATGAGGTAGAACAATACGTAGAACGAAAATCATACTCGAAGTACAGATGGTGATATTGAGGCATGGATTGTTTATGGTACTGATGCTATTATTGATGGTACTACTGGTGCTAGTGATGTTGTTGAAGCTGGTACGTTTTGCACCATATTCTCCAAATTGATTACTAGAGCGCGAAGTTCATTGACTTCTTGTACTACTCCGGGATGATTGTCGGTCGGAATGAGTGGATGAATAAGGTTTAGAATCTGAGTTATGATATAGTCGTGGCGAGATATTCGAGAAATGAGGGTGAAAATGGTGTTACGAACAGGTTCGCCGGTAAGTGCTTCAGGTTCTTCGCCAAAAGGTGAATTCGGTTAGTGGAAGGGATTGCCTTCTGCGCGTCTCCATTGATTAAGTCGACTACAAATCCATCAGATGAATTGGGGATGGATTATTGGTTGATTCATTCTGCTGACGTTGCTTCCGGAGTTTAGATGACTATCCATTCGAAATAACTGTCGGGATAACTATCGGAATAGCTGTCGAAATCCGAGGGACTCGAACTAGTTGAAGGATTCATCTCGTACGATCAGATGAAGGATTTTCGATAAGAAATAGATTATAGGATGTAGATTAGTATCCTGCAATACATAATTTACATATGCATATGTAATACTAAAATCTCATAAGTTACGGAGGAATCTACGAAAGCTGTCAGGTAAAGATAACAATAACAGATACGCTAAGATATGAATTTTGTCTATACACTATTCATGCAGTCAATGCAATAAAATGTGTCTAGACTAAGAATAATAAGCAGGTAATTTACCAAGGATGATAAACAAATGATTTCTGACAAAAATGATAAGCAAAACTTTTGACATGCAGACACGGTCAAAGTCCAGACTCACTAATGCATCCTAACGACTTATCAGTTAGACACACTAATGCAGACCTGGTTCACTAAGACCACCGCTCTAATACCAACTGAAAGGACCCGTCCTAATCCATCCGGACAAAGTCCACATTGATTATAAACGAATCACAATAGTTGATTACATCGCGAGGTACTTGACCTCTATATGATACATTTTACAAACATTGCATTCGTTTTTGAAAATACAAACTTTCATTTCATTGAAAGTTGACGGCATGCATATCATTTCATAATACATCCAACTATAATTGACTTAATAATGATCTTGATGAACTCGATGACTCGAATGCAACGTCTTTTGAAATATGCCATGAATGACTCCAAGTAATGTCTCTAATATGAATTAATGCACAATGGAAGATTTCTTTCGTACCTGAGAATAAACATGCTTTAAAGTGTCAACCAAAAGGTTGGTGAGTTCATTAGTTTAACATAAATAATCATTTCCATCAATTTAATAGACCACAAGATTTCATATTTCTCATAAACATATGTCCCATACATAGAGACAAAATATCATTCATATGGATTGAACACCTGGTAACCGACATTCACAATATACAATATAAGAATATCCCCATCATTCCGGGATCCTCCTTCGGACATGATATAAATTTCGAATTACTAAAGCATCCGGTACTTTGGATGGGGCTTGTTGGGCCCGATAGATCTATCTTTAGAGTTCGCGTCAATTAGGGTTTCTGTTCCCTAATTCTTAGATTACCAGACTATAGAGGGGCATATTCGATTTCGATCATTCAACCATATAATGTAGTTTTGATTTACTCGTGTCTATTTCGTAAAACAGTTATAAAAGCAGCGCATGTATTCTCAGTCCCAAAAATGTAAAGAGTAAAAGGGAATCAAATAAACTCACCATAATGTATTTTGTAGTAAAAATACATATGACGACATTGAACAATAGTAGGGTTGGCCTCGGATTCACGAACCTATATCATTGGTTTATTTATTAATATACATAGTTGTAATTGAACAATATATAAATAAATATTTGTTTAGTTATATCATTTTTATATATATTCATATATTCATATATTCATATATTCATATATATATATATATATATATATATATATATATATATATATATATATATATATATATATATATATATATATATATATATATATTAAATAAATAAAAAATATAATTTTTTTGTTAAGTTATAATTGTTAGATATATTTTTATATATATATCATTTATTTGAAAAGATAGTTATTATAATAATACTAAATATGATAATAATTATGTTACTGATAATCTTAATAATAATAATACTTAATATACTAATAATAATGATATTCATCATACTTAATAATAATGCTAATAATAATAATACCACTACTTGATAATAACAATTATAATTATGATACATATATTAATAATAATAATTAATAATAACAAAAATAATAATAATAGAAATAAAATAACAAAGTGTACCCTTTATAATCTTTGTGTAAAATGAAGTGTTGCAGACGAGACTCGAACCCATGACCTCCCGCTCACCCAACACCCCCATAAACCATTCGACCAACTCAGTTTTTCTGTTAATGTTATCGATCTTTTTCTTTTTATCTTAGTACCCGTATTTATCTTTATCATCCCGTCTCAAAATCTGGCCCAATGTTTATTTCGGCCCAACTGAGTAACCTTCGGCCCAATTTTTATATCTCGGCCCAACAGAAACCCAACACAAAGTAATTCATTTATCATTTTAAGTGAGCCCAACAAATCAAAAATGTGCCCAACAGAAAACTCACTGTAACAATTCAATTATACTATTATCATCATAAATCATGAAATCTTTATTTCCATCACCACCTACTATCTTCCTAGTGTATTCGGTGAGTGTACACAAAAACGCAGCTCATGAAGGAGCAAAATAGCAGTAGTAACAAACATATTTCTTCATCTTATTCACTGCTATTCATCATGTATATCTAACCATTACTTAATCATTATCAACATCATACTACCGAAATCATTACTTTCTTTCTTGCTATTTTGTCGACTACAAATGAAACGACCCTAAGATGGTCCCAGTGTTACTTTCCAATGCATAACACACACAACCACAACACTCCAATAACTTACCTCTCCTTTAAAAGAAAATTCATTTTCATGAAGACCCTACCACTTGTAATCAATGATATTCTTGTTGTAATCCTTATACTAAAAAAAAACTAATTGAACGTCCCAAAATGAAGCCAATATGTCGGACATGAGTGCAAAATGGTTCCACTAGTATTACTTTATTAATCCACTAACCATATTATAATATAGATAGTTGGCTGAGGTTCTTTTTGATGGGAACAAACACGAAGGAAAAGAAAAGGGACATAAGTAGTTGTCTTCCCTTTACAGCTAATGACATTTATTCATATATTAATTCCATACCTCACTTCATTGAATACAAACAGAAAATTGAAGCAAAGAGATGATGTTTCGTTGTGGTTTTAGCAACTGCAGCAGGAACAGTTCATGTATGATGATGCTCAACGATTGTGGTTGTGTTCCATTGAATATAGCAGCGAAAAGAAATATCAACATAAAACAACAGGTGATGGTTTAATGGGGTATTCGATGGAAGAGATGGTGGCGATGATTTAAGGTGATGTTCCATCTAAATAGCAACAGCAACGTAAACATTGCAGACTCGTTGGTTGTTTGGTGAAGGTGGTTCTGGGGTGGGTCTGATTGCAGTAACAACGAAAGCACAACAATCAACGATGGTGTGGAGCTGGGTGATGGCCGGTTTACGAACAGTAAGGTAGCTTTGATGATTATGAAGAAGGTGATTTGATGATGCAAGGTGGTCTTGATGTGTGGTTTTTGTGATTGTGAGTGACGGTGGTGCTGATGGGTTTGGTTTGAAACAGTAAACAGTCGATAAGTTCTTTGTGGTTGATGATTGAATGTATCTGTGTGATTAAATGAATTATTCTACTTATTATCAATCCTAAATTGTTGTGTAATGTAATTAGATAGGGAAATATAATAATTCTCTGACACTGGTTTGACAATTGAGACTCTGTAAAGGGTACTTGTATTTGTTTATTGATAAAGTAATTGATTTGTATCATTTAACAATGAAATTAATCGAGTTTTGTAAGATTCCTGGTTCAACAGAAAAGATCAAGCAGGTACTGATATATAATAAAGAAAGTAAAAGAAGATTGAGACTGCTAACTAATTTGTACTACTTTGATTTAGATGTGTAACAATTTTAGACAGAAACAAATTTAGATATAGTGTAGATACATGCTCTCAGATAAAAAGGACAAGAAGAATAATAAAAAAATTAAAGAGTTGATCTTGCTTTGACACTGAATCCGCAAATTATCTAATTTTTTTTTTTATAATTTATATCCAGTTAGTGTTAATAAATAAATAAGTATATTAATAATTAATAATAAGAACAATCCTGATAATAATAATTATAATAATTATATTGATAATAATAAATAATAATGATAATAATAATAACAAGGATAGTAATAATATTATTAATGATAAAAATGTTATTTGTAGTAATAATATTATGACAATTTATATATATATCAAGTTTCATATTTATATATCATATAATAGTAATTAGGTTTAGAAATCATATATATTTATTTATTTATTTTAATGGAAACTTGATTATTTCATATATTATTTTACAGTTTAAATTCTAAATTGATTAAAGTGTATTTTATTAAGTCAAAATATTTCTACTTACGTATATGTTTACACACAATTGTTCGTGAATCTTCGAGAATGGTCAAAGGTTAAATGTATTCATGTAAACTGTTCCAAAGTTTTCGAGACTTAACATTACAGACTTTGCTTATCGTGTAAGAATCATATAAAGTTTAAGTTTAAATTTGGTCGGAAATTCCCGGGTCGTCACAGGATATAGGAAAATTTAACAAGGATATGGTTAATATAGTTTTGATAATATAAATTTCGTCCATACAACGTTAATTTTAGCAGATTTTGTTTTGCTCGCCAAATATTCATTACAACTCCGTTTAAAGTGAATCAAATTGCTATGGATTCATTTAGAAGTAAATTTTACAAAACCAATTCAAAAAGTTTATCCCAATTAGTAATTTTTAGAGGTTTACCCTCTTTTTTTGTCGGTGGACAGATTTGGAAAAATTCCGGCATCCACCCAATATATGATTTTTGATAAAAATACTTCCACTTTGTCTAAAATCATGAAAAAATACTGGAAGTCTTATTTACATATATTAATATATTTCCAAAGTCATAGCCTCGAACTCAAAGTCTAAGATAGGGTTTTAGTTCCCAACCCAAAACAGCCTGCTTTTTACCGAATGGAGATTAAAGGATATATGTTAAGTTTCAAGGTGTTCTTCATATGTACAAGTTATAAGTTCTTATATTAACTTAATATAACATCATAATACATATAAATAAGTGTTATTAAAGTTAAGTTAGAAATATTAGATTAGTTTTTCAAACAAGCTTGGTGTTCACCAAAACCAGTTCTAGTTTTTACGAGTTTTATAAGTATAATAAGATAGCAACTATACAAGGAATTGAACAAGGATTTTGAGAAGTATTTTACCTTGATTATGAAGAGGAAAGTTGCTGAGATTAAAGTATGATATGAGAGCATTAAAGTGTGTGTTTTTAGTTTAAGAAAATGTGGAGTAAAAATGAGTTAAAATGGTCCTTATTTATAAGCTTGAGATAATTTTGGCTGAGATAATTTTGGCTTTTAGTGAAAATATCTAAGATAAGTTAAATTGTATTAAGTCATGCATGACTTATTAAATTGATTAGGTCATGGATGACATATTACACAAATAATTGCAGATTTCTATTGGTATATACCAATAGTAAATACTTTTAGAAGCTGTGTATAATACGGGTAAACATACCGTATGAATGCGAGTAGAATTCTTTGAGGAAATTGAACGAAAATACGAGTATAGATATCTTTTATATGTATTGGTATATTATAAAGTGTATTCAATACTTGTAAGGATGTATTTACACTCGTAATACATTATATGTAAATACATTTTAACATAAGTTAATTACGTCGTTTAAATAGTAATATATATATATATATATATATATATATATATATATATATATATATATATATATATATATATATATATATATTGTTTGAAAACTCTTTAAATTAGTAGTATGAAAATATATATATAATACTTTGTTAATATACTTAATGAGATATTTAATTATCATATTTTCAAGTTAAATATATATAAATCCATATATATACACAATAATTAATCAATTAAACAATTAAATCAAGTTATGACGTTCGTGAATCGTCGAAATAAAAGGGTGACCAAAAGCTTGTGTAAAACTCTTTTCGAAGGTTCAAGATTTATTAAAATTCATTGATTATCAAGTCGGAATTATATAAAGATTAAGTTTAAATTTGGTCAGAAATTTCCGGGTCGTCACAGTACCTACCCGTTAAAGAAATTTCGTCCTTAAATTTGATCGAGGTCGTCATGGCTAACAATAAGAATGTAATTATGACGAATATAAGTTGATTCATAGGGTTTTATCATGATTAATAAATATGTATAAAATAATTCGATTACTCGAAACGTATGAGTGAAGCTATCGTAAAAGAGTGAAATGAGAAAATAGGGATTCGTCTTATCTTTTGACGTCATCACGCTTGATCTCCGGATTAAAGAAAATCTTTATAATCTATATAAGATTTGATTCTTCAGCGATTAAGGAAATTATGATCCTCTTCGATTTAATGCAATAATCTGTCTCGATTTCTCTGTCGGATATTTTACTATAAATCAACCTCCTATATTTCCTTATTTCCACATCTCCCATCTTTTATACTTTCTTCCTTTCTTCGTACTTCCAAAACATTCGTCAATATGCTCCATCCAGTTTTAATTCTTGATATATTCTTGACTATCACATCTGTCATTCTTCTTTTTCATCTTCTACCTGAGGAATCCGTTAATTTCTACTATGCTCTTGGGTTTATAGTGTTCTTAGTTTTCCCGTGTCTTTATATTGCTATACGCATCGATATACACGGTTTGTAATTTATGCGTTGTCTTCGTGCTTATATTTTTCCTTAAATTTTGGAGTTTCATGCTTCCGTCTTCTTTTCCCGACTTCAAGTCAAGCGAATAATGGTCTAGAATTCATAGATATGAAATTCGGAATGAACATAGCTAATGCTCTAAGAGCGAAATTGTAATAACACAATTTGACTTGTGAAATTACCAGAATCCAAAGGAAAAGATAGAACTATCAATAGAATATGTTCTTAATATGTTTAGATTAGACTGAATGTAAGAGTCATGTAACATGGCACATGATGACGTTATGGTCTGTGAATCATTACGTTCCATTTAGAAACTCAGCATGACTTACTGTAATATAATCACGTTGATCAAGTGTCATTATATTATACTAACTCATGCTTCAGTTCCCAAAATTACTTCAAAAATATTCATACTTTACACTCAGAGTTTTCAGATATTTAGAAACTAAAACAGTTTTCTTTATGATGTGATACAGATAACGCGAAGGAATAAATGATTTCAGATAAGAATGGTTATGAAAGAATCTTCAAAAAAATGAAGGATATTTATAATGGAAGATACGATGATATCTTAGAATATTTAAGATAAGAGGATGATGAAGAATATTGTCCACAAGGGTTTTAGAGTAAGGAGCAAGGTATTTGCTAAGGATTTTAACAGACACCGAATCATTTGGATTCTTTGAAGGTAGATTTCGTCCTTGTAATTTGTCCACAGCCTCCTTCAGGGTTTGCTCAATCCATTTTCCAGTTTCAAACCTTCTCTTTTTCTTTGCTTTGCTAACATAATATTCTTTATCATCAACTTTTGACTGTTACGGTTGTCTACAGTTTCTGCTGCTTCATTCAGCTTTTTCAAAACTTCATAGTACTGATTCGTAGGCTGAAGTGCTATTCCGGATTTCAGAATTATAATTCCAGGAAATAACGTTATATGTATATGCAGAAATGATGTGAGATTCAAGAATAATTATTGATGCTTCCTGGGGTTTGGTATGACAATTATTGTTACAAGATGTAGATGGGTAAATGACAAGGTTTTATAGTGATCTTTTAGAGAGATTTAAGTCAAAGAGCAATAAAGTTGTTGGTAAGCTTACTACTAATGTGGTGGAATATAAAAGGTTCCCCAGTAACGATGGCGAAAAGACAACGTATATATCAAGGTTATAATAAGGCTACTCCGAATGAAAAGTCGAAGTTGTCTTTTTGGAGCTGTGAAAAAATTTGCTATTTTGAAAAGGGATTGTAAAGTTATTTTGGGTAATAATAATGCTAAAGGATCTGACACGGATACGTGTTGAAAATTTGCTTAGGTTCAAGTGTCTTCCGAATGCATATCTATATGCATATATTCTTCGTATGTATCGTGTGATTGGTTCATTCTCTCGATTGTTCCTTAGTTGAGATGTTTTCAAGAATTTTGAAGGGTTTAGACGCAGGTTGTCATCGTCAATATTCGTATAATGAATTCGTCATGAATTTTGAATGATACGAATATCTTTATGAGTTATGTGAATGAAAGTGATGTTCTAGTATAGTTTGAATTTAATGTATGATTTTGAAGGATGTAGGAATTTAAGATTGATGGCACTTCTTAAATCTTGACTTGGATTTTGATCTATCAAAATCAGAATATGTAATTGAATTGGTATGGGAAATGGTTGTCTTGAATTTTGTGAAATGATGTATATTGCTATGAAAGGAGAGAGTATAATTAACGATTGTCAAAACATCATTGAAAATGTATAGTGTAACATATTAATGTGAACTTAAGTATTTCTCGGGTATTACCTACCCGTTAAAATAAAATTTCACAAGTAATATTTTGTACAAAAGAATTTTTATTACAGTCTTTATGAAAATATATGTATGTATATTTTCTTCATATGTAATATGGATTTAATGAGTTAATATTATATTAATCTCATTTGGTTTACGGTTGGAACTATAAATGAATAATCCCTAAAACTTTAGAGATTACATAATCACCGCGGAATATTTCTTCAACGTAAATGAAATAATGAATTAATACTTCATCACTCATTATTGTTGGTATCCCTCAGTGCCTGCGATGCGTATGATGTTGATGCTCATAATGCGGCTTACGATGTTGAGGCTTGTGATGTTGTTGGTAATGCTGCTGCTGGTGCTGGTAGTGGTTTGATGTGAGTATAGATGATGAGAATTTGTTTTGTTTTGTATTGTGAAAGAAGATGTTTAAAGTTTCTTGAATAAAAAGAGAGGTCAAGAGCTTTATAAAGGGAATGAAATGATGTAGGATGCACTTGTTAATGAAGTTTTGCTTTTCATGACAGTAATTTTTTTTTACTAAATAATTCACCATGCAAGATACGGAGTAAAGGTCAGATAGCCTCAATAATATTAGTAATATTATACTCGTTGCGGCATACCCTGGAAAGGAGAGAGAAAATGGGGTTACGAACGGGTTCACCGATTGGTGCCTCATGTTCTTCACCAAGAGGGCAATGTGGTGGATGGAAGGGATCAGCTTCTTCTTGTCTCCAATGATTAAGTAGACTACGAACCCATCTCCAATTCATCCAAAATAGATGATGGCTAATTGGTTGATCCATTCCGGTCAAACTGCTTTCGGAGCTCAAGTGAAATTCCATATCGGAATTCGAGGGACTTGAACTAGTGGAGAGTTCCATTTCGTACGATTGAATAAAGGATTTTTCGATATGAAATGATTTCCGGCTATCGGATGGTATTCTAATTACATAGAATATCTATATATATATATATATATATATATATATATATATATATATATATATATATATATATATATAGAGAGAGAGAGAGAGAGAGAGAGAGAGCAAAAGATTTCATAGATTACGGAGGAATTTACGGAATATGTTAGGCAAAGTTTATAGTAACAGATACGCTAAGATATGAATTAGCATATACGCTAAAATATGAACTTTGTCTATACACTATTTATGCAATCAATGCAGTAAGATGTGTCTAGACTAAGAATGATAAGCATGTAATTTTCTATGGGTGATAAGCAGATGATTTTCGACTAGAAATGATAAGCAAAACTTTTGACATGCAGTTAAGGTCGAAGTCCAGACTCACTAATGCATCTTAATAACTATCCGTTAGACACACTAATGCAAGACATGGTTCGCTAAGACCACCGCTCTGATACCAACTAAAATGACCCGTCCATATTACTATAAACACAGTACGTTCTCATTGGTCCCATAGCGAGGTATTTGACCTCTATATGATACGTTTTAGAAAATATTTCATTCGTTTCATAAAAAGTACATCATTATTATACATAATGCATGTTTTAAACAAGTGGGCGATTATTTAAGAAATAATCCCCAAAATACATCGGTTTCCAAATACAACACACGTGACGTAACAGTCGAATATAATACATGACAAAGGTTTTATTGAATGCAACACTTTATTTAAATAAAAGTATGAGACTCCATGCACAACTTGCTCAGATAATGCAACAGCGGAAGACTTTCTTAAGGACCTGAGAATAAACATGCGTAAACAGTCAACACAAAGGTTGGTGAGATATATAAGTTTATCATCGATATAAATATAGACCACAAGACTTCATAGTTATAAATATATGTACACTCGCAAGTGTATAAAAGTATTCTATAAGTTGTTGAGCGCTTCGGTAACCATACTTAACCATTAATGTGGCATATTCCCTTTATTATGAAATCTCCCTACACTGTACCAAGTGTAGTAAAAATGAAGTACTATGCAACCGTTTAAGATACTAGAGCGACTAGCCCGGTTGGGGTTGTCAAACCTGATAGATCTATCAATAGGATTCGTGTATACATGTTCTTACAACATGTAAATATTAGTTACCAAGCTATTAGGGAAGATATGCAAAGTGGTACAACTCAACGTAGAATATATTTTAAGTACTTGTGTCTATGGCGTAAAACATAAAATGCATGTATTCTCATCCCAAAATATTTGTAGAGTTTAAAAATGGGACTATATACTCACAGTAGTAAAAGTATATTAGTAGTAAGGTTTCAACTTATTAAAAATATGACCGTCGTCCTTGGATTCACGAACATATAACAATAATAACGATTCAGATAATAATACGACATATGAATAAAATAAAGCAAGTTCATAGAATACTTATATAATAATTTTTAACATTTTATGTTAGTAGTCCATTGTTAGTAGTCCTTTGTTAGTTGTCCAAAGTAGTCCGAAAAGTCCAACAGTCCAATAATCGGTATATATATATATATATATATATATATATATATATATATATATATATATATATAATCTTAGAATTATCCCACGATGTATTGTATACGTATTGTCTTTGCATCAATCCAGAGACGTATTGTATACGTATTGTCTTAGAATTAACTAAGACGTATTGTGTACGTATTGTCTTAAGATTTATCAAAACGTATTGTATACTTATTGTGTTAGGACGTACCAAGAATATTATTATACATATATACAATCACAGAATTAACCAAAGATTATAATACTTTGTTATACTACTGATAACATGTCCAAATATATATAGGATATAGGAAAAGTTAACAAGGATATGGTTAATATAGTTTTTATAATATAAATTTCGTCCATACAACGTTAATTTTAGCAGATTTTGTTTTCCTCGCCAAATATTGATTACAACTCCGTTTAAAGTGAATCAAATTGTTATGGATTCATTAAGAAGTAAATTTTACAAAACCTATTCGAAAATTTCATCCCAAGTAGTAATTTTTAGAGGTTTACCCTCTTTTTGTGTCGGTGGACAGATTTGGAAAAATTCCGGCATCCACCCAATATATGATTTTTGATAAAATACTTCCACTTTGTCTAAAATCATGAAAAAATACTGGAAGTCTTATTTACATATATTAATATATTTCCAAAGTCATAGCCTCGAACTCAAAGTCTAAGATAGGGTTTTAGTTCCCAACCCAAAACAGCCCGCTTTTTACCGAATGGAGATTAAAGGATATATGTTAAGTTTCAAGGTGTTCTTCATATGTACAAGTTATAAGTTCTTATATTAACTTAATATAACATCATAATACATATAAATAAGTGTTATTAGAGTTAAGTTAGAAATATTAGATTAGTTTTTCAAACAAGCTTGGTGTTCACCAAAACCAGTTCTAGTTTTTACGAGTTTTATAAGTATAATAAGATAGCAACTATACAAGGAATTGAACAAGGATTTTGAGAAGTATTTTACCTTGATTATGAAGAGGAAAGTTGCTGATATTAAAGTATGATATGAGAGCATTCAAGTGTGTGTTTTTAGTTTAAGAAAATGTGGAGTAAAAATGAGTTAAAATGGTCCTTATTTATAAGCTTATAATTTTGGCTTTTAGTGAAAATATCTAAGATAAGTTAAATTGTATTAAGTCATGCATGACTTATTAAACTGATTAGGTCATGGATGACATATTACACAAATAATTGCAGATTTCTATTGGTATATACCAATAGTAAATACTTTTAGAAGCTGTGTATATTACGGGTAAACATACCGTATGAATGCGAGTAGAATTCTTTGAGGAAATTGAACGAAAATATGAGTATAGCTATCCTTTATATGTATTGGTATATTATAAAGTGTATTCAATACTTGTAAGGATGTATTTGCACTCGTAATACATTATATGTAAATACATTTTAACATAAGTTAATTACGTCGTTTAAATAGTAATATATATATTGTTTGAAAACTCTTTAAATTAGTAGTATGAAAATATATATATATAATACTTTGTTAATATACTTAATGAGATATTTAATTATCATATTTTCAAGTTAAATATATATAAATCCATATATATACACAATAATTAAACAATTAAACAATTAAATCAAGTTATGACGTTCGTGAATCGTCGGAATAAAAGGGTGACCAAAAGCTTGTGTAAAACTCTTTTCAGAGGTTCAAGATTTATTAAAATTCATTGCTTATCAAGTCGGAATTATATAAAGATTAAGTTTAAATTTGGTCGGAAATTTCCGGGTCGTCACAGTATCATTACTAAATCTAATTACTTTTAGTATTATTATTATTAACATAAAAAAAGATACAAATTTTTATTATTATTATTGATATTATTTTACCAAATAAATAGCTATATTAGAATATATTTAAAACATATCGCATAACAACATTAATATTTTCATAATAAATACTAATTATTTATCTAAATTATATAAAATAAATATAGTTAATATAGTTACCAATGAAACATACAAGTTACTGAAATAACAATTAATAATATTATCTAAACTTGTTCGATTACAAGTATATGTTTAATAAATATATGAATAATATAGGTTCGTTAATCCGAGGTCAACCCTACACTTGTTAAATGATATAATATGTATTTTTACTACAAAATATAGTATGGTGAGTTTTATTTGCTCCATTTTTAAATGCTTTTGTAATATATATTTTTGGGACTGAGAATACATGCTCTTTTATAAATGTTTTATGAAATAGACACAGGTAATCGAAACTACATTATATGGTTGAATGGATCGAAACCGAATATGCCCCTTTTAGCATGGTAATCTAAGAATTAGGGAACTGGCCCCTAATTAACGCGAATCCTAAAGGTAGATCTACGGGAACTAACAACCCCCAGTCTGGAATTTGGAATGCTTTAGTACTTCGAAATTTATCATGTCCGATGGGTGTCCCGGAATGATGGGGATATTCTATATGCATCTTGTTAATGTCGGTTACCAGGTGTTCAATCCATATGAATGAATTTTAATTCGCGAGTTACGCGTGTCAATATATGAAATCTTGTGGTCTATTAAAATTATGAAAATGAATGATTATGATAAACTAATGAACTCACAAACCTTTTGGTTGACACTTGAAAGCATGTTTATTCTCAGGTATTAAAGAAATCTTCCGCTGTGCATTAGCTCATTTTAAGGATAATACTTGAAGTCATTCAAGGCATATTTCGAAAGACGTTGCATTCGAGTCGTTGAGTTTATCAAGATTATTAACAAGTCAATTATAGTTAGATATATTATGAAATGGTATGCATGCCGTCAACTTTCGATGTAAAGAAAGTTTATCTTTTAAAAATGAAGGCAATGTTTGTAAAATGTATAATATAGAGGTTAAATACCTCGTGATGTAATCAACTATTGTGAATCATTTATAATCAATATGAACGGCATATTCGGCTTCGATCCATTCAACCATATAATGTAGTTTTAATTTCTTGTGGCTATTTCGTCAAATATTTATAAAAGCGCATGTATTCTCAGTCCCAAAAATATATATTGCAAAAGCATTTAAAAAGGGAGTAATGAAACTCACAATACTATAATTCGTAGCGATTATTCATATAACGGCACTGAATAAGTGCAGGATTGGCCTCGGATTCACGAACCTATATAATGTATATATATTAACACACATAATTGTAATCGAACAAATTTATATATATAAGAATTTATTAGTTATATCATTTTTATATTAGTAACCTATATGCTTCATATATTTATTTTATATGTTTAAAATAGATAAAATATTAATTTTGTTATGCTATATGTATTTAATACATTTTTGTATATATATGTATATATATCTTTTTTTTGTTAAAATTATATTAATACTCAAATAATATTAGAAATGATAAAATAATAATAATGATAATAGAGTTAAAAATGATACTTTTAATATTAATGATAAAATGATAACTTTAATAAAAATAATAATTTTAATAAAAATGATAATTTTAATAATAGTGTATACTAATAATAATAATTCTAAAAAAATAATAATTTTACTAATAATAATAATGATATTAATATTTATATTAATAACTATAATGATAATAATACTACTAATAATAATACTCATACTTATGATAATAATAATAATAATAAAAATAATAATAAAATTTATAATCTTAATAATCCTATTAACACTAATGATAATAATAATAATAATCAAAATTTTAATATTTTTTGTTAGTTAAATAATATAATAATAATAATAATAATAATAATAATAATAATAATAATAATTATTATTATTATTATTATTATTATTATTATTATTATTATTATTATTCTTATAATTATTATTATTATTATTATTATTATAATAATAATAATAAGTAGTAAGTAAACTACCTAAAAGAAGTAGTCTAAAAATTTCCCAAGTCCGGGTTTAAACCCGCGACGTCCCGCTAACCCTATAACACATTTAAACCAATGAACCAACGATTTGTTTTAATCGTTCACTAATAAATTATCATATTCGTACATCACCATATCTTCCTCAATATCATTAACTTATCATCACATCATCATTCGTCCACATCATTACCACTATCATCACGATTATCATTATCATCTAAACCATATCATCATAATAATCATCATCATACATGAATCATCAATATCATTTCGCCATTCTTATTTTCATCATCCTCATGCTTGTATCATCATGATAACATTAATCATCACCATCCTTACTACCAAAATAACATCATCATATTCAAGCTTATCATCATTTCATGTAAACCGAATCGTCTATCATCTAATCAATTTACTATCATACTTAATCATTCTTAATAATTAAATGATATGTGTATTTGGGTTGTTTGTCGAGTATGAACCAGAAACATTGTGATGGGTTGAAAATTCGTGGCCTAATAGCTTCTCACAAACCCAATTATTATGGTATTTAAAGTATGTAACAGAAAACATACGCCATCTATATTCACTTAACTTTTATCATTATAGTATACCTTTATTAAATTTAGTAGGGTTATTGGCTTAGGAATTGTCGGCCACCAGGAAATATTATATATGCATTTGCAGTTCCAATCATATTCACCTTCATCGTCTTTATCCAATACCAATTTACACCATCATTCTTTCTACTTAAGTCGTAAATAGAAACCAAAAGGCTGCAGCAGTTAACAAGTTTAAGTGGCATTCGGTTTGCATTAGGATATAATAACAGAAGCAATAGTCTATCTTAGAATAGCAGTGGTATGAAATCGAAGTATGTGGTTTTAGCTGGAACAAAACAGAAATCTAAAGCTACGGTAACAACAACAGTGAATACAGCAGTATTCATTGTGAGCAACAGGATCGAAGAAAAAGAAAAGAAGAAGAACATGAGGATGGTTGTTTGACTCGTCATTTAACAAACAGGATATACAAAGAGTAATAGAAGAATGGAGCAGCAGGAATAACTTATGGTTATGACTGAACGATGGTTTAAGGGTTGTTTTCGAATTAATTGGAAACAGAAACTAGTGGCAGTGGTGGTGATGATCTGTGGTGGTTGTGGTGAGGGGTTGTTTTTGACAGAACACAAAGAATAAAGGTGGTTGTCGAATAGAAATAGGAGAATAGAAGTTACAGCAGGCCGATGGGGTTTATGGTTGTGGTTACTGTTTGAGGTGGCAACTTGTGGTGGTGGTTTTGAGGTGAAGAAGGAAACCGTATAGTAGTAATTTGGGAGTATGATGGTGATGGTTATGAACTGAAACAGAAATATAATTGCAGGTTTCATCATAGTTTGATTTGGGTTTTGATAGTGTTGAATTTAGTTGCAAAATACTTAAGGGTGCGTAACGGTCGTGGTGAGATGATTCCTTGGTGGTGGTTAAATGGGTTTAATCGGAGCAAAACAGAAATGGCAGTAGCATATTTTGAGGATGTGAGTGTAGTGACCCGAACTTTTCCATGTTTATATATATATATATTAAATGAAATTGTTATTTACATGATTAAGTGTTTCCAACATGTTAAGCAATCAAACTTGTTAAGACTTGATTAATTGAAATAGTTTTCATATAGACAATTGACCACCCAAGTTGACCGGTGATTTACGAACGTTAAAACTTGTAAAAACTATATGATGACATATATATGGTTATATATATATATATATATATATATATATATATATATATATATATATATATATATATATATATATATATATATATATATATATATATATATATATATATATATATATAGTTAACATGATATTATGATAAGTAAACATATCATTAAGTATATTAACAATGAACTACATATGTAAAAACAAGACTACTAACTTAATGATTTTGAAACGAGACATATATGTAACGATTATCGTTGTAACGACATTTAATGTATATATATCATATTAAGAGATATTCGTACATCATAATATCATGATAATATAATAATTTAAAATCTCATTTGATATTATAAACATTGGGTTAACAATATTTAAGAAGATCGTTAACCTAAAGGTTTCAAAACAACACTTACATGTAACGACTAACGATGACTTAACGACTCAGTTAAAATGTATATACATGTAGTGTTTTAATATGTATTCATACACTTTTGAAAGACTTCAAGACACTTATCAAAATACTTCTACTTAACAAAAATTCTTACAATTACATCCTCGTTCAGTTTCATCAACAATTCTACTCGTATGCACCCGTATTCGTACTCGTACAATACACAGCTTTTAGATGTATGTACTATTGGTATATACACTCCAATGATTAGCTCTTATCAGCCCATGTGAGTCACCTAACACATGTGGGAACCATCATTTGGCAACTAGCATGAAATATCTCATAAAATTACAAAAATATGAGTAATCATTCATGACTTATTTACATGAAAACAAAATTACATATCCTTTATATCTAATCCATACACCAACGACCAAAAACACCTACAAACACTTTCATTCTTCAATTTTCTTCATCTAATTTATCTCTCTCAAGTTCTATCTTCAAGTTCTAAGTGTTCTTCATAAATTCTACAAGTTCTAGTTTCATAAAATCAAGAATACTTCCAAGTTTGCTAGCTTACTTCCAATCTTGTAGAATGATCATCCAACCTCAAGAAATATTTCTTATTTACAGTTAGATATCTTTCTAATATAAGGTAATACTCATATTCAAACTTTTATTCAATTTCTATAACTATAACAATCTTATTTCGAGTGGAAATCTTACTTGAACTTGTTTTCGTGTCATGATTCTACTTCAAGAACTTTCAAGCCATCCACGGATCCTTTGAAGCTAGATCCATTTTTCTCATTTCCAGTAGCTTTATCCAGAAAACTTGAGGTAGTAATGATGTTCATAACATCATTCGATTCATACATATAAATCTATCTTATTCGAAGGTTTAAACTTATAATCACTAGAACATAGTTTAGTTAATTCTAAACTTGTTCGCAAACAAACGTTAATCCTTCTAAATTGACTTTTAAAATCAACTAAACACATTTTCTATATCTATATGGTATGCTAACTTAATGATTTAAAACCTGAAAACACGAAGAACACTGTAAAACCGGACATACGCCGTCGTAGTAACACCGCGGGCTGTTTTGGGTTAGTTAATTAAAAACTATGATAAACTTTGATTTAAAAGTTGTTTTTCTGGGAAAATGATTTTTCTTACGAACATGAAACTATATCCAAAAATTATGGTTAAACTCAAAGTGGAAGTATGGTTTCTAAAATGGTCATCTAGACGTCGTTCTTTCGACTTAAATGACTACCTTTATAAAAACGACTTGTAACTTATATTTATGACTATAAACCTATACTTTTTCTATTTATATTCATAAAATAGAGTTCAATATAAAACCATAGCAATTTGATTCACTCAAAACGGATTTAAAATGAAGAAGTTATGGGTAAAACAAGATTGGATAATTTTTCTTGTTGTAGCAACGTGAAAAATGGTAACAAATCTATATTAATCATATCCTAACTAACTTATACTGTATTATACATGTATTTAAATATATTATGTAATTTTGGGATACCATAGACACGTATGCAAATGTTTTGACATATCATATTGACCCATGTGTATATATTATTTGGAACAACCATAGACACTCTATATGGAGTAATGTGGGAGTTAACTATACAGGGTTGAGGTTGATTCCAAAAACATATATACTTTGAGTTGTGATCTAGCCTGAGACGTGTATACACTGGGTCGTGGATTGATTCAAGATAATATATATCGATTTATTTCTGTACATCTAACTGTGGACAACTAGTTGTAGGTTACTAACGAGGACAGCTGACTTAATAAACTTAAAACATCAAAATGTATTAAAAGTGTTGTAAATATATTTTGAACATACTTTGATATATATGTACATATTTGTTATAGGTTCGTGAATCGACCAGTGGCCAAGTCTTACTTCTCGACGAAGTAAAAATCTGTGAAAGTGAGTTATAGTCCCACTTTTAAAATCTAATATTTTTGGAATGAGAATACATGCAGGTTTTATAAATGATTTACAAAATAGACACAAGTACGTGAAACTACATTCTATGGTTGAATTATCGAAATCGAATATGCCCCTTTTTATTAAGTCTGGTAATCTAAGAATTAGGGAACAGACACTCTAGTTGACGCGAATCCTAAAGATAGATCTATTGGGCCTAACAAACCCCATCCAAAGTACCGGATGCTTTAGTACTTAGAAATTTATATCATATCCGAAGGGTGTCCCGGAATGATGGGGATATTCTTATATATGCATCTTGTTAATGTCGGTTACCAGGTGTTCACCATATGAATGATTTTTATCTCTATGTATGGGATGTATATTGAAATATGAAATCTTGTGGTCTATTGTTATGATTTGATATATATAGGTTAAACCTATAACTCACCAACATTTTTGTTGACGTTTTAAGCATGTTTATTCTCAGGTGATTATTAAGAGCTTCCGCTATCGCATACTTAAATAAGGACAAGATTTGGAGTCCATGCTTGTATGATATTGTGTAAAAATGGCATTCAAGAAACTTATTTCGTTGTAACATATTTGTATTGTAAACCATTATGTAATAGTCGTGTGTAAAACAGGATATTTTAGATTATCATTATTTGATAATCTACGTAAAGCTTTTTAAACCTTTGTTGATGAAATAAAGGTTATGGTTTGTTTTAAAATGAATGCAGTCTTTGAAAAATGTCTCATATAGAGGTCAAAACCTCGCAACGAAATCAATTAACATGGAACGTTTTTAATCAATAAGAGCGGGACATTTCAGTTGGTATCCGAGCGTTGGTCTTAGAAAACCAGAATTTTACATTAGTGTGTCTTATCGAGTTTGTTAGGATGTATTAGTGAGTCTGGACTTCGACCGTGTTTACTTGAAAAATGATTGCTTAACAAATTTTGTTGGAAACTATATATTTTTAACATGTGAATATTATGTGATATATTAATCTCTTAACGTGTTTGATATTATGTGATAGATGTCTACCTCTAGAACAAGTCCCATTGACTCACCTAATAATAATGAAGAGTCAAATGTAAATTGGAATGATTCGTGGACTGATTCACAAGTTCCCGAAGAGGAACCGGAAGAAGAGTCGAAACCGGAAGAAGAATCGGAACCAGAAGAAGAATCGGAACCGGAAGAAGAAATAGAACCAGTAGGGGAAATAATAAAACGGTTAAGTAGAAGAAAATCCTCAACCAACCGACCAAAGTTAATTATGGTCAATGGTGTTTCCGCCAAGGAAGCAAAGTATTGGGAGGATTACCAATTCTCTGATGAATCGGATCCCGACAAGGATTCCGATGATGTTATAGAAATTATCCCAACACAATTTAATAAGGCAAAAGAGAACAATAAGGGAAATGGCATAAAAATAGAGAAATTTGATTCCAAACCCGATGAACTTTATTTGTATCGTCAACACCCGTATTTTTTAAGTTGTGACAATAACCCGGGAACCTCTAAACCACCAGGTTTTTCTAAACCAATGTGGAAAAAGACGGCTCGTATTAGGGGAACATCATATATCCCTAGAATCTTAGCAAAATGAACCAAAACTGAAGAAGAAGAAACGAGCGAGTCGGAATAAGATAGTTGTATTCGTGTGGTGTAATATATGTAATATAGTGTGCTTATGCTTTATGATATATGTAAAAATTGCTTGTATTAATAAGTATTTTTTTATGAATCTAACTCTTGTCTATTCTACAGTATAAAAACACAAAATGGATAGACAACCCATTGTTTTAAGAGACCTACCCGGAGACATGATTGATGAAATCTTGTCTAGAGTCGGTCAGAATTCCTCGGCACAACTATTTAAGGCGAGATCAGTTTGTAAGACATTCGAAGAACTTTCCAAGAATGCCTTGATTTATAAAAGGCTTTCGTTCGAAAGATGGGGGATATCACATTGGGAAATCCATAAGTTACGATGTGTTTACTTTGACGCATATATTGCGGGGAACCCAAATGCTATTTTACGCAACGGGTTAAGAAATTATTTTGACTCAATATATCCGAATATAGGACTTCGTGATTTAGAAAAAGCGGCTAACATGCAACATAAAGAAGCATGTTATGCTTACGGCTTAGTAATGTTCGCTTCTCACCAAAGTGAGAACAAGAACATCGAGCTACAACTATTAAACAAAACGTTCCCACAAGTGACGGAATCGGTAATTGGGGTAAGAAATGAGGTTTTTAGGTTATTACGAGACTGTTGGTCATTACGTAACCTTCATCCTTTTGATGACGTTACAACACATTGTCTTACTATCGGTCACAATGGTTATGTTCCACAAAACCAAGGATGGGAAGTGGTATTAGTAAAACCAGAATGCATGACTTGTTTCTGGACGTATGAATTACGTGTCTTTATTGCCTTTGCTGAACGCCTTATTTATTAACTAGAATTATCTTCGCAACTACTTTGTATCAAAGTTTTATGTGATATATTTCATGCTATATGTAAAAAAAAAAAGCGGTATTGTAAGTTTGCAAGTTATTGTATAAAGGTTTGAATATGATTTTTTTTTTTTTTTTTTTGTGATTAGTTTTTCATATAGAATTGTAGTAGTTGAAATGGTATGTTAGCTACTAAGTATGAACTTAACGGGTAGGTACTACCCGAATTAAAGAGTATAAAACGCTAATATAAAGAAAGAGCTTTTATAAATAAGTTCATATTACGCTACGAAATACTATTGACTACTCTTGATATTCTATATGATTAACTCGTTTCATTTGACTATTTTGAAGGAAATGGCACCGACTACTTGACATACCTTGAATATGAGTGAAGAGGAATTTCATGCCTTTCTTGCTTCAAACATAGCCGCAGTACAGGCTGCGCTACATACCAACAATAACTCTGAATCGAGAAATGCAACTAACGTCGCAAGAAATCGTGTAGGATGCACCTACAAAGAATTCACTGCCTGCAAACCTTTGGAATTTGATGGAACCGAAGGACCGATCAGATTGAAACGGTGGACCGAGAAGGTCGAATCGGTGTTTGCCATAAGTAAGTGTACTGAAGAGGACAAAGTGAAGTACGCTACGCATACCTTCACAGGTACTGCGTTAACATGGTGGAATACCTATCTAGAGCAAGTGGGACAAGATGATGCTTACGCACTACCGTGGTCAGCATTCAAGCACTTGATGAACGAGAAGTACCGTCCCAGAACCGAGGTCAATAAGCTCAAGACAGAACTTAGAGGGTTACGAACCCAAGGATTTGATATTACCACGTACGAAAGACGATTCACAGAATTGTGCCTATTGTGTTCGAGAGCGTTCGAAGATGAGGAAGAGAAGATCGACGCGTTTGTGAAAGGATTACCAGAAAGAATCCAAGAAGATATAAGTTCACACGAGCCCGCCTCCATACAACAGGCATGTAGAATGGCTCACAAACTAGTGAACCAGATTGAGGGAAGAATTAAAGAACAAGCGGCCGAAGAGGCCAACGTGAAGCTAGTCAAAAGAAAGTGGGAGGAAAACGGTGATAAGAGTCACCACAACAACAACAACTATCCCAACAATCGCAACATCAATCGCAACTACAACAAATGGTAAAACAACAACAATAACAACTACAACAATCATTCCAACAACAATAACAACTGCAACAACATCAACAATCAGAAGCAGCTATGCCAAAGGTGTGAAAAGTATCACTCGGGGTTCTGCACCAAATTTTGCAACAAGTGTAAAAGAAATGGTCATAGCGCGGTGAAGTGTGAGGTCTACGGACCAGGGGTTAACAGAACGAAAGGAACAAATGGTGTCGGAATGAGTAATGGCGGAGCAAGTAGTGTCGGAGCAAGTTATGCCAATGTAGTTTGTTATAAATATGGAAAACCGGGCCACATTATTAGAAATTTCCCGAACCAGGAGAACACGAATGGAAAGGCCGCGGAAGAGTTTTCAATATTAATGCGGCAGAGGCACAGGAAGACCCGGAGCTTGTTACGGGTACGTTTCTTATTGATAATAAATCTGCTTACGTTTTATTTGATTCGGGTGCGGATAGAAGCTATATGAGTAGAGATTTTTGTGCTAAATTAAGTTGTCCATTTACGCCTTTGGATAGTAAATTTTTACTCGAATTAGCAAATGGTAAATTAATTTCAGCAGATAATATATGTCGGAATCGAGAAATTAAACTGGTTAGCGAAACATTTAAGATAGACTTGATACCAGTTGAGTTAGGGAGTTTTGATGTGATAATCGGTATGGACTGGTTGAAAGAAGTGAAAGCAGAGATCGTTTGTTGCAAAAATGCAATTCGCATTATACGAGAAAAAGGAAACCCCTTAATGGTGTACGGAGAAAAGGGCAACACGAAGCTACATCTTATTAGTAATTTGAAGGCAAAAAAACTAATAAGAAATGGTTGCTATGCTGTTCTAGCACACGTCGAGAAAGTACAAACTGAACCAATAGCTCGTTCTCCTTACAGACTCGCACCCAGCGAGATGAAAGAACTGCAAAGTCAATTACAAGAACTTTTAGAGCGTGGTTTCATTCAACCAAGCACATCACCGTGGGGAGCTCCTGTTTTGTTTGTCAAGAAGAAAGATGGTACATTCTGGTTGTGTATCGACTACCGAGAGTTGAACAAACTTACCATCAAGAACTGCTACCCACTACCGAGAATCGACGACTTATTTGATCAACTACAAGGCTCGTCTGTTTATTCAAAGATTGACTTACGTTCCGGGTATCATCAAATGCGGGTGAAAGAAGATGATATTCCAAAGACTGCTTTCAGAACACGTTACGATCATTACGAGTTTATGGTCATGCCGTTTGGTTTAACTAATGCACCAGCTGTGTTCATGGACCTTATGAACCGAGTGTGTGGACCATACCTTGACAAGTTTGTCATTGTTTTCATCGATGACATACTTATTTACTCAAAGAATGACCAAGAACACGGTGAACATTTGAGAAAGGTGTTAGAAGTATTGAGGAAGGGAGAATTGTATGCTAAGTTTTTAAAGTGTGCATTTTGGTTGGAAGAAGTTCAATTCCCCGGTCACATAGTGAACAAAGAAGGTATTAAGGTGGATCCGGCAAAGATAGAAACTGTTGAAAAGTGGGAAACCCCGAAAACTCCGAAACACATACGCCAATTTTTAGGACTAGCTGGTTACTACAGAAGGTTCATCCAAGACTTTTCCAGAATAGCAAAACCCTTGACTGCATTAACGCATAAAGGGAAGAAATTTGAATGGAAGGATGAACAAGAGAAAGCGTTTCAGTTATTGAAGAAAAAGCTAACTACGGCACCTATATTGTCATTGCCTGAAGGGAATGATGATTTTGTGATTTATTGTGACGCATCAAAGCAAGGTCTCAGTTGTGTATTAATGCAACGAACGAAGGTGATTGCTTATGCGTCTAGACAATTGAAGATTCACGAACAAAATTATACGACGCATGATTTGGAATTAGGCGCGGTTGTTTTTTGCATTAAAGACTTGGAGGCACTACTTATATGGGGTCAAAAGTATTATATATACCGATCACAAAAGTCTTCAACACATATTTAATCAGAAACAACTGAATATGAGGCAGCGTAGGTGGATTGAATTGTTGAATGATTACGACTTTGAGATTCGTTACCACCCGGAGAAGGCAAATGTGGTAGCCGACGCCTTGAGTAGGAAGGACAGAGAACCCATTCGAGTAAAATCTATGAATATAATGATTCACAATAACCTTACTACTCAAATAAAGGAGGCGCAACAAGGAGTTTTAAAAGAGGAAAATTAAAAGGATGAAATACCCAAAGAATCGGAGAAGCATCTTAATATTCTGGAAGACGGAACCCGGTATAGGGCTGAAAGAATTTGGGTACCAAAATTTAGAGATATGAGAGAAATGGTACTTAGAGAAGCTCATAAAACCAGATACTCAATACATCCTGGAACGGGGAAGACGTACAAGGATCTTAAGAAACATTTTTGTGGCCAGGTATGAAATCCGATATTGCTAAATATGTAGGAGAATGCTTGACGTGTTCTAAGGTCAAAGCTGAACATCAGAAACCATCAGGTCTACTACAACAACCTGAAATCCCGGAATGGAAATGGGAAAACATTACCATGGATTTCATTACTAAATTGCCAAGGACTGCAAGTGGTTATGATACTATTTGGGTAATAGTTGATCGTCTCACCAAGTCAGCACACTTCCTACCAATAAGAGAAGATGATAAGATGGAGAAGTTAGCACGACTGTATTTGAAGGAAGTCGTCTTCAGACATGGAATACCAATCTCTATTATCTCTGATAGGGATGGCAGATTTATTTCAAGATTTTGGCAGACATTACAGCAAGCATTAGGAACTCTTCTAGACATGAGTACTACCTATCATCCACAAACTGATGGGCAGAGCGAAAGGACGATACAAACGCTTGAAGACATGCTACGAGCATGTGTTATTGATTTCGGAAACAGTTGGGATCGACATCTACCGTTAGCAGAATTTTCCTACAACAACAGCTACCATTCAAGCATTGAGATGGCGCCGTTTGAAGCACTTTATGGTAGAAAGTGCAGGTCTCCGATTTGTTGGAGTGAAGTGGGGGATAGACAGATTATGGGTCCGGAGATAATACAAGAAACTACCGAGAAGATCATCCAAATTCAACAACAGTTGAAAATCGCCCAAAGTCGACAAAAGAGCTACGCTGACATTAAAAGAAAAGATATAGAATTTGAAATTGGAGAGATGGTCATGCTTAAAGTTGCACCTTGGAAAGGCGTTGTTCGATTTGGTAAATGTAGGAAATTAAATCCAAGGTATATCAGACCATTCAAGATTATTGATCGTGTCGGACCAGTAGCTTACCGACTTGAGTTACCTCAACAACTCACGGCTGTACATAACACTTTCCACGTCTCGAATTTGAAGAAATGTTTTGCTAAAGAAGATCTCACTATTCCGTTAGATGAAATCCAAATCAACAAAAAACTTCAATTCATCGAAGAACCCGTCGAAATAATGGATCGTGAGGTTAAAAGACTTAAGCAAAACAAGATACCAATTGTTAAGGTTCGATGGAATGCTCGTAGAGGACCTGAGTTCACCTGGAAACGAGAATATCAGATGAAGAAGAAATACCCGCATTTATTTCCAGAAGATACGTCAACACTTCCAACTACTTAAAATTTCGGGACGAAATTTATTTAACGGGTAGGTACTGTAGTGACTCGAACTTTTTCATGTTTATATATATATATATTAAATGAAATTGTTATTTACATGATTAAGTGTTTCCAATATGTTAAGCAATCAAACTTTTTAAGACTTGATTAATTGAAATAGGTTTCATATAGACAATTGACCACCCAAGTTGACCGGTGATTCACGAACGTTAAAACTTGTAAAAACTATATGATGACATATATGGTTATATATATATAGTTAACATGATATTATGATAAGTAAACATATCATTAAGTATATTAACAATGAACTACATTGTCATAACCCGTCCTTAACCATAAGAACGAGTTAGATAACGTATGATTTCATTGCGAGGTATTGACCTCTATATGCGACATTTTTAAAAGAACAACTGCATTTATTTTACATTACAAACCATAACTCTTATTTTAATACAAGCTTTAGACAATAAAAAGATGATTATCGTTTAGCGATAATCTTAGACTTACAAACTTTACATGTGATGATAACAATACGATTTTTAGCATATTTTACATTACAAATCCTCCGATATGCAGTTTTATTTTTGACACAAATATGCATACTCAAGATCTTGTTTAAATTCAACATGTTGCAGCGGAAGCTTCTAATTATCACCTGAGAATAGACATGTTTAAAACGTCAACATAAAGTTGGTGAGATATAGGTTTAATGCCGGCAGCAATATATATATATAGACCACAAGATTTCATATATAAACGTTTTAATAAAAATATTCTAAGTGGTTGAGCACTTGGTAACCACACTTAACATTTAATCACGTCGCATATTCCCTTTATTATGAAATCTTACTACACCGTACCAAGTGTAGTCACGAAACGAAGTACTGTGCAACCGTTGAATACTGGTCGTCCAGTCCGGTTGGGGTTGTCAGGCCCGATAGATCTATCAACAGGATTCGCGTTTACAATACCGCTGTAAATAACAGTTACCAAGCTACAGGGAAGTATGCCAGTGGTACAACTCAACGTAGAATATATTTTTCAGTTACTTGTGTCCATATCGTAAAACATAAAATACATGTATTCTCATCCTGAAATATTTAGAGTTTAAAAGTGGGACTATATACTCACTTTCGTCTTGAAGATATGTAATTTTGACTTGGTCTCCGATTGATATCACAAACCTAACCATATATAATATATCAATACCTTTTCTTTTTAAACAATCGTCACATATATATACTTATAATACTTTTAATAATTCCTTAGTCCGTAGTTAGCAGTTCGATGTTAGTAATTCAATTTTAAATGGTTCATTTTTAGGTGATTAATAAACCCCCAATGAAATAAATAAAAACCCCATCGTATATGTATTGGTCGAGATTAATCTTGACCCACGGTACCGGTGTTGTCAAATGACGTGTTGCGTACATAAAGTACCGGTGTTGTCAAATGACGTGTTGCGTACAATCATGGGATCTTATGATTAATCTTCTCGTATTGTTTACGGGTGATCCTGAACCATATAAAATTAAATTATGAGTACATATATATAAAATATCATGTTATTTTAGAAAGATGTGATTTATTTAATTTTTTTCCAATTAATCACGTAGCTAAATTAGTCTTGGATATCCGATTTCGTTTTGGTCATAGTTTCTTCGTTACAACTCCGTTTTCGTTGGTTCAACTTGCCACTTCCTTGGATCGAGTCCCTCTTTAAGAATATGAACTGTAAATACCTTAGTTTGTATTCGAAATCACAGGTCATAGGTCAAACTTTGGTGAAACTTATGAAGTTAATCATTTTCCATCATGTAAACAACCTTAAATGATTATTTTTCTAAAAATACTTATACTTTGAGTTAAATCATAAAATTTTTAAGCGTTAACATATTCATAGTAAAAATAATTTTTCCAGAAAATAAACCTCCAATTCAAAGTTTAAGATGGTTTTTAATTATCCAACCCAAAACAGCCCCCGGTTACACTCCGACGTCGTAAAAACAGTTTTTAAGGTGTTCTTTGAAAAACCAAGTTAAACCTTGTTAAATTAGCATATATTTAAGATATATTACAGGTCTTGAAGTATTTTAAAAGTTAAGTTAGAAGGATCTATTTAGTTTGCAAACAAGTTTGAAAACATTCAAACTATGTTCTTGTTGTTAAAATTTTATACCACAAAATAAGATAGCTATATATATATGAATCGAATAAGGTTATGAACATAGTTACTACCTCAAGTTCCTTGGACAAGGTTGCTGTAAAAGAGGAGTAAGAACATAGAACCAAAAGGGTGATGGAATTGGATGAAAGATTGGAAGTAAGTTTGTGTTCTTGGAAGAATTCTTGAAGTGTTTTTGTAAGGGTTTTCTTATGGTGTTTAAAGCTTGTTTCTATGGCTAGATCTTCAAGGTTTCTTGCTGAATGATTATGGAGTTCTTAGAACTTGTAAGTAGGTGAATTAGAGAGTGGTTTAAGAGTAAGAATGGTGAGCTAAAAATAGTTTGGTGTTGGTCCTTAAAAACGTGACAAAGGGGGGAGCAAGGACAAAATTTTTAAGCTTGTAATCTTGTGTATTTGTCAAACAATCATACAAAATCAATTACCTCTACCTTAGGGTAGTAACAAGGGCTAGTTAGGTGGTGATTTGATGTGTATATACCAATAGTAAATACGTATAGAAGTTAGGTATGATACGAGTACATATACTCTAGATATACGTATAGAAATCTTGTGAAAAATAGAATGAGGATTCAAATATAGCTATCTTTTGTGAATACACTTATATGATTTTATGTATTTAAGTCCTTAAAAGTGATTAAATACATTACATATACGATATATGTATAAACATTATAGGTTATAAGTATTTATGTCAAATAACGTTACGTATGGTTATCGTTTTGAAAACTTAAGTTAGTAGTTTCAAAATATGCTTATAACTTATTGTTATTAATACAAAATGAGATATTAAAACATTCATTAATCATGTTAAATATGTATATATACATATATATACACAAACGTATAATTATCATATATTGTATAGTTCGTGATATCATCGGTCAAACTAGACGGTCAAACGTTGTGTAAATCTCTTTTCGGAAACATAAATCTCAACAATTTGGATTGCTTATCATGTTGGTAAGGTTTAATTTATGTAAATATTAATCTTATAAGTATAGAACGATCGAAAAAGTGCGGGTCGTTACATTACCTCCCCGTTAAATAAATTTCGTCCCGAAATTTTAAAATTGTACCTATTTTGCGTCATCGAGAAACAAGTGTGGATACTTTTGTTTCATCTGATCCTCTCGTTCCCAAGTAAACTCAGGACCTCTACGAGCATTCCAACGAACCTTAACGATCGGTATGTTGCTCTGCTTGAGCTGTTTAACTTCACGGTCCATGATTTCGATTGGTTCTTCGATGAATTGTAGTTTCTCATCGACATGGATTTCTTCAAGAGGAATGGTGAGATCTTCCTTTGCAAGACACTTCTTAAGGTTTGAGACGTGAAATGTATTATGTACTCCAGCGAGTTGTTGTGGTAACTCGAGTCGATAAGCTACCGGTCCAATGCGTTCGATAATCTTGAACGGGCCTACATATCTTGGGTTCATTTTACCCCTTTTTCCGAAGCGTATTACACCTTTCCACGGTGACACCTTTAACATAACCATGTCACCGATCTGAAACTCTAATGGTTTCCTTCGAACATCGGCGTAGCTCTTTTGGCGACTACGGGCTGTTTTCAATCTCTCCTTGATTTGTACTATCTTCTCAGTCGTTTCGTGTATGATCTCGGGACTAGTTAATTGTCGATCTCCTACTTCATTCCAACAAATAGGAGATCTACACTTCCTTCCGTACAATGCTTCGAATGGCGCAGCTTTAATGCTCGCATGATAACTATTATTATACGAGAATTCTGCTAATGGTAGATATTTATCCCATCCGTTTCCAAAATCGATCACACATGCCCTGAGCATGTCTTCAAGAGTCTGAATCGTTCTTTCACTCTGCCCGTCGGTTTGCGGATGATACGCGGTACTCATATCCAAACGAGTTCCTAGGGCCTCCTGTAGTGATCGCCAGAACTTTGATGTAAATCTACTATCACGATCGGATATAATGGAAATAGGTATTCCATGCCTTGAAACAACTTCCTTTATATACAATCGTAATAGTTTCTCCATTCTATCCGTTTCCTTTATAGGCAAGAAATGTGCAGACTTGGTGAGACGATCAACAATCACCCAAATGGTGTCGTATCCCCAGGCAGTCTTTGGTAACTTCGTGATGAAATCCATGGTAATACCATCCCATTTCCATTCTGGGATTTCTGGTTGTTGAAGTAACCCTGACGGCTTCTGGTGTTCAGCTTTGACTTTGGAACAAGTTAAACATTCCCCAACATATGTTGCAACGTCTGTCTTTAAATTAGGCCACCAATAATGTGTCTTAAGATCTTGGTACATCTTTCCAACTCCAGGATGTATCGAGTATCTTGTCTTATGTGCCTCATTCAATATCAACTTCCTTAATCCACCCAACTTCGGTACCCAAATACGGTTTGCAAAATATCGAATTCCATCTTCCCGTATAACGAGTTGCTTCTCATACTTCTTCATTATTTCATTTCCTATATTTTCTTTAGTAAGTGCTTCTCGTTGAACTTCTTTGATTTGTGAGTTGAGATTCATGCGAATTTTTATGTTCATCGCTCGTACTCGAATTGGTTCTCGTTCCTTTCTGCTTAGAGCGTCGGCCACCACGTTCGCTTTCCCGGGATGATAACGAATTTCACAATCATAGTCATTTATTAACTCAACCCACCTACGTTGCCTCATGTTCAGCTGTTTTTGATCGAAAATATGTTGAAGGCTTTTATGATCAGTAAACACAGTGCATTTAACCCCATACAAGTAGTGTCTCCATATCTTCAATGCAAACACGACTGCTCCCAGTTCTAGATCATGCGTCGTATAATTCCACTCGTGAATCTTTAATTGTCGGGATGCGTATGCAATAACTTTCTTCCGTTGCATAAGAACACAACCAAAACCTTGTCGTGAAGCGTCACAATATATTTCAAAATCATCGTTCCCTTCTGGTAACGATAAAATAGGCGTCGTAGTCAACTTCTTTTTCAGTAATTGAAATGCACTCTCCTGCTCAGAAGTCCATTCATATTTCTTCCCTTTTTGCGTTAACGCTGTCAACGGCTTAGCTATTCGCGAAAAATCTTGAATAAACCTTCTATAATAACCGACTAAACCCAAAAATTGGCGTATCTGCATTGGTGTCTTAGGAGTCTCCCATTTTTCAATGGCTTCAATTTTTGCTGGATCAACCTGAATTCCTTTGCTACTAACAACGTGGCCAAGAAATTGCACTTCTTTCAACCAGAAAGCACATTTAGAAAATTTAGCATATAGCTGTTCTTTTCTTAACAACTCTAATATCAACCTTAAATGCTGCTCATGCTCTTGCTCACTCTTGGAATAGATAAGAATATCATCAATGAAAACGATAACAAACTTATCTAAATATGGACTACAAACTCGATTCATGAGGTCCATGAATACAGCTGGCGCATTCGTCAATCCAAACGGCATGACCAAAAATTCGTAATGACCGTAGCGTGTCCGAAAAGCAGTTTTCGGTATATCTTCTTCTTTGACACGTAATTGATGATAGCCCGATCTTAGGTCAATTTTCGAGTACACACATGATCCTTGGAGTTGATCGAATAAGTCGTCAATTCTCGGTAGTGGATACCGATTCTTGATAGTTAACTTATTTAATTCACGATAATCTATACACATTCGGAAAGATCCGTCTTTCTTCTTGACGAATAAAATTGGAGCTCCCCACGGTGAAGTACTTGGTCGTATGAATCCACGATCCAGTAATTCTTTTAACTGACTCTGAAGTTCTTTTAACTCGGACGGTGCAAGTCTATATGGAGCACGGGCAACCGGTGCAGCTCCTGGTACAAGATCTATTTGAAATTCTACAGATCTAAATGGAGGTAATCCCGGCAACTCTTCCGGAAATACTTCAGGAAAATCTCTTGCCACAGGCACGTCATTGATGCACTTCTCTTTTTCTTTCTTTTCGACTTTATTAACATGTGCTAAGATAGCATAGCACCCTTTCTTCAAGCACTTTTGAGCTTTCAAATAACTAATGAGTTTTAGCTTTGAGTTACCCTTCTCTCCATAAATCATTACTGGCGTTTTATCCTTACGAGGAATGCGAATTGCCTTCTTGGCGCACACAACTTTAGCTCCTATTTTGGACATCCAGTCCATGCCGATTATTACATCAAAACTTCCTAATTCTACGGGTATCAAATCAATCTTAAATGTTTCTCCGGCTAAATTTATTTTACAATCACGACAAATTTTATCGGCTTTAATTAGTTTACCATTAGCTAACTCAATCATGTACTTAGCATCTAGAGGTAATGATGAACAATTCAATTTAGCGTGAAAGTCTCTACACACGTAACTTCTATCAGCACCAGTATCAAATATAATAGATGCGGATAAGTTATTAATGGTAAACGTACCCGTAACAAGCTCCGGGTCTTCACATGCCTCTCTAGCATTAATAACAAATGCTCTCCCACGTGCAGGTCCGATATTCTTCTCTGGATTCGGGCACTGGCTCTTATAGTGACCTTGTTTTCCACACCCAAAACAAGTAATGGTAGCCAAAGCAGTTCTATTTGCATTGGTGGCAGGAGTCTTGGTACCATTTGTATTTGTAACGAGAGCCCTACAATCTTCAGCAAGATGACCCTTTCGATTACATTTGTTGCATACCACATTACAGTAACCAGAGTGATGTTTGTGGCATCGGTTGCATAAAGGATTTTGTCCTTTATAACCAAAGCTTAAACCACTACCCGCACCTTGTGTGTTTTCTTGTTTCTTAAAAGATTGTTGTTGGTTACCTCGATCATAATTTCCATTCCACTTTCTTTTGTTACCTGATACCTTCACATCAGTATTGGATACTTTCTTATCCATGATGACCTGATCCATTAGCTCGTTTGCCATGGTTATAGCTTCATGAATTGTCTTAGGTTTCGATGCTGTAACATTTGCCTTGACCTTTTTGGGCAAACCATCTTTGTACATTTCAATCTTCCGTTCTTCGGTTGGAACCAATTCAGGACATAGAAAAACTAATTCCATGAATCGCTGATTGTAGTTGGTGATTTCAGTACCAATAACCTTCAGACTTCGTAACTCATTGTCATAACCCGTCCTTAACCATAAGAACGTGTTAGATAACGTATGATTTCATTGCGAGGTATTGACCTCTATATGCGACATTTTTAAAAAGGAAAACTGCATATATTATACATTACAAACCAAACCATTATTTTTGTTACAAGCTTTAGACAATAAAAAGATGATTATCGTTTAACGATAATCTTCGACTTACAAACTTTACAAATGATAATAACAAAACGATTTCTAGCATATTTTACAACACACGTCCTTGGATATGCAGTTTTATTTTTGACACAAATATGAGTACGCATGATCCTGCTTAGATTCAACATAATGCAGCGGAAGCTTTAATTATCACCTGAGAATAAACATGTTTAAAAACGTCAACATAAAGTTGGTGAGATATAGGTTTAGTGCGCAGCAATATATATATATAGACCACAAGATTTCGTATATAAACATTTCAATAAAAATATTCTAAGTGGTTGAGCACTTGGTAACCATACTTAACATTTTCACGTCGCATATTCCCTTTAATATGAAATCTTACTACACCGTACCAAGTGTAGTCACAAAACGAAGTACTGTGCAACCGTTGAATACTGGTCGTCCAGTCCGATTGGGGTTGTCAGGCCCGATAGATCTATCAACAGGATTCGCGTTTACAATACCGCTGTAAATATTAGTTACCAAGCTACAGGGAAGTATGCCAGTGGTACAACTCAACGTAGAATATATTTTTCAGTTACTTGTGTCCATAACGTAAAACATAAAATACATGTATTCTCATCCCGAAATATTTAGAGTTTAAAAGTGGGACTATATACTCACTCTTGTCTTGATGATATATATATTTTGATTCGGTCTTCCGGTTGATATCACGAACCTATCCATATATAATATATCAATATGTTTTCATTTTAAAACAAACGTTATATATATATATACTTGTTATACTTTTAATATTTTGAATATTTCCTTAGTCCGTAGTTAGCATTCCGATGTTAGTAATTCAATTTTTAATGGTTCATTTTTAGATGTTTAATATACCCGCAATAAACAAAACCCCCAACGAAATAAATAAAACCCCATCGTATATGTATTGGTCGAGATTAATCTTGACCCATGGTACCGGTGTTGTCAAATGACGTGTTGCGTACATAAAGTACCGGTGTTGTCAAATGACGTGTTGCGTACAAACATGGGATCTTATGATTAATCTTCTCGTATTGTTTACGGGTGATCCTGAACCATATAAAATTGAATTATAAGTACATATATATAAAATATCATGTTATCTTAGAAATATGTGATTTATATCATTTTTTTCCAATTGATCCCGTAGTTGAAATGATCTAGGATAACCAATTTTGTTTCGGTCATAGTTTCTTCGTTACAAATCCGTTTTCGTTGATTCAAATTGCCATCTTCTTGGATCGAGTTCTTCTTTAAGACTATGAACTGTAAATACCTTGGTTTGTATTCAAAATCATACGGCATAAGTGAAACATTAGTGAAACATATGAAGTTAAACATTTTTGTTACAACAAAATCATTTAATGACCATTTTTCTAAAAATACTTATACTTTGAAAAAAACCAAGTTTTACCTTGTTAAATTAGTATATACATAAGTTATATTACAGGTCTTGAAGTATTTTAAAAGTTAAGTTAGAAGGATCTATTTAGTTTGCAAACAAGTTTGAAAATATTCAAACTATGTTCTTGTTGTTAAACTTTTGTACCACAAAATAAGATAGCTATATATATATGAATCGAATAAGGTTATGAACATAGATTCTACCTCAAGTTCCTTGGATAAGTTTGCTGTAAAAGAGAAGTAAGAAGCTAGAATCAAAAGGGTGATAGAAGTGGATGAAAGATTGGTAGTAAGTTGGTGTTCTTGGAGGGTTTTCTTGAAGTGTTTTTGTATGGTTTTCTTATGGGGTTTTAGTATGGTTTTTGAAGCTAGATCTTTATGGAACTTTGCTGGATTGTTATGGAGTTTAGAGAGTAAGAAAGAGTGTGTGTTTTTAGTTAAGAGATTGAAGTAAAAATGAATCAAAAATGATGATACATATATACTCCTAAAAATGTGATCTTTAAGGATAACATGACAAAATTCTAGTTTGTATTTTGTTAATTAGTCAAGTAATCATCCAAAAGTAATTACCTAGCTCTAAGGGCATGAATAATGGCTGGTTAGGTGGTGATTTTGATGTGTATTTACTATTAGTAAATACGTATAGGAGCTAGGTATGATACGAGTACAAATACTCTAAATATACGTATAGAAATTTTGTGAAAAATGGAATGAGGATTCAGATATAGCTATCTTTTGTGAATACACTTATATGATTTTATGTATTTAAGTTCTTAAAAGTGATTAAATACATTACTTATACAATATATGTATAAACATTATAGTCTTAAGTATTTAAGTCAAATAACGTTACGTATTGTTATCGTTTTGAAAACTTAAGTTAGTAGTTTCAAAATACACATATAACTTGTTGTTATTAATACAAAATGAGATATTAAAACATTCATTAATCATGTTAAATATGTATATATACATATATATACACAAACGTATAATTATCATATATTGTATAGTTCGTGATATCATTGGTCAAACTAGACGGTCAAACGTTGTGTAAAATTCTTTTCGGAAATATAAATCTCGACAATTTGGATTGCTTATCATGTTGGCAAGGTTTAATTTATGTAAATATTAATCTTATAAGTATAGTATGATCGAAAAAGTGCGGGTCGTTACATTACCTCCCCGTTAAATAAATTTCGTCCCGAAATTTTAAAATTGTACCTATTTTGCGTCATCGAGAAACAAATGCGGATACTTTCGTTTCATCTGATCCTCTCGTTCCCAAGTAAACTCGGGACCTCTTCTAGCATTCCAACGAACCTTAACAATCGGTATATTACTCTGTTTGAGCTGTTTAACTTCACGGTCCATGATTTCGATTGGTTCTTCGACGAATTGTAGTTTCTCGTCGACATGAATTTCTTCAAGAGGAATGGTGAGGTCTTCCTTTGCAAGACACTTCTTAAGGTTTGAGACGTGAAAGGTATTATGTACTCCGGCGAGTTGTTGCGGTAACTCGAGCCGATAAGCTACCGGTCCAATGCGTTCGATGATCTTGAACGGGCCTACGTACCTTGGGTTCAGTTTACCCCTTTTGCCGAAACGTATTACACCTTTCCAAGGTGACACCTTTAGCATAACCATGTCCCCGACCTGAAACTCTAATGGTTTCCTTCGGACATCGGCGTAGCTCTTTTGGCGACTACGGGCTGTTTTCAATCTCTCCTTGATTTGCACTATCTTCTCAGTCGTTTCATGTATGATCTCGGGACCAGTTAATTGTCGATCTCCTACTTCATTCCAACAGATAGGAGATCTACACTTCCTTCCATACAATGCTTCGAATGGCGCAGCTCCAATGCTCGCATGATAACTATTATTATACGAGAATTCTGCTAACGGTAGATATTTATCCCATCCGTTTCCAAAATCGATCACACATGCCCTGAGCATGTCTTCAAGAGTCTGAATCGTTCTTTCACTCTGCCCGTCGGTTTGCGGATGATACGCGGTACTCATATCCAAACGAGTTCCTAGGGCCTCCTGTAGTGATTGCCAAAACTTTGATGTAAATCTACTATCACGATCGGATATAATGGAAATAGGTATTCCATGCCTTGAAACAACTTCCTTTATATACAATCGTAATAGTTTCTCCATTCTATCCGTTTCCTTTATAGGCAAGAAATGTGCAGACTTGGTGAGACGATCAACAATCACCCAAATGGTGTCGTATCCCCAGGCAGTCTTTGGTAACTTCGTGATGAAATCCATGGTAATACCGTCCCATTTCCATTCTGGAATTTCTGGTTGTTGAAGTAACCCTGACGGCTTCTGGTGTTCTGCTTTAACCTTGGAACAAGTTAAACACTCCCCAACATATGTTGCAACGTCTGTTTTTAAATTAGGCCACCAATAATGCGTCTTAAGATCTTGGTACATCTTTCCAACTCCAGGATGTATCGAATATCTTGTCTTATGTGCCTCGTTCAATATCAACTTCCTTAATCCACCCAACTTCGGTACCCAAATACGATTTGCAAAATATCGAATTCCATCTTCCCGCATAACGAGTTGCTTCTCATACTTCTTCATTATTTCATTTCCTATATTTTCTTTAGTAAGTGCTTCTCGTTGAACTTCTTTGATTTGTGAGTTGAGATTCATGCGAATTTTTATGTTCATCGCTCGTACTCGAATTGGTTCTCGTTCCTTTCTGCTTAGAGCGTCGGCCACCACGTTCGCTTTCCCGGGATGATAACGAATTTCACAATCATAGTCATTTATTAACTCAACCCACCTACGTTGCCTCATGTTCAGCTGTTTTTGATCGAAAATATGTTGAAGGCTTTTATGATCAGTAAATACAGTGAATTTAACCCCATACAAGTAATGTCTCCACATCTTCAATGCAAACACGACTGCTCCCAGTTCTAGATCATGCGTCGTATAATTCCGCTCGTGAATCTTCAATTGTCGGGATGCAAATGCAATTACTTTCTTTCGTTGCATAAGAACACAACCAAAACCTTGTCGCGAAGCGTCACAATATATTTCAAAATCATCGTTCCCTTCAGGTAACGATAAAATAGGCGCCGTAGTTAGCTTCTTCTTCAATAATTGAAATGCGTTCTCCTGCTCCGAGGTCCATTCGTATTTCTTCCCTTTTTGCGTTAACGCTGTCAACGGTTTAGCTATTCGGGAAAAATCTTGAATAAACCTTCTATAATAACCGGCTAAACCCAAAAATTGGCGTATCTGCGTTGGTGTCTTAGGAGTCTCCCATTTTTCAATGGCTTCAATTTTTGCTGGATCAACCTGAATTCCTTTGCTACTAACAACGTGGCCAAGAAATTGTACTTCTTTCAACCAGAAAGCACACTTAGAAAATTTAGCATAAAGTTGTTCTTTTCTCAACAACTCCAGTAGCAACCTTAAATGCTCTTCATGCTCTTGCTCACTCTTGGAATAGATAAGAATATCATCAATGAAAACGATAACAAACTTATCTAAATACGGACTACAAACTCGATTCATGAGGTCCATGAATACAGCTGGCGCATTCGTCAATCCAAACGGCATAACCAAAAATTCATAATGACCATAACGTGTCCGAAAAGCAGTTTTCGGAATGTCCTCTTCTTTAACGCGTAGTTGATGATAGCCCGATCTTAAGTCGATTTTCGAATAAACACATGATCCTTGCAATTGATCAAATAAGTCATCAATTCTCGGTAGTGGATACCGATTCTTGATAGTTAACTTATTTAATTCACGATAATCTATACACATCCTGAAAGATCCATCTTTCTTCTTAACAAACAAAATTGGAGCTCCTCACGGTGAAGTACTCGGTCGTATGAATCCACGGTCCAATAATTCTTTTAACTGACTTTGAAGTTCTTTTAATTCGGACGATGCAAGTCTATATGGCGCACGAGCCACTGGTGCAGCTCCTGGTACTAAATCTATTTGAAATTCTACCGATCTAAATGGAGGTAATCCCGGCAATTCTTCCGGAAAAACTTCAGGAAAATCTCTTGCCACAGGCACGTCGTTGATGCACTTTTCTTTCTTTTCGATTTTATTAACATGTGCTAAAATAGCGTAACATCCCTTTTCTAAACACTTCTTGGCTTTCAAACAGCTAATGAGTTTTAGCTTTGAATTACCCTTCTCTCCATAAATCATCACCGGTATTTTATCCTTACCAGGAATACGAATTGCCTTCTTAGCACAAACAACTTCCGCTCCTATTTTGGACATCCAGTCCATGCCGACTATTACATCAAAACCTCCCAATTCTACGGGTATTAAGTCGATTTTAAACGTTTCTCCGGCTAAATTTATTTCACAATCACGACAAATTTTATCGGCTTCAATTAGTTTACCATTAGCTAACTCAATCAAGTACTTAGCATCTAAAGGTAATGATGAACAATTCAATTTAGTGTAAAAATTTATACACACGTAGCTTCTATCGGCGCCAGTATCAAATAAAATAGATGCTGATAAGTTATTAATGGTAAACGTACCCGTAACAAGCTCCGGTTCTTCTCGTGCCTCTCTAGCATTAATAACAAACGCTCTTCCACGTGCAGGTCCGCCATTCTGATTCGGGCACTGACTCTTATAGTGACCTTGTTTTCCACAACCAAAACAAGTAATGTTAGCCAAAGCAGTTCTATTTGCGTTGGTGGCAGGAGTCTTGTTGCCATTTGTAACGAGAGCCTTACAATCTTCCGCAAGATGACCTTGTCGATTACACTTGGTGCATAACACACTACAGTAACCAAAGTGATGTTTGTGGCAACGGTTGCATAAAGGATTTTGTCCTTTATAACCAAAGCTTAAACCACTACCCGCACCTTGCGTGTTTTCTTGTTTCTTAAAAGATTGTTGTTGGTTACCTCGATCATAATTTCCATTCCACTTTTTCTTGTTTCCCAATACCTTCACCTCAGTATTGAATGCTTTCTTGTCCAAAATGACCTGATCCATTAGCTCGTTCGCCATGGTTATAGCTTCATGAATTGTCTTAGGTTTCGATGCTGTAACATTTGCCTTGACCTTTTTGGGCAAACCAGCTTTGTACATTTCAATCTTCCGTTCTTCGGTTGGAACCAATTCAGGACATAGCAAAACTAATTCCATGAATCGCTGGTTGTAGTTGGTGATTTCAGTACCAACCACCTTCAAACTTCGTAACTCATCTTCTAACTTAATAACCTCATTCCTTGGACAATACTCGGTGATTATCATTGCTTTGAATTCTTCCCATGGAGTATCATAAGCTACATCTCCTCCTACCGCCTTCACATAATTCTTCCACCATGTGAGTGCACTATCTTGTAAAGTGCACGATGCAAACTTGGTCATGTCTTTTTCATCACAACCGCTGATTTTGAACACCGTCTCCATCTTTTCTATCCATCGGGTTAAACCGATAGGTCCTTCCGTTCCACTGAATGATGATGGCTTGCAAGCTTGGAACGTCTTGTAGGAGCATCCTACACGAGGATTTGGATTAACTGCAGCAGCTCTTGCAGCCTCAACCCATAACATTCTGTCGTTCACTCGCTGGTTGATGAGTTCCTCGAGTTCTTGTTCCGTCATTCGATTCAATCGCGCCATTTCCTAATGAAAGAAAATAATTATTCACATGGATTATTATAGATGTAGTGTGTATTTATAGTACATTATAGCTTATTAATAATATGAACTAGGTATTATTATAAAAGCCTTTTCTTCTTATTAGCGTTTTATAATTATATCTAGGGTAGTACCTACCCGTTAATGTTCATACTTAATAGCTTAGTACAGAATCAATTACTACAATCTAAATAATACTTAACCATGGAAAATTATTGCATTTCATACTTCAATATTTTACATATGCTTATCTTACATCGAACATTAAGCAAACCACACTATTAATATTATACAAAACATTATTCGGTTCCATGGTTTGACACAGCAGCGCATCGTTTGATCTATTTTCTAGGACGTTTAGACACAAAGATTTGCTTAACGCTTATCCTAACTGTCTGCCTATATCTTGGCTGTGGGACTGAAGAACTGGATGCCGGGACAGAACGAATAGGAATAGCGGGGATAGGGGTGGTAGTGTTGAGTGGAATTGGTGCCACATCATTCTCATTAAACTCGGGATTTGGATTTTCTAATTCATTAGCCTTTCGTTTCTTTCCTAGTTCGAACTCGTCTTTTGTAATTTCCTGTATTTCTTCCTCGGGTTCACTTTCCTCCTCGGGTTCACTTTCCTCCTCGGGTTCACTTTCCTCCTCGGGTTCACTTTCCGGGTTCTCTATAGTCGGTTCATCCGGAATTTGTGAGTCTTCCCCAAAGATATTATTTTCGTCATCGGACAGGTTAATGACTGGAACGCCATCTGAAGATTCTGATTCGGAGTCGTTGATTGTGATAACAATTTTTGAGCTCGACATCTATCACACAACAACTAACCCATTAGTACTTATATAATATTTACATATAAATTTTAACCAACAGTGATAAGCAATGGTTTTTTTTTTAAATCAGACCCGGTCAAAGTCCAGACTTTACTAATGTATCCTAACGACTTCTCGGTTAGACACACTAATGCAGACCTGGTTCGCTAAGACCAACGCTCTGATACCACATGTCATAACCCGTCCTTAACCATAAGAACGTGTTAGATAACGTATGATTTCATTGCGAGGTATTGACCTCTATATGCGACATTTTTAAAAAGGAAAACTGCATATATTATACATTACAAACCAAACCATTATTTTTGTTACAAGCTTTAGACAATAAAAAGATGATTATCGTTTAACGATAATCTTCGACTTACAAACTTTACAAATGATAATAACAACACGATTTCTAGCATATTTTACAACACACGTCCTTGGATATGCAGTTTTATTTTTGACACAAATATGAGTACGCATGATCCTGCTTAGATTCAACATAATGCAGCGGAAGCTTTAATTATCACCTGAGAATAAACATGTTTAAAAACGTCAACATAAAGTTGGTGAGATATAGGTTTAGTGCGCAGCAATATATATATATAGACCACAAGATTTCGTATATAAACATTTCAATAAAAATATTCTAAGTGGTTGAGCACTTGGTAACCATACTTAACATTTTCACGTCGCATATTCCCTTTAATATGAAATCTTACTACACCGTACCAAGTGTAGTCACAAAACGAAGTACTGTGCAACCGTTGAATACTGGTCGTCCAGTCCGATTGGGGTTGTCAGGCCCGATAGATCTATCAACAGGATTCGCGTTTACAATACCGCTGTAAATATTAGTTACCAAGCTACAGGGAAGTATGCCAGTGGTACAACTCAACGTAGAATATATTTTTCAGTTACTTGTGTCCATAACGTAAAACATAAAATACATGTATTCTCATCCCGAAATATTTAGAGTTTAAAAGTGGGACTATATACTCACTCTTGTCTTGATGATATATATATTTTGATTCGGTCTTCCGGTTGATATCACGAACCTATCCATATATAATATATCAATATGTTTTCATTTTAAAACAAACGTTATATATATATATACTTGTTATACTTTTAATATTTTGAATATTTCCTTAGTCCGTAGTTAGCATTCCGATGTTAGTAATTCAATTTTTAATGGTTCATTTTTAGATGTTTAATATACCCGCAATAAACAAAACCCCCAACGAAATAAATAAAACCCCATCGTATATGTATTGGTCGAGATTAATCTTGACCCATGGTACCGGTGTTGTCAAATGACGTGTTGCGTACATAAAGTACCGGTGTTGTCAAATGACGTGTTGCGTACAAACATGGGATTTTATGATTAATCTTCTCGTATTGTTTACGGGTGATCCTGAACCATATAAAATTGAATTATAAGTACATATATATAAAATATCATGTTATCTTAGAAATATGTGATTTATATCATTTTTTTCCAATTGATCCCGTAGTTGAAATGATCTAGGATAACCAATTTTGTTTCGGTCATAGTTTCTTCGTTACAAATCCGTTTTCGTTGATTCAAATTGCCATCTTCTTGGATCGAGTTCTTCTTTAAGACTATGAACTGTAAATACCTTGGTTTGTATTCAAAATCATACGGCATAAGTGAAACATTAGTGAAACATATGAAGTTAAACATTTTTGTTACAACAAAATCATTTAATGACCATTTTTCTAAAAATACTTATACTTTGAAAAAAACCAAGTTTTACCTTGTTAAATTAGTATATACATAAGTTATATTACAGGTCTTGAAGTATTTTAAAAGTTAAGTTAGAAGGATCTATTTAGTTTGCAAACAAGTTTGAAAATATTCAAACTATGTTCTTGTTGTTAAACTTTTGTACCACAAAATAAGATAGCTATATATATATGAATCGAATAAGGTTATGAACATAGATTCTACCTCAAGTTCCTTGGATAAGTTTGCTGTAAAAGAGAAGTAAGAAGCTAGAATCAAAAGGGTGATAGAAGTGGATGAAAGATTGGTAGTAAGTTGGTGTTCTTGGAGGGTTTTCTTGAAGTGTTTTTGTATGGTTTTCTTATGGTGTTTTAGTATGGTTTTTGAAGCTAGATCTTTATGGAACTTTGCTGGATTGTTATGGAGTTTAGAGAGTAAGAAAGAGTGTGTGTTTTTAGTTAAGAGATTGAAGTAAAAATGAATCAAAAATGATGATACATATATACTCCTAAAAATGTGATCTTTAAGGATAACATGACAAAATTCTAGTTTGTATTTTGTTAATTAGTCAAGTAATCATCCAAAAGTAATTACCTAGCTCTAAGGGCATGAATAATGGCTGGTTAGGTGGTGATTTTGATGTGTATTTACTATTAGTAAATACGTATAGGAGCTAGGTATGATACGAGTACAAATACTCTAAATATACGTATAGAAATTTTGTGAAAAATGGAATGAGGATTCAGATATAGCTATCTTTTGTGAATACACTTATATGATTTTATGTATTTAAGTTCTTAAAAGTGATTAAATACATTACTTATACAATATATGTATAAACATTATAGTCTTAAGTATTTAAGTCAAATAACGTTACGTATTGTTATCGTTTTGAAAACTTAAGTTAGTAGTTTCAAAATACACATATAACTTGTTGTTATTAATACAAAATGAGATATTAAAACATTCATTAATCATGTTAAATATGTATATATACATATATATACACAAACGTATAATTATCATATATTGTATAGTTCGTGATATCATTGGTCAAACTAGACGGTCAAACGTTGTGTAAAATTCTTTTCGGAAATATAAATCTCGACAATTTGGATTGCTTATCATGTTGGCAAGGTTTAATTTATGTAAATATTAATCTTATAAGTATAGTATGATCGAAAAAGTGCGGGTCGTTACACTCATCTTCCAACTTCCTAACCTCGTTCCTTGGACAATATTCGTTGATTAACATTGTTTTGAATTCTTCCCACGGAGTATCATAAGCTACATCTCCTCCTACAGCCTTCACATAATTTTTCCACCACGTGAGTGCACTATCTTGTAAAGTGCACGATGCATACTTGGTCATGTCCTTTTCAACACAACCACTGATTTTAAACACAGTCTCCATCTTTTCTATCCACCGGGTTAAACCGATCGGTCCTTCTGTTCCACTGAATGATGAGGGCTTGCAAGCTTGAAAAGTTTTGTAAGTGCACCCCACACGAGGATTTGGGTTAACTGCAGCACCTCTTGCAGCCTCGACCCATAACATTCTGTCGTTCACTCGCTGATTGATGAGTTCCTGGATTTCTTGTTCCGTCATTCGGTTCAATCGCGCCATATTCTTCTATAAGAATGAAAAGAAAATAATTATTCACATGGAATATTATAGATGTAGTGTATATTTACAGTACATTATAGCTTATTAATAATAAGAACCAGGTATTATTATAAAAGCCTTTTCTTCTTATTAGCGTTTTATAATTATATCTAGGGTAGTACCTACCCGTTAATGTCCATACTTAATAGCTTAGTACAGAATCAATTACTACCATCTAAATAATACTTAACCATGGAAAATTATTGCATTTCACACTTCACTATTTTACATATGCTTATCTTACATCGAACATTAAACAAACCACACTAATAATATTATACAAAACATTATATGATCCCATGGTTTAATACGGCAGCGCATCGTTTGGTCTATTTTCTAGGACGTTTAGGTTCAAAGAATCGCTTAACGCTTATCCTGGCTGTCTGCCTATATTTTGGCTGTGGGACTGAAGAACTGGATGCCGGGATAGAACGAATAGGAATAGCGGGAATAGGGGTGGTAGTGTCTAGTGGAGTTGGTGCCACATCATCCTTACTAAACTCGGGATTTGAATTTTCTAATTCATTAGCCTTTCGTTTCTTTCCTAGTTCGAACTCGTCTTTTGTAATTTCCTGTATTTCTTCCTCGGGTTCACTTTCCTCCTCGGGTTCACTTTCCTCCTCGGGTTCACTTTCCTCCTCGGGTTCACTTTCCGGGTTCTCTATAGTCGGTTCATCCGGAATTTGTGAGTCTTCCCCAAAGATATTATTTTCGTCATCGGATAGGTTAATGACTGGAACACCATCTGAAGATTCTGGTTCGGAGTCGCTGAACGTGATGACAAGTTTTGAGCCCGACATCTATCACACAACAACTAACCCATTAGTACTACATAATATTTACATATAAATTTTAACCAACAATGATAAGCAATGGTTTTTAAATCAGACCCGGTCAAAGTCCAGACTTACTAATGTATCCTAACGACTTATCAGTTAGACACACTAATGCAAACCTGGTTCGCTAAGACCACCGCTCTGATACCACATGTCATAACCCGTCCTTAACCATAAGAACGAGTTAGATAACGTATGATTTCATTGCGAGGTATTGACCTCTATATGCGACATTTTTAAAAGAACAACTGCATTTATTTTACATTACAAACCATAACTCTTATTTTAATACAAGCTTTAGACAATAAAAAGATGATTATCGTTTAGCGATAATCTTAGACTTACAAACTTTACATGTGATGATAACAATACGATTTCTAGCATATTTTACATTACAAATCCTCCGATATGCAGTTTTATTTTTGACACAAATATGCATACTCAAGATCTTGTTTAAATTCAACATGTTGCAGCGGAAGATTCTAATTATCACCTGAGAATAGACATGTTTAAAACGTCAACATAAAGTTGGTGAGATATAGGTTTAATGCCGGCAGCAATATATATATAGACCACAAGATTTCATATATAAACGTTTTAATAAAAATATTCTAAGTGGTTGAGCACTTGGTAACCATACTTAACATTTAATCACGTCGCATATTCCCTTTATTATGAAATCTTACTACACCGTACCAAGTGTAGTCACGAAACGAAGTACTGTGCAACCGTTGAATACTGGTCGTCCAGTCCGGTTGGGGTTGTCAGGCCCGATAGATCTATCAACAGGATTCGCGTTTACAATACCGCTGTAAATAACAGTTACCAAGCTACAGGGAAGTATGCCAGTGGTACAACTCAACGTAGAATATATTTTTCAGTTACTTGTGTCCATATCGTAAAACATTAAATACATGTATTCTCATCCCGAAATATTTAGAGTTTAAAAGTGGGACTATATACTCACTTTCGTCTTGAAGATATGTAATTTTGACTTGGTCTCCGATTGATATCACAAACCTAACCATATATAATATATCAATACCTTTTCTTTTTAAACAATCGTCACATATATATACTTATAATACTTTTAATAATTCCTTAGTCCGTAGTTAGCAGTTCGATGTTAGTAATTCAATTTTAAATGGTTCATTTTTAGGTGATTAATAAACCCCTAATGAAATAAATAAAAACCCCATCGTATATGTATTGGTCGAGATTAATCTTGACCCACGGTACCGGTGTTGTCAAATGACGTGTTGCGTACATAAAGTACCGGTGTTGTCAAATGACGTGTTGCGTACAATCATGGGATCTTATGATTAATCTTCTCGTATTGTTTACGGGTGATCCTGAACCATATAAAATTAAATTATGAGTACATATATATAAAATATCATGTTATTTTAGAAAGATGTGATTTATTTAATTTTTTTCCAATTAATCACGTAGCTAAATTAGTCTTGGATATCCGATTTCGTTTTGGTCATAGTTTCTTCGTTACAACTCCGTTTTCATTGGTTCAACTTGCCACTTCCTTGGATCGAGTCCCTCTTTAAGAATATGAACTGTAAATACCTTAGTTTGTATTCGAAATCACAGGTCATAGGTCAAACTTTGGTGAAACTTATGAAGTTAATCATTTTCCATCATGTAAACAACCTTAAATGATTATTTTTCTAAAAATACTTATACTTTGAGTTAAATCATAAAATTTTTATGCGTTAACATATTCATAGTAAAAATCATTTTTCCAAAAAATAAACCTCCAATTCAAAGTTTAAGATGGTTTTTAATTATCCAACCCAAAACAGCCCCCGGTTACACTCCGACGTCGTAAAAACAGTTTTTAAGGTGTTCTTTGAAAAACCAAGTTAAACCTTGTTAAATTAGCATATATTTAAGATATATTACAGGTCTTGAAGTATTTTAAAAGTTAAGTTAGAAGGATCTATTTAGTTTGCAAACAAGTTTGAAAACATTCAAACTATGTTCTTGTTGTTAAAATTTTATACCACAAAATAAGATAGCTATATATATATGAATCGAATAAAGTTATGAACATAGTTACTACCTCAAGTTCCTTGGACAAGGTTGCTGTAAAAGTGGAGTAAGAACCTAGAACCAAAAGGGTGATGGAATTGGATGAAAGATTGGAAGTAAGTTTGTGTTCTTGGAAGAATTCTTGAAGTGTTTTTGTAAGGGTTTTCTTATGGTGTTTAAAGCTTGTTTCTATGGCTAGATCTTCAAGGTTTCTTGCTGAATGATTATGGAGTTCTTAGAACTTGTAAGTAGGTGAATTAGAGAGTGGTTTAAGAGTAAGAATGGTGAGCTAAAAATGGTTTGGTGTTGGTCCTTAAAAACGTGACAAAGGGGGGAGCAAGGACAAAATTTTTAAGCTTGTAATCTTGTGTATTTGTCAAACAATCATACAAAAGCAATTACCTCTACCTTAGGGCAGTAACAAGGGCTAGTTAGGTGGTGATTTGATGTGTATATACCAATAGTAAATACGTATATAAGTTAGGTATGATACGAGTACATATACTCTAGATATACGTATAGAAATCTTGTGAAAAATAGAATGAGGATTCAAATATAGCTATCTTTTGTGAATACACTTATATGATTTTATGTATTTAAGTCCTTAAAAGTGATTAAATACATTACATATACGATATATGTATAAACATTATAGGTTATAAGTATTTATGTCAAATAACGTTACGTATGGTTATCGTTTTGAAAACTTAAGTTAGTAGTTTCAAAATATGCTTATAACTTATTGTTATTAATACAAAATGAGATATTAAAACATTCATTAATCATGTTAAATATGTATATATACATATATATACACAAACGTATAATTATCATATATTGTATAGTTCGTGATATCATCGGTCAAACTAGACAGTCAAACGTTGTGTAAATCTCTTTTCGGAAACATAAATCTCAACAATTTGGATTGCTTATCATGATGGTAAGGTTTAATTTATGTAAATATTAATCTTATAAGTATAGAACGATCGAAAAAGTGCGGGTCGTTACATACATATTTAAAAACAAGACTACTAACTTAATGATTTTGAAATGAGACATATATGTAACGATTATCGTTGTAACGACATTTAATGTATATAAATCATATTAAGAGATATTCGTACATCATAATATCATGATAATATAATAATTTAAAATCTCTTTTGATATTATAAACATTGGGTTAACAACATTTAACGAGATCGTTAACCTAAAGGTTTCAAAACAACACTTACATGTAACGACTAACGATGACTTAACGACTCAGTTAAAATGTATATACATGTAGTGTTTTAATATGTATTCATACACTTTTGAAAGACTTCAAGACACTTATCAAAATAATTCTACTTAACAAAAATGCTTACAATTACATCCGCATTCAGTTTCATCAACAATTCTACTCGTATGCACCCGTATTCGTACTCGTACAATACACAGCTTTTAGATGTATGTACTATTGGTATATGCACTCCAATGATCAGCTCTTAGCAGCCCATGTGAGTCACCTAACACATGTGGGAACCATCATTTGGCAACTAACATGAAATATCTCATAAAATTACAAAAATATGAGTAATCATTCATGACTTATTTACATGAAAACAAAATTACATATCCTTTATATCTAATCCATACACCAACGACCAAAAAAACCTACAAACACTTTCATTCTTCAATTTTCTTCATCTAATTGATCTCTCTCATGTTCTATCTTCAAGTTCTAAGTGTTCTTCATAAATTCTACAAGTTCTAGTTTCATAAAATCAAGAATACTTCCAAGTTTGCTAGCTTACTTCCAATCTTGTAGAGTGATCATCCAACCTCAAGAAATCTTTTTTATTTGTAGTAAGATATCTTTCTAATATAAGGTAATTCTCATATTCAAACTTTAATTCAATTTCTATAAGGGTTAAGGCTACTCAAGTTTCATATACTTTTCATTTTGTCCCGATGTAGTCCATATACCCAAAAAAATACTATTATAGTCCATAAACTTTTAAAAAGTGTATCGATGTAGTCCATAGGTAACCTGTTACCGGTTAAACAGGTTACCTTTTGTTTACATCGATACACTTTTGAAAGTTTATGGCTACATCGATACACTTTTTGAAAGTATGTGAACTACATTAGTACTTTTTTTTGGGTATATGGACTACATCGGGACAAAAAAAATGTATACTTATTTGAAGATCAACGGTTTAAAATCGATCAACCTATTTATCAGGTCAATGGACTACATCGATACACTTTTTAAAAGTTTATGGACTATAATAGTATTTTTTTGGGTATATGGACTACATCGGGACAAAATAAAAAGTATATGAACCTTGAGTAGCCTTAACCCTTTCTATAACTATAACAATCTTATTTCGAGTGGAAATCTTACTTGAACTTGTTTTCGTGTCATGATTCTACTTCAAGAACTTTTAAGCCATCCAAAGATCCTTTGAAGCTAGATCCATTTTTCTCATTTCCAGTAGCTTTATCCAGAAAACTTGAGGTAGTAATGATGTTCATAACATCATTCGATTCATACATATAAAGCTATCTTATTCGAAGGTTTAAACTTGTAATCACTAGAACATAGTTTAGTTAATTCTAAACTTGTTCGCAAAAAAAAGTTAATCCTTCTAACTTGACTTTTAAAATCAACTAAACACATGTTCTATATCTATATGATATGCTAACTTAATGATTTAAAACCTGGAAATACGAAGAACACTGTAAAACCGGACATACGCCGTCGTAGTAACACCGCGGGCTGTTTTGGGTTAGTTAATTAAAAACTATGATAAACTTTGATTTAAAAGTTGTTCTTCTGGGAAAATGATTTTTCTTATGAACATGAAATTATATCCAAAAATCATGGTTAAACTCAAAGTGGAAGTATGTTTTCTAAAATGCTCATCTAGACGTCGTTCTTTCGACTGAAATGACTACCTTTACAAAAACGACTTGTAACTTATATTTCTGACTATAAACTATACTTTTTCTATTTAGATTCATAAAATAGAGTTCAATATGAAATCATATCAATTTGATTCACTAAAACGGATTTAAAATGAAGAAGTTATGGGTAAAACAAGATTGGATAATTTTTCTTGTTGTAGCAACGTGAAAATTGGTAACAAATCTATATTAATCATATCCTAGCTAACTTATACTGTATTATACATGTATTCTACTATATTATGTAATCTTGGGATACCATAGACACGTATGCAAATGTTTTGACATATCATATCGACCCATGTGTATATGTTATTTGGAACAACCATAGACACTCTATATGCAGTAATGTGGGAGTTAGCTATACAGGGTTGAGGTTGATTCCAAAAATATATATACTTTGAGTTGTGATCTAGCCTGAGACATGTATACACTGGGTCGTGGATTGATTCAAGATAATATATATCGATTTATTTCTGTACATCTAACTGTGAACAACTAGTTGTAGGTTACGAACGAGGACATCTAACTTAATAAAATTAAAACATCAAAATGTATTAAAAGTGTTGTAAATATATTTTGAACATACTTTGATATATATGTACATATTTGTTATAGGTTCGTGAATTGACCAGTGGCCAAGTCTTACTTTCCGACGAAGTAAAAATCTGTGAAAGTGAGTTATAGTCCCACTTTTAAAATCTAATATTTTTAGGATGAGAATACATGCAGGTTTTATAAATGATTTAAAAAATAGACACAAGTACGTGAAACTACATTCTATGGTTAAATTATCGAAATCGAATATGCCCCTTTTTATTAAGTCTGGTAATCTAAGAATTAGGGAACAGACACCCTAATTGACGCGAATCCTAAAGATAGATCTATTGGGCCTAACAAACCCCATCCAAAGTACCAGATGCTTTAGTACTTCGAAATTTATATCATATCCGAAGGGTGTCCCGGAATGATGTTGATATTCTTATATATGCATCTTGTTAATGTCGGTTACCAGGTGTTCACCATATGAATGATTTTTATCTCTATGTATGGGATGTATATTGAAATATGAAATCTTGTGGTCTATTGTTACGATTTGATATATATAGGTTAAACCTATAACTCACCAACATTTTTGTTGACGTTTTAAGAATGTTTATTCTCAGGTGATTATTAAGAGCTTCCGCTGTCGCATACTTAAATAAGGACAAGATTTGGAGTCCATGCTTGTATGATATTGTGTAAAAACTGCATTCAAGAAACTATTTCGTTGTAACATATTTGTATTGTAAACCATTATGTAATAGTCGTGTGTAAAACAGGATATTTTAGATTATCATTATTTGATAATCTACGTAAAGCTTTTTAAACCTTTATTGATGAAATAAAGGTTATGGTTTGTTTTAAAATGAATGCAGTCTTTGAAAAACGTCTCATATAGAGGTCAAACCTCGAAACGAAATCAATTAATATGGAACGTTTTTAATCAATAAGAACGGGACATTTCAAGATGCTGCTTACGCGCTACAGTGGTCAACATTCAAGCACTTGATGAACGAGAAGTACCGTCCCAGAACCGAGGTCAATAAGCTCAAGTCAGAACTTAGCGGGTTACGAACACAGGGATTCGATATTACTTCATACGAAAGACGATTCACAGAATTGTGCCTATTGTGTCCGAGAGCGTTCGAAGATGAGGAAGAGAAGATCGACGCGTTTGTGAAAGGGTTACCGGAGAGAATCCAATAAGATATAAGTTCACACGAGCCTGCCTCCATACAAAAGGCATGTAGAATGGCTCACAAACTAGTGAACCAGATTGAGGGAAGAATTAAAGAACAGGCGGCCGAAGAGGCCAACGTGAAGCTAGTCAAAAGAAAGTGGGAGGAAAATGGTGATAAGAGTCACCAAAACAACAACAACTATCCCAACAATCGCAACATTAATCGCAACTACAACAAACGGCACAACAACAACAACAACAACTACAACAATCAACCCAACAACAATAACAACCGCAACAACAACAACAACAATCAGAAGCAGCTATACCAAAGGTGTGAAAAGTATCACTCGGGGTTCTGCACCAAATTTTGCAACAAGTGTAAAAGAAATGGTCATAGCGCGACCAAGTGTGAGGTCTACGGACCAGTGGTTAACAGAACGAAAGGAACAAATGGTGTCGGAATGAGTAATGGCGGAGCAAGTAGTGTCGGAGCAAGTTATGCCAATGCAGTTTGTTATAAATGTGGAAAACCGGGCCCCATTATTAGAAATTGCCCGAACTAGGAGAACACGAATGGACAAGGCAGCGGAAAAGTTTTCAATATTAATGCGGCAGAGGCACAGGAAGACCCGGAGCTTGTTACGGGTACGTTTCTTATTGACAATAAATCTGCTTACGTTTTATTTGATTCGGGTGCAGATAGAAGCTATATGAGTAGAGATTTTTGTGCTAAATTAAGTTGTCTATTGACGCCGTTAGATAGTAAATTTTTACTCGAATTAGAAAACGGTAAATTAATTTCAGCAGATTATATATGCCGGAATCGAGAAATTAAACTAGGTAGCGAAATATTTAAGATTGATTTGATACCAGTAGAGTTAGGGAGTTTTGATGTAATAGTTGGCATGGACTGGATGAAGGAGATGAAAGCAGAGATCGTATGTTACAAAAATGCAATTCGCATTGTACGAGAAGAAGGAGAACCCTTAATGGTGTACGGAGAAAAGGGCAACACGAAGCTACATCTTATTAGTAATTTGAAGGCACAAAAACTAATAAGAAAAGGTTGCTATGCTGTTCTAGCACACGTCGAGAAAGTACAAACTGAAGAAAAGAGCATCAATGATGTTTCCGTTGCAAAAGAATTTCCCGATGTATTTCCGAAAGAATTACCGGGACTACCTCTACATCGATCTGTTGAATTTCAAATAGATCTTGTACCAGGAGCTGCACCAATAGCTCGTGCTCCTTACAGACTCGCACCCAGCGAGATGAAAGAACTGCAAAGCCAACTGCAAGAACTATTAGAACGTGGTTTCATTCGACCAAGCACATCAGCATGTGGAGCTCCTATTTTATTTGTCAAGAAGAAGGATGGTACATTTAGGTTGTGTATTGACCACAGAGAGTTGAATAAACTTACCATCAAAAACCGTTATCCACTGCCGAGAATTGACGACTTATTTGATCAACTACAAGGCTCGTCGGCTTATTCAAAAATTGATTTACGTTCTGGATATCATCAAATGCGAGTAAAGGAGGATGATATTCCAAAAACTACTTTTAGCACGCGTTATGGTCATTACGAGTTTATGGTTATGCCATTTGGATTGACTAACGCACCAGCTGTGTTCATGGACCTTATGAACCGAGTGTGTGGGCCATATCTTGACAAGTTTGTCATTGTTTTCATCGATGACATAGTTATTTATCAAAGAATGATCAAGAGCACGAAGAACTTTTGAGAAAAGTGCTAGAAGTATTGAGGAAAGAAAAACTGTACGCTAAGTTTTCAAAGTGTGCATTTTGGTTGAAAGAAGTTCAATTCCTCGGTCACATAGTGAACAAAGAAGGTATTCAGGTGGATCCAGCAAAGATTGAAACCGTTGAAAAATGGGAAACCCCGAAAACTCCAAAACACATACGCCAGTTTTTAGGACTAGCTGGTTACTACAGAAGGTTCATCCAAGACTTTTCCAGAATAGCAAAACCCTTGACTGCATTAACGCATAAAGGGAAGAAATTTGAATGGAAGGATGAACAAGAGAAAGCGTTTCAGTTATTGAAGAAAAAGTTAACTACGGCACCTATATTGTCATTACCTGAAGGGAATGATGATTTTGTGATATATTGTGATGCCTCAAAGCAAGGTCTCGGTTGTGTATTAATGCAACGAACGAAAGTAATTGCTTATGCTTCTAGACAATTGAAGATTCACGAACAGAATTATACGACGCATGATTTGGAATTAGGCGCGGTTGTTTTTTCATTAAAGACTTGGAGGCACTACTTATATGGGGTCAAAAGTATTATATATACCGACCACAAAAGTCTTCAACACATATTTAATCAGAAACAACTGAATATGAGGCAGCGTAGGTGGATTGAATTTTTGAATGATTACTACTTTGAGATTCATTACCACCCGGGGAAGGCAAATGTGGTAGCCAACGCCTTGAGCAGAAAGGACAAAGAACCCATTCGAGTAAAAGCTATGAATATAATGATTCAAACTAACCTTACTACTCAAATAAAGGAGGCGCAACAAGGAGTTTTAAAAGAGGGAAATTTAAAGGATGAAATACCCAAAGGATCGAAGAAGCATCTTAATATTCGGGAAGACGGAACCCGGTATAAGGCTGAAAGAATTTGGGTACCAAAATTTGGAGATATGAGAGAAATGGTACTTAGAGAAGCTCATAAAACCAGATACTCAATACATCCTGGAACGAGGAAGATGTACAAGGATCTCAAGAAACATTTTTGGTAGCCAGGTATGAAAGCCGATGTTGCTAAATACGTAGGGGAATGTTTAACGTGTTCTAAGGTCAAAGCGGAGCATCAGAAACCATCAGGTCTACTTCAACAATCCGAAATCCCGGAATGGAAATGGGAAACCATTACCATGGATTTCATCACTAAGTTGCCAAGGACTGCAAGTGGTTTTGATACTATTTGGGTAATAGTTGATCGTCTCAGCAAATCAGCACACTTCTTGCCAATAAGAGAATATGACAAGATGGAGAAGTTAGCACGACTGTATTTGAAGGAAGTCGTCTCCAGACATGGGATACCAATCTCTATTATCTCTGATAGGGATGGTAGATTTATTTCAAGATTATGGTAGAAAGTGCGGGTCTCTGATTTGTTGGAGTGAAGTGGGGGATAGACAGATTACGGGTCCGGAGATAATACAAGAAACTACCGAGAAAATCATCCAAATTCAACAACGATTGAAAACCACCCAGAGTCGACAAAAGAGCTACGCGGACAGTAAAAGAAAAGATATAGAGTTTAAAATTGGAGAAATGGTCATGCTTAAGGTTTCACATTGGAAAGGCGTTGTTCGATTTTGTAAACGGGGGAAACTAAATCCAAGGTACATTGGACCATTCAAGATTATAGATCGTGTCGGACCAGTAGCTTACCAACTAGAGCTACCTCAACAACTCGCAGTTGTACATAACACTTTCCACGTCTCGAATTTGAAGAAATGTTTAGCTAAAGAAGATCTCACTCTTCCGTTGGACGAAATCCAAATCAATGAAAAACTTCAATTCATTGAAGAACCCGTCAAAATAATGGATCGTGAGGTTAAAAGACTTAAGCAAAACAAGCTACCAATTGTTAAGGTTCGATGGAATGCTCGTAGAGGACTTGAGTTCACCTGGGAGTGTGAAGATCAGATGAAGAAGAAATACCCGCACCTATTTCCAGAAGATACGTCAACACCTCCAACTGCTTAAAATTTCGGGACGAAATTTATTTAACGGGTAGGTACTGTAGTGACCCGAACTTTTCCATGTTTATATATATTAAATGAATTGGTTATTTATATGATTAAGTGTTTCCAACATGTTAAGCAATCAAACTTGTTAAGACTTGATTAATTGAAATAGGTTTCATATAGACATTTGACCACCCAAGTTGACCGGTGATTCACGAACGTTAAAACTTGTAAAAACTATATGATGACATATATATGGTTATATATATAGTTAACATGATTTTATGATAAGTAAGTATCTCATTAGGTATTTTAACAATGAGTTATATACATAAAAATGAGACTATTAAATTAAGAAACTCGAAAACGATATATATAACGATTATCGTTATAACAACGTCTTACTAAGTACATATGAATCATATTAAGATATTGATACACTTGGTTAATTATGTTAAATGATAAGTAAATATATCATTAAGTGTATTAACAATGAACTACATATGTAAAAATAAGACTACTAACTTAATGATTTCGAAACGAGACATATATGTAACGATTATCGTTGTAACGACATTTAACTGTATATATATCATAATAAGATATATTATATATCATAATATCATGATAATGTAACAATTTAACATCTCTTTAGATATAATAAACAATGGGTTAATAACATTTAACAAGACCGTTAACCTAAAGGTTTCAAAACAACATATATATGTAATGACTAACGATGACTTAATGACTCAGTTAAAATGTATTTACATGTAGTGTTTTAATATATATTCATACACTTTTGAAAGAATTCAAAACACTTATCAAAATACGTCTACTTAACAAAAATGCTTACAATTACATCCTCGTTCAGTTTCATCAATAATTCTACTCGTATACACCCATATTCGTACTCGTACAATACACAACTTTTAGATGTATGTACTATTGGTATATACACTCCAATGATCAGCTCTTAGCAGCCCATGTGAGTCACCTAACACATGTGGGAACCATCATTTGGAAACTAACATGAAATATCTCATAAAATTACAAAAATATGAGTAATCATTCATGACTTATTTACATGAAAACAAAATTACACATCCTTTATATCTAATCCATATACCAACGACTAAAAACACCTACAAACACTTTCATTCTTCAGTTTTCTTCATCTAAGTGATCTCTCTCAAGTTCTATCTTCAAGTTCTAAGTGTTCTTCATAAATTCTATAAGTTATAGTTTTATAAAATCAAGAACGCTTCCAAGTTTGCAAGTATACTTCCAAGCTTTCTAGTCCATTTCAATTAATCATCTAAGATCAAGGAACCTTTGTTATTTACAGTAGGTTATCTTTCTAATTCAAGGTAATATTCATATTCAAACTTTGATTCAATTTCTATAACTATAACAATCTTATTTCGAGTGAAAATCTTACTTGAACTTGTTTTCGTGTCATGATTCTGCTTCAAGAACTTTCAAGCCTTCCAAGGATCCTTTGAAGCTAGATCCATTTTTTTCATTTCCAGTAGCTTTGTCCAGAAAACTTGAGGTAGTAATGATGTTCATAACATCATTCGATTCATACATATAAAGCTATCTTATTCGAAGGTTTAAACTTGTAATCACTAGAACATAGTTTAGTTAATTCTAAACTTGTTCGCAAACAAAAGTTAATCCTTCTAACTTGACTTTTGAAATCAACTAAACACCTGTTCTATATCTATATGATATGCTAACTTAATGATTTAAAACCGGAAAACACGAAAAACACTGTAAAACCGGATATACGCCGTTGTAGTAACACCGCGGGCTGTTTTGGGTTAGTTAATTAAAATATATGATAAACTTTGATTTAAAAGTTGTTCTTCTGGGAAAATGATTTTTCTTATGAACATGAAACTATATCCAAAAATTATGGTTAAACTCAAAGTGGAAGTATGTTTTCCAAAATGGTCATCTAGACGTCGTTCTTTCGACTGAAATGACTACCTTTACAAAAATGACTTGTAACCTGTAATTCTGACTATAAACTTATACTTTTTCTGTATAGATTCATAAACTTAAGTTCAATATGAAACCGTAGCAATTGGATTCACTCAAAACGGATTTAAAATGAAGAAGTTATGGGTAAAACAAGATTGGATATTTTTTGATTATTTTAGCTATGGGAAATGTTTAACAAATCTATACAAATCATATCCTAGCTAACTTATATTGTATTATACATGTATTCTAATATATTATGTAATCTTGAGATACCATAGACACGTATGCAAATATTTTGACATATCATATCGACCCATGTATATATATTATTTGGAACAACCATAGACACTCTATATGCAGTAATGTTGAAGTTAGCTATACAGGGTTGATGTTGATTCCAAAAATATATATACTTTGAGTTGTGATCTAGCCTGAGACGTGTATACACTGGGTCGTGGATTGATTCAAGATAATATATATCGATTTATTTTCTGTACATCTAATTGTGGACAACTAGTTGTAGGTTACTAACGAGGACAGCTGACTTAATAAACTTAAAACATTAAAACATATTAAAAATGTTTTAAATGTATTTTGAACATACTTTGATATATATGTACATATTTGTTATAGGTTCGTGAATCAACCAGTGGCCAAGTCTTACTTCCCGACGAAGTAAAAAATCTGTGAAAGTGAGTTATAGTCCCACTTTTAAAATCTAATATTTTTGGGATGAGAGTACATGCAGGTTTTATAAATGATTTACAAAATAGACACAAGTACGTGAAACTACATTCTATGGTTGAATTATCAAAATCGAATATGTCCCTTTTTATTAAGTCTGGTAATCTAAGAATTAGGGAACAGACACCCTAATTGACGCGAATCCTAAAGATAGATCTATTGGGCCTAACAAACCCCATCCAAAGTACCGGATGCTTTAGTACTTCGAAATTTATATCATATCCGAAGGGTGTCCCGGAATGATGGGGATATTCTTATATATGCATCTTGTTAATGTCGGTTACCAGGTGTTCACCATATGAATGATTTTTATCTCTATGTATGGGGTGTGTATTGAAATATGAAATCTTATGGTCTATTGTTACGATTTGATATATATAGGTTAAACCTATAACTCACCAACATTTTTGTTGACGTTTAAAGCATGTTTATTCTCAGGTGAATATTAAGAGCTTCCGCTGTTGCATACTAAAGTAAGGACAAGATTTGGAGTCCATGTTTGTATGATATTGTGTAAAATCTGCATTCAAGAAACATATGTCGATGTAATATATTTCTATTGTAAACCATTATGTAATGGTCGTGTGTAAACAATATATTTTAGATTATCATTATTTGATAATCTACGTAATGTTTTTTTAAAAAAACCTTTATTGATAAGATAAAGGTTATGGTTGTTTTAAAAATGAATGCAGTCTTTGAAAAACGTCTCATATAGAGGTCAAAACCTCGCAACGAAATCAATTAATATGGAACGTTTATAATCAATATGAATGGAACATTTTAGTTGGTATCCGAGCGTTGTTCTTAGAGAACCAGAAAATTGCATTAGTGTGTCTTACCGAGTTTGTTAGGATGCATTAGTGAGTCTGGACTTCGACCGTGTTTTTCTTCAAAAACGATTGCGTAACATTTTTTGTTGGAAACTATATATTATTAACATGTAAATATTATGTGATATATTAATTTCTTAACGTGTTTGATATTGTGTGATAGATGTCTACCTCTAGTACAAATTCCATTGATTTACCTAATAATAATGAAGAGTCGAATATATTTTGGGAAGATTCACAAATTCCCGAAGAGGAACCTGAAGAAGAAGAACCGGAAGAGGAGGAACCGGAAGAAGATGAACCATAAGAGGAGGGATCAGAAGAGGAAGAACCAGAAGAAGAGGTTTCGGAGGAAGAAATATTGATACCTATAGTAAATCGATTAAATAAAAGAGAATCCTCAACCCACAGACCAAAGTTAATAATGGTCAATGGTGTTTCCGCCGATGAAGCAAAATATTGGGAAGATTACCAATTTTCCGATGAATCGGATCCCGATGAGGATTCCGATGATGTTATAGAAATTACCTCGACCCAATTTAATAAAACGAAAGAAAATAATAAGGGAAAAGGTATAAAAATAGAGAAACCCGATTCCAACCCCGATAAACTTTATATGTATCGACAACATCCGTATTTCCTAAAATGTAACAATGACCCGGGAACCTCTAAACCACCAGATTTTTCTAAACCATTGTGGAAAACGACGGCTCGTATTAGAGGAACACCATATATTCCTAGAAAATTAGGAAAACGAACCAAGTCCGAAGAAGAAGAAATCAGTGATTCAGATTAGAGGGTTGTAATCATGTTGTGTATTATATGTATTGTAGTGTGCTTGTACTTTTATGTTCTATGTAAAAATTGCTTGTATTGTTTCTTAATTATCTTTTACGAATCTAATACTTGTCTATTTTACAGTATAAAAACAAAATAGACGCTAAGGGTAGACAACCAAATAATTTAGAAGACCTACCAGAGGATATGATTGAGGAAATCTTGTCTAGAGTCGGTCAGAATTCATCAGCACATTTAGTTATGGCAAAATTAACTTGTCAAACGTTTAAAAGACTTTCCAGAAATGCCTTAGTTTATAAAAGGCTTTCCTTTGATAGGTGGGGTATATCACATTGGGGAGACCGTAAGTTACGCCGTGTTTTCTTTAAAGCGTTAAATGCGGGGAACCCAAATGTAATTTTACGTTACGGGTTAAGAACCTATTTTGACTCATCATATCCCAACATAGGATTTCGTGAATTAGAAAGAGCTTCTAACATGCAACATAAAGAAGCATGTTATGCTTACGGGTTAGTGATGTTCGCTTCTTACCAAAGTGAGAAAAAGAACATCGGATTGCAGCTTTTAAATAAAACTTTCCCACAAGTGACGGATTCAGTAGTTGGGGTGAGAAACAAGGTTTTTAGATTATTACGGGGCTGTTGGACATTACGAAACCCTCGTCCTTTTGACGACATTACAACATGCTGCCTAGCCAATGGTCATAACGGTTATTTTCCACAAGACCAAGGATGGGAAGTCGTCTTAGTAAAACCAGAATGCATGACTTGTTTCTGGACTTATGAATTACGTGTCTTTATTTCCTTTGCTGAACAACTTGCGTATTAACTAGATTTATCTTCAAAACTGTCCTGTATCATAGTGTACTATATTTCATGTTATATGTAATATAGCGAAGTTGTAAGTTTGAAGAATATTTGTATGTGATATATTATTATAATCAGTTTTTCATATGGAATTGTAGTAGTTGAATTGTATAATAGCTACTAAGTATGAACTTAACGGGTAGGTAGTACCCGAATTTAAACTAATAAAACGCTAATATGAAGAAAAAGCTTTTATAAACGAGTTCATATTATGCTATGAGATACTATTGACTACTCTTAATATTCTGTATGATTAACTTGTTTCATTTGACTATTTTGAAGGAAATGGCACCGGCTACTCGACACACCTTGAATATGAGCGAAGAGGAATTTTGTGCCTTTCTTGCTTCAAATATAGCCGCAGTACAGGCCGCACTACATACCAACAATAACTCTGAATCTAGCAATACAGCTAACGGCACAAGAAATCGTGTAGGATGCTCCTACACGGAATTCACTGCCTGCAAACCTTCAGAATTTGATGGGACCAAAGGACCAATCGGATTGAAATGGTAGACCGAAAAAGTTGAATCGGTGTTTGCCATAAGTAAGTGTGCTGAAGGAGACAAATTGAAGTACGCTACGCATACCTTCACATGTATTGCGTTAACATGGTGGAATACCTATCTAGAGCAAGTGGGAAAAGATGCTGCTTACGCGCTACCGTGGTCAGCATTCAAGCACTTGATGAACGAGAAGTACCGTCCCAGAACCGAGGTCAATAAGCTCAAGTCAGAACTTAGAGGGTTACGAACACAGGGATTCGATATTACTTCATACGAAAGACGATTCACAGAATTGTGCCTATTGTGTCCGAGAGCGTTCGAAGATGAGGAAGAGAAGATCGACGCGTTTATGAAAGGGTCACCGGAGAGAATCCAAGAAGATATAAGTTCACACGAGCCTGCCTCCATACAAAAGGCATGTAGAATGGCTCACAAACTAGTGAACCAGATTGAGGGAAGAATTAAAGAACAGGCAGTCGAAGAGGCCAACGTGAAGCTAGTCAAAAGAAAGTGGGAGAAAAACGGTGATAAGAGTCACTAAAACAACAACAACTATCCCAACAATCGCAACATCAATCGCAACTACAATAAACGGCAGAACAACAACAACAACTACAACAATCATCCCAATAACAATAACAACCGTAACAACAACAACAACAATCAGAAGCAGCTATGCCAAAGGTGTGAAAAGTATCACTCGGGGTTCTGCACCAAATTTTGCAACAAGTGTAAAAGAAATGGTCATAGCGCGATGAAGTGTGAGGTCTACGGACCAGGGGTTAACAGAACGAAAGGAACAAATGGTGTCGGAACGAGTAATGGCGAAGCAAGTAGTGTCGGAGCAAGTTATGCCAATGCAGTTTGTAATAAATGTGGAAAACCAGGCCACATTATTAGAAATTGCCCGAACCAGGAGAACACGAATGGACAAGGCCGCAGAAGAGTTTTCAATATTAATGCGGCAGAAGCACAGGAAGACCCGGAGCTTGTTACGGGTACGTTTCTTATTGACAATAAATCTTCTTACGTTTTATTTGATTCGGGTGCGGATAGAAGCTATATGAGTAGAGATTTTTGTGCTAAATTAAGTTGTCCATTGACGCCGTTGGATAGTAAATTTTTTCTCGAATTAGCAAACGGTAAATTAATTTCAGCAGATTATATATGCCTGAATCGAGAAATTAAACTGGGTAGCGAAATATTTAAGATTGATTTGATACCAGTAGAGTTAGGGAGTTTTGATGTAATAGTTGGCATGTACTGGCTGATGGAGATGAAAGCAGAGATCGTATGTTACAAAAATGCAATTCGCATTGTACGAGAAGAAGGAGAACCCTTAATGGTGTACGAAGAAAAGGGCAACACGAAGCTACATCTTATTAGTAATTTGAAGGCACAAACACTAATAAGAAAAGGTTGCTATGCTGTTCTAGCCCACGTCGAGAAAGTACAAACTGACAAAAAGAGCATCAATGATGTTCCCGTTGCAAAAGAATTTCCGATGTATTTTCGAAAGAATTACCGGGACTACCTCCACATCGATCTGTTGAATTTCCAATAGATCTTGTACCAGGAGCTGCACCAATAGCTAGTGCTCCTTATAGACTCGCACCCAGCGAGATGAAAGAACTGCAAAGCCAACTGCAAGAACTATTAGAACGTGGTTTCATTCGACCATGCACATCAGCATGTGGAGCTCCTGTTTTATTTGTCAAGAAGAAGGATGGTACATTTAGGTTGTGTATTGACTACAGAGAGTTGAATAAACTTACCATCAAAAACTGTTATCCACTGCCGAGAATTGACGACTTATTTGATCAACTACAAGGCTCGTCGGTTTATTCGAAAATTGATTTACATTTTGGATATCATCAAATGCGAGTAAAGGAGGATGATATTCCAAAAACTGCTTTTAGCACGTGTTATGGTCATTACGAATTTATGGTTATGCCGTTTGGATTGACTAACGCACCAGCTGTGTTCATGGACCTTATGAACCGAGTGTGTGGGCCATATCTTGACAAGTTTGTCATTGTTTTCATCGATGACATACTTATTTACTCAAAGAATGATCAAGAGCACGAAGAACATTTGAGAAAAGTGCTAGAAGTATTGAGAAAAGAAAAACTGTACGCTAAGTTTTCAAAGTGTGCATTTTGGTTGGAAGAAGTTCAATTCCTCGGTCACATAGTGAACAAAGAAGGTATTCAGGTGGATCCAGCAAAGATTGAAACCGTTGAAAAATGGGAAACCCCGAAAACTCCAAAATACATACGCCAGTTTTTAGGACTAGCTGGTTACTATAGAAGGTTCATCCAAGACTTTTCCAGAATAGCAAAACCCTTGACTGCATTAACACATAAAGGGAAGAAATTTGAATGGAAGGATGAACAAGAGAAAGCATTTCAGTTATTGAAGAAAAAGTTAACTACGGCACCTATATTATCATTACCTGAAGGGAATGATGATTTTCTGATATATTGTGATGCCTCAAAGAAAGGTCTCGGTTGTGTATTAATGCAATGAACGAAAGTAATTGCTTATGTATCTAGACAATTGAAGATTCACGAACAGAATTATAAGACGCATAATTTGGAATTAGGCGCGGTTGTTTTTGCATTAAAGACTTGGAGGCACTACTTATATGGGGTCAAAAGTATTATATATACTGACCACAAAAGTCTTCAACACATATTTAATCAGAAACAACTGAATATGAGGTAGCGTAGGTGGATTAAATTGTTGAATCATTACGACTTTGAGATTCGTTACTACCCGGGGAAGGCAAATGTGGTAGCCGACGCCTTGAGCAGAAAGGACAGAGAACCTATTCGAGTAAAAGCTATGAATATAATGATTCACACTAACCTTACTACTCAAATAAAGGAGGCGCAACAAGGAGTTTTAAAAGAGGGAAATTTAAAGGATGAAATACCCAAAGGATCGGAGAAGCATCTTAATATTCGGGAAGACGGAACCCGGTATAAGGCTGAAAGAATTTGGGTACCAAAATTTGGAGATATGAGAGAAATGGTACTTAGAGAAGCTCATAAAACCAGATACTCAATACATCCTGGAACGGGGAAGATGTACAAGGATCTCAAGAAACATTTTTGGTGGCCAGGTATGAAAGCCGATGTTGCTAAATACGTAGGGGAATGTTTAACGTGTTCTTAGGTCAAAGCGGAGCATCAGAAACCATCAGGTCTACTTCAACAACCCGAAATCCCGGAATGAAAATGGGAAAACATTACCATGGATTTCATCACTAAGTTGCCAAGGACTGCAAGTGGTTTTGATACTATTTGGGTAATAGTTGATCGTCTCACCAAATCAGCACACTTTCTGCCAATAAGAGAAGATGACAAGATGGAGAAGTTAGCACGACTGTATTTGAAGGAAGTCATCTCTAGACATGGAATACCAATCTCTATTATCTCTGATAGAGATGGTAGATTTATTTCAAGATTCTGGCAGACATTACAGCAAGCATTAGGAACTCATCTAGACATGAGTACTGCCTATCATCCACAAACTGATGGGCAGAGTGAAAGAACGATACAAACGCTTGAAGACATGCTACGAGCATGTGTTATTGATTTCAGAAACAGTTGGGATCGACATCTACCGTTAGCAGAATTTTCCTACAACAATAGCTACCATTCAAGCATTGAGATGGCGCCATTTGAAGCACTTTATGGTAGAAAGTGCAGGTCTCTGATTTATTGGAGTGAAGTGGGGGATAGACAGATTACGGGTCCAGAGATAATACAAGAAACTACCGAAAAAATTATCCAAATTCAACAACGATTGAAATCCGCCCAGAGTCGACAAAAGAGCTACGCGGACAGTAAAAGAAAATATATAGAGTTTGAAATTGGAGAAATGGTCATGCTTAAGGTTTCACCTTGGAAAGGCGTTGTTCGATTTGGTAAACGGGGGAAACTAAATCCAAGGTACATTGGACCATTCAAGATTATAGATCGTGTCGGACCAGTAGCTTACCAACTAGAGTTACCTCAACAACTCGTGGCTGTACATAACACTTTCCACGTCTCGAATTTGAAGAAATGTTTTGCTAAAGAAGATCTCACTCTTCCGTTGGACGAAATCCAAATCAATGAAAAACTTCAATTCATTGAAGAACCCGTCGAAATAATGGATCGTGAGGTTAAAAGACTTAAGCAAAACAAACTACCAATTGTTAAGGTTCAATGGAATGCTCGTAGAGGACCCGAGTTCACCTGGGAGCGTGAAGATCAGATGAAGAAGAAATACCCGCACCTATTTCCAGAAGATACGTCAACACCTCCAACTGCTTAAAATTTCGGGACGAAATTTATTTAACGGGTAGGTACTGTAGTGACCCAAACTTTTCGATGTTTATATATATTAAATGAATTGGTTATTTATATGATTAAGTGTTTCCAACATGTTAAACAATCAAACTTGATTAATTGAAATAGGTTTCATATAGACATTTGACCACCTAAGTTGACCGGTGATTCACGAATGTTAAAACTTGTAAAAACTATATGATGACATATATATGGTTATATATATAGTTAACATGATTTTATGATAAGTGAGTATCTCATTAGGTATTTTAACAATGAGTTATATACATAAAAATGAGACTATTAAATTAAGAAACTCGAAAATGATATATATAACGATTATCATTATAACAACGTCTTACTAAGTACATATGAATCATATTAAGATATTGATACACTTGGTTAATTATGTTAAATGATAAGTAAATATATCATTAAGTGTATTAACAATGAACTACATATGTAAAAATAAGACTACTAACTTAATGATTTCGAAACGAGACATATATGTAACGATTATCGTTGTAACGACATTTAACTGTATATATATCATACTAAGATATATTATATATCATAATATCATGATAATGTAACAATTTAACAATTTAACATATCTTTAGATATAATAAACAATGGGTTAATAACATTTAACAAGACCGTTAACCTAAAGGTTTCAAAACAACACTTACATGTAACGACTAACGATGACTTAACGACTCAGTTAAAATGTATTTACATGTAGTGTTTTAATATGTATTCATACACTTTTGAAAGAATTTAAGACACTTATCAAAATACTTCTACTTAACAAAAATGCTTACAATTACATCCTCGTTCAGTTTCATCAACAATTCTACTCGTATGCACCCGTATTCGTACTCGTACAATACACAACTTTTAGATGTATGTACTATTGGTATATACACTCCAATGATCAGCTCTTAGCAGCCCATGTGAGTCACCTAACACATGTGGGAACCATCATTTGGCAACTAACATGAAATATCTCATAAAATTACAAAAATATGAGTAATCATTCATGACTTATTTACATGAAAACAAAATTACACATCCTTTATATCTAATCCATATACCAACGACCAAAAACACCTACAAACACTTTCATTCTTCAAGTTTCTTCATCTAAGTGATCTCTCTCAAGTTCTATCTTCAAGTTCTAAGTGTTCTTCATAAATTCTATAAGTTATAGTTTTATAAAATCAAGAATGCTTCCAAGTTTGCAAGTCTACTTCCAAGCTTTCTAATCCATTTCAAGTAATCATCTAAGATCAAGGAACCTTTGTTATTTATAGTAGGTTATCTTTCTAATTCAAGGTAATATTCATATTCAAACTTTGATTCAATTTCTATAACTATAACAATCTTATTTCGAGTGGAAATCTTACTTGAACTTGTTTTCATGTCATGATTCTGCTTCAAGAACTTTCAAGCCATCCAAGGATCCTTTGAAGCTAGATCCATTTTTCTCATTTCCAGTAGCTTTATCCAGAAAACTTGAGGTAGTAATGATGTTCATAATATAATTCGATTCATACATATAAAGCTATCTTATTCGAAGGTTTAAACTTGTAATCATTAGAACATAGTTTAGTTAATTCTAAACTTGTTTGCAAATAAAAGTTAATCCTTCTAACTTGACTTTTAAAATCAACTAAACACATGTTCTATATCTATATGATATGCTAACTTAATTATTTAAAACCGGGAAACACAAAAAACATCGTAAAACCGGATATACACCGTTGTAGTAACACCGCGGGCTGCTTTGGGTTAGTTAATTAAAAACTATGATAAACTTTGATTTAAAAGTTGTTCTTCTGGGAAAATGATTTTTCTTATGAACATGAAACTATATCCAAAAATTATGGTTAAACTCAAAGTGGAAGTATGTTTTCCAAAATGGTCATCTAGACGTCGTTCTTTCGACTGAAATGACTACCTTTACAAAAAACGATTTGTAACATGTAATTCTGACTATAAACTTATACTTTTTCTGTATAGATTCATAAAATTAAGTTCAGTATGAAACCATAGCAATTGGATTCACTCAAAAAGGATTTAAAATGAAGAAGTTATGGGAAAAACAAGATTGGATATTTTTTGATTATTTTAGCTACGGGAAATGTTTAACAAATCTATACAAATCATATCCTAGCTAACTTGTATTGTATTATACATGTATTCTAATATATTATGTAATCTTGGGATACCATAGACACGTATGCAAATGTTTTGACATATCATATCGACCCATGTATATATATTATTTGGAACAACCATAGACACTCTATATGCAGTAATGTTGGAGTTAGCTATACAGGGTTGAGGTTGATTCCAAAAATATATATACTTTGAGTTGTGATCTAGCCTGAGACGTGTATACACTAGGTCGTGGATTGATTTAAGATAATATATATCGATTTATTTTCTGTACATCTAATTGTGGACAACTAGTTGTAGGTTACTAACGAGGACAGCTGACTTAATAAACTTAAAACATTAAAACGTATTAAAAATGTTGTAAATATATTTTGAACATACTTTGATATATATGTACATATAGGTTTTATATCCAATCTGTGAAAGTGAGTTATAGTCCCACTTTTAAAATCTAATATTTTTGGGATGAGAATACATGCAGGTTTTATAAATGATTTACAAAATAGACACAAGTACGTGAAACTACATTCTATGATTGAATTATCGAAATCGAATATGCCCCCTTTTATTAAGTCTGGTAATCTAACAATTAGGGAACAGACACCCTAATTGATGCGAATCCTAAAGATAGATCTATTGGGCCTAACAAACCCCATCCAAAGTACCGGATGCTTTAGTACTTCAAAATTTATATCATATCCGAAGGGTGTCCCGGAATGATGGGGATATTCTTATATATGCATCTTGTTAATGTCGGTTACCAGGTGTTCACCATATGAATGATTTTTATCTCTATGTATGGGATGTGTATTGAAATATGAAATCTTGTGGTCTATTGTTACGATTTGATATATATAGGTTAAACCTATAACTCACCAACATTTTTGTTGACGTTTAAAGCATGTTTATTCTAAGGTGAATATTAAGAGCTTCCGCTGTTGCATACTAAAATAAGGACAAGATTTGGAGTCCATGTTTGTTTGATATTGTGTAAAAACTGCATTCAAGAAACATATGTCGATGTAATATATTTCTATTGTAAACCATTATGTAATGGTCGTGTGTAAACAGTATATTTTAGATTATCATTATTTGATAATCTACATAATGTTTTTTTTTAAACCTTTATTGATAAAATAAAGGTTATGGTTGTTTTAAAAATGAATGCAGTCTTTGAAAAACGTCTCATATAGAGGTCAAAACCTCGCGATGAAATCAATTAATATGGAACGTTTATAATCAATATGAATGGGACATTTCTGTGAGTTTCGATTGGTTGAATATAAAAAGAAAACCGAAGTGTTGCAGCAACTACAGAATAGTACGCATGTGTATGATGATGGTGGTTTGAAAGATTATTTGATTGCAGGTATATTATGTTGATGTTTGTTTCGAAGGGTGAAGATGGTTGTTATGGTTTGGTTCTCGGCTAACCTCAAGGAAAACTGAGGGGTTCATGTGATTGCAGTGGTTCTAGCTCGATGGTGGTGACAGTTATTATAAATGGGTTGAAGATGGCTTCATTGGAAGAAGAGAATGGTTGATCATATATATAGATATAGATGTATAAAATAATGGATGAAATTGAGACAAACACAGTAATTTTATATTACATAATTCAATCACGGGTTCTTTTAGGTGATGTATAAGTGTAGTGTTAAAGTAAAAGTAACACATAGTAACAAATTAGAAAAAATGATGTGGGTTCCTGTGTTAGACATGAAAGATAGTGATGGGCGGGTTTATGATTGAGAAAGAAAACAAAAAATATGTGATGATGTGCAATTCACAAAAATCAAGCATGTGCATATGTTAAATTAAAACAGTAACAATCATGATGGAACAAAATAAATTGTTTATAGAATGCAAAATAGTTACGGCTTTTTCCCATGATCTCCTATTTTCGAGTTCACCAGAATACTAATCCAAATTGACTAAAACAATTAATAACTAAAAACCATAATTAAATAAAACCTAAAGCTAATAGTATAACTAATAGCTAATTATTATTCAAACTTTAACCAATCCCTAAAGAAAATTGATTGATCTAACAAATCACTTACTAATATTTTCACTATGATAATTATTTTGACAGCCACACATTTCATTTTCTCTACAGTCACTTATTGAATTGTCATTATCCTTATCATTATTAAATTAATCGATTATATATATATATATATATATATATATATATATATATATATATATATATCCATATTAAATGTGTCTCACTCAAATATCATACAAATCTTTAAAATCGTGAGAAGAAGAAAATAAAAATAACCAGTAGGCCAGCATCCATTTCTTTATTTGCATTACCCCACATTCACATGATTTAAGGAAAGGATCAAGCTAATATTTGCTATTTCTTACATCAAGTAAATGTGGCCATGTTATTATTATTCGAGTTCCAAATAAAAAAAATATAAACAACATAATATTGTTTCTTAAGTTATTACTTATACATACATACATACATACATACATACATACATACATACATACATACATACATACATACATATCTATTTTACAAACAGTTGTTCGTGAATCGTCGAAAATAGTCGAGGGTCAATTCAATATATGAAATAGTTCAAAAAAATTTTTTGAGACTCAACCTAACAGACTTTGCTTATCATGTCGAAATGATATAAAGGTTACGTTTAAATTTGGTCAGAAATTTCCGACCAAATTTAAACTTAAATTCTTTTATGATTTCGACACGATAAGCCAAGTCTGAAAAGTTGAGTCTCAAATTTTTTTTGGAAACAGTTTATATGAAACCATTTGACATTTGACTATTCCCGATGATTCACGAACAATTAATTGTAAATGAATGTGTATATAAATATATATAAATATATGTATGTATAATAACGGGAAATATTGATATACAGTTAATTATTAGAACTAAAAAATGTAAAATGAAATAAGATATAATTAAATTGTTATGAAAATGAATCTATATGTATATTTAATGTATATTAAATATAAATATTAAATGATTGTAATAATCGTTTGATGTTCTGATTGATAGTAAGCAAGTTCAATTCGAACTTATGTAATTTCAAAGTAAACGGTGATCCGAAAATAAGTTATATGAATTATAGCTTTGTTAAAAATATAATTAGAAACTATTTGATTATTTTTAACATTTAGTATTTTTACTTGGAGTTGGGAGCTAATAATTAATTTAATTTTTATTTAATAATGGTAAATAATTAATGACCAAATTTTTACACCTTAATTGCTAAAATAAATAAATATATTTAAATAAAAAATTTGGAATTTATATGAGTACTTTTTATCTGCCACTGAGTAACAACGGAGTACGAATTTCAGTTCGTGAATGAAATAGTAGACGACGGCTAACTTAATCCCACGTTTTAATTTTAATTTATATTATAATTATTATTATATTTAAATACTGTGCTTGTTTGGATTCATTTCAGTCTCATTTCGCTTTCTTTCTTCTATTTTTCTATTCGAGTAAACCCCACATATGACATCTTGTCTACTCAAATTCTGTTTTTGTTTGATAAATATCATCAACATACCACTGTATATGGTTTATATTTGATTGGTACTCTGATTATGCATGTTTTTCGGGAATCATTTGACAAATATCTAGTATGATTACTAGACTCAATTCTATATATATATATATATATATATATATATATATATATATATATATGATTACTAGACTCAATTCTATATATATATATATATATATATATATATATATATATATATATGATTACTAGACTCAATTCTATATATATATATATATATATATATATATATATATATATATATATATATATATATATATATATATATATATATATATATATATATAAACATGGCACAGAGAATGAGAATTATTTTGAGGAACACCACACCCATTCAAACATCATCTCTAATTCACCACCAACAATTCACCACTGAACATTTTGTTTTTTTTTCGTTTAATCATCCATCACAACAACCATCGTGCTACCACCACTATCACTCGATTCAACACCCAACCCTCTTACAAACCACCACCACAACCTTTGAACCTATCTTATTTCTTTTTTTCATCGTGATTAATCAAAACTACCATCACGCAAATGTCTTAGTGATAATTGCTATTACTACTTGTTGTCTTTACAACCATAAATCACAACTCACCTCTCTTCAGCCGACTCTTCGATCTGCTTTGACTACCACAGTCACCACCCATGTCACCTTCACCCATGTCATCTCTAAAGACTTGCAAACTGCAAGAAGTAAACTTCACTACTTACACACCCATGCATAGTCCACATAAGATTAATAACAACCACCACTCTTACTTCTTACTGTTTTGGCTATTCCATTGATACAACCAAACCCACAAAACCCAAAAGAACCAGGCTATAGCTGCACTATATCCTTCTGTTTCTATGGTTCAACATGAATCACACACCAATATCTTCAAAAAGAACCGTCATTCATTACCACCACGATCAACTTAACGGCTACAACACACACACACACATATATATACATATATATATACATATATATATATACATATATATATATATACATATATATATATATGTATATATATATATATGTATATATATATACGTGTATATATATATATATATATATATATATATATATATATATATATATATATATGTATGTATATATTGCTGTTTATATTTCGATCACAACAAACCCAAACCAAAACTATCTAGACCCACAAAAATAATCAAAGTATTTTGACTTTTTCCCTTCCAACTTGAACGACTATTTAATGTTGAAAAATGATAGTGATGTTGCCGTTAAAATAGTGCTGCTACTTCTCCCTTTTTGGCCAAAAGCTTCCAAACAAAATACCCCACTTACCAACACTTTTGCTAGTGGGTTATAGGAGTGATCATTAATACATTACATGTGCAAGTAAGTAAGGCAAGTGGCTGCATAAATAGACATACACGTTATTTTTTTTTTATGATACATGACAAATAAAATGTTGATGAACCTAACTGGTTGGCTGCTATATCTCTATAAGGGCAGGAAACAAAGAAGACTATATATATTTTTTTTAATATAGGGATTATAGATCCATTAGGAATGATTTACATTATTGGGCCGAGCTTTATTTGGCTATTGGGCCGATTTATAAATGGGCCGTTTGGGTGTTAATTAGACTAGCGATTAGGCTTCATTATATTTTCTATTGTCATTAAAAGATAATGATATATAAATACGATGCTTAATGAACGAATTTAAAAGGGATGCGTGATATTTTCGAATGATGATGAATAAAATTGATGATAGAGGATAGTAATGAGATAATGATACCGATAGTATTATGATAGTGAAGATGATTTTATGAAGATTATGAGGTTAGGGATTATGATGATATAGATGATTATGTGTATGACGGTGATGATAGTGATCATAAGATGATGGTTACTGTGAATGATTTGATGATGATGTTTGAATAATATGATTGGTGGTGATCGTGTGATGTGGATGTGGATGATTTTAGTAATGCTTGATGAAAATTTGATGAAGTGATGATGAAAAAACCTTAATATTAATTGAAAACTAACATTTTTGTCTTATCATTATTATCTTTTCATTAAAATTATTATTATTACTAACATTACTTTTATTATTAGTATTATTATCAAAACTATTAATAGCACTATTATTACTAAATCTAATTACTTTTAGTATTATTATTATTATCATAAAAAGATACAAATTTTTATTTATTATTATTGATATTATTTTAACAAATAAATAGCTATATAAGAATATATTTAAAACATATCGCATAACAACATTAATATTTTCATAATAAATACTAATTATTTATCTAAAGTATATAAAATAAATATAGTTAACATAGTTACCAATGAAACATGTAAGTTACTGAAATAACAATTAATAATAATATATAAACTTGTTCGATTACAAGTATATGTTTTAATAAATATATGAATAATATAGGTTCGTGAATCCGAGGTCAACCCTACACTTGTTCAATGATGTCATATGTATTTTTACTACAAAATACAGTATCGTGAGTTTCATTTGCTCCCTTTTTAAATGTTTTTGCAATATATATTTTTGGGACTGAGAATACATGCGCTTTTATAAATGTTTTACAAAATAGACACAAGTAATTGAAACTACATTATATGGTTGAATGGATCGAAGCCAAATATGCCCCTTTTAGCTTGGTAGCCTAAGAATTAGGGAACTGTCCCCTAATTGACGCGAATCCTAAAGGTAGATCTACGGGAACTAACAACTCCCATTCTGGAATTTGGAATGCTTTAGTACTTCGAGTTTATCATGTCCGATGGGTGTCCTGGAATGATGGGGATATTCTATATGCATCTTGTTAATGTCGGTTACCAGGTGTTCAATCCATATGAATGAATTTTAAACACTTACGAGTGTATGATTATTGAATAAATGAAATCTTGTGGTCTATTAAAATTATGAAAATGATTGTTTATGATAAACTAATGAACTCGCCAATATTTTGGTTAACACTTGAAAGTATGCTTATTCTCATGTATTAAAGAAATCTTCCGCTGTGCATTTGCTCATTTTAGAGATATTATTTGGAGTCATTCATGACATATATTAATTGGTTTCGTTGCGAGGTTTTGACCTCTATATGAGACGTTTTTCAAAGACTGCATTCGATTTTTAAAACAACCATAACCTTTGCTTTATCGATAAAGGTTTAAAAGACATAGCGTAGATTACCAAATAATGGTAATCTAAAGTACAACGTTTACATACGACCATTACATAATGGGTTACGATAATATATTACAACAATTTATTTTCCGAATGCAGTTTTTCTTTAAACATTAACATACAAGCATGCTGACTCCAAATCTTGTCCTTAATTTAGCATGTAACAGCGGAAGCTCTTAATAATCACCTGAGAATAAACATGCTTAAAAAGTCAACAAAAATGTTGGTAAGTTATAGCTTTAGCCTATATGTATATCAATTTGTAATAATAGACCACATGATTTCACTTTTCATAAACATCCATCTCATATCAGACATTTCGCAAACTGCATAGAGATAAAAATCATTCATATGGTGAACACCTGGTAACTGACATTAACAAGATGCATATAGAATATCCCCATCATTCCGGGACACCCATCGGACATGATAAACTCGAAGTACTAAAGCATTCTAAATTCTAGAATGAGGGTTGTTAGTTCCCGTAGATCTACCTTTAGGATTCGCGTCAATTAGGGGCCAGTTCCCTAATTCTTAGGCTACCAAGCTAAAAGGGGCATATTCGATTTCGATCATTCAACCATAAAATGTTGTTTCATGTACTTGTGTCTATTTTGTAAAATATTTATAAAACTGCATGTATTCTCATCCCAAAAATATTAGATTTTAAAAGTGGGACTATAACTCACTTTCACAGATTTTTACTTCGTCGGAATTTAAGACTTAGCCACGGATCGATTCACGAACCTATAAAAAATATATACATATATATCAAAGTATGATCGAAATATATTCACAACATTTTTTATTATGTTTTAATGATTTAAGCTTATTAAATTAGCGGTCTAACGTTAGTAATCTACAACTAGTTGTCCATAGTTAGATGTGCAGAAATAAATCAATATATATTATGTCAAATCAATCCACGACCCAGTGTCTACAAGTTTCAGACTCGATCACAATTCAAAGTATATATATTATTTTGTAAACAACCTCAACCCTGTATAGCTAACTCAAGCATTACTGCATATAGAGGGTCTATGGTTGTTCCAAATAATATATATAGATGGGTCGATATGATATGTCAAAACATTGTATACGTGTCGATGGTCTATCAAGGTTACATAGTATGTTAGAGTACATGTATAATACAATATAAGTTAGTTAAGTTATGGTTAGAATAGATTTGTTACAAATTTCACGTAGTTACAACAAGCAAAAATATCCAATTTTGTTTTACCCATAACTTCTTCGTTTTAAATCTGTTTTGAGTGATTCAAGTTGCTATGGTTTCTTAATGAACTAAAATTCATGAAACTAAACAGAAAAAGTACAAGTTTATAGTCAGAAATACGGGTTACAAGTCACTTTTGTAAGAGGTAGTCATTTCAGTCGAAAGAACGACGTCTTGATGACCATTTTGAAAAACATACTTCCACTTTGAGTTTAACCATGATTTTTGGATATAGCTTCATGTTCATAAGAAAATTATTATCCCAGAAGGACAACTTTTAAATCAAAGGTTATCATAGTTTTTAATTATCTAACCCAAAACAGCCCCCGATTTTACTACGACGGCGTATGTCCGGTTTTACGGTGTTCTTCGTGTTTCCAGGTTTTAAATCATTAAGTTAACATATCATATAGATATAGAACATGTGTTTAGTTGATTTTAAAAATCAAGTTAGAAGGATTAACTTTGTTTGCGAACAAGTTTAGAATTAACTAAACTATGTTCTAGTTATTACAAGTTTAAATCTTCGAATAAGATAGTTATATATATATATATATATATATATATATATATATATATATATATATATATATATATATATATATATATATATATATATATATATATATATATATATGAATCGAATGATGTTATGAACATCATTACTACCTCAAGTTTAGTAGGTAAACCTATTGGAAGTGACAAGAAATGATTTAGCTTCAAAGGATCTTGGATGGCTTGAAAGTTCTTGAAGTAGAATCATGACACGAAAACAAATTCAAGTAAGATTCCTACTCGAATTAAGATTGTTATAGTTATAGAAATTGAATCAAAGTTGGAATATGAGTATTACCTTGAATTAGAATGATAACCTACTGTAAATAATAGAGGTTTCTTGATCTTAGATGATTACTTAGAATGGATTAGAAAGCTTGAAAGTAGACTTGCAAACTTGAAAGTGTTCTTGAAGTTTACTTAAGTAGTTGTTTTGAAAGTTGATCTAGGTTAGGATTTATGAACTAGATTGAGCTAGATTTTGTTGAAGATGATGAAGAATACTTAGAACATCAAGAGAGAACTTGAGAGAGATAAGTTTGATGCATGAAAGTTGAAAAATGAAAGTGTTATGGTTGGTGAAGAAAAACGTGATCCTACCCTTGAATATAAGGTTCCATTAGTTTGTATTTTTGTTAGATATTTCATGCTAGTTGCCAAATGATAGTTCCCACATATTTAGGTGACTCATTAAGGCTGCTAAGAGCTGATCATTGAAGTGTATATACTAATAGTATATACATTTAGAAGTTGTGTATTGTATGAGTACGAATACGGATTGGATACGAGTAAATAGTGTAACTATAGCAAATAGTATTTCTACTGTAGCAAATAGTATTTTACTGTAGCAAATAGTATTTTACTATAGCGAATAGTATTTTACTGTAGCGAATAGTATTTTACTGTATCAAAGCGAAAACTTACTGTAGCAAATAGTGTTTTACTGTAGCAAATAGTGTTTTAGTTGTACATCTTTGATTTAATTGTATTTCTTCTTATATATATATAAAATAAAAACTTACATCATAAAAAATTAAAATGATTATATAATTATCATAAGTTATGACGTTCGTGAATCATCAGGCAAACGGGGTGGTCAATTGTCTACATAAACTCATTTCAATTAATCAAGTCACATCTAAAAACCCGTCCTAATCTATAAGGACGAATACAATACATTTGGTTACATCACGAGACATTTGACCTCTATATGATACATTTTACAAACATTGCATTCATTTTTTTTAAAAGACAAACTTTATTTACATCGAAACTTGAAGGCATGCATACCATTTCATAATACACCCAACTATAATTGACTTAATAATAGTCTCGATAAAATCAATGACTCCAATGCAACGTCTTTCGAAATATGTCATTAATGAATCCAAGTAATATCCTTAAAATGAGCTAATGCACAGCAGAAGATTTCTTTAATACCCGAGAATAAACATGCTTTAAAGTGTCAACCAAAAGGTTGGTGAGTTCATTAGTTTATCATAATCGATCATTTCCATAATTTTAATAGACCGCAAGATTTTCATTTTCATTTCTCATAAATATACATCTCATATTAGGGATTTCGCAAACTGCATAGAGATAAAAATCATTCATATGGTGAACACCTGGTAACCGACATTAACAAGATGCATATAGAATATCTCCATCATTCCGGGACACCCATCGGACATGATAAAATCGAAGTACTAAAGCATTCCAAATTCCAGAATGGGGGTTGTTAGTTCCCGTAGATCTACCTTTAGGATTCGCGTCAATTAGGGGCCAGTTCCCTAATTCTTAGGCTACCAAGCTAAAAGGGGCATATTCGATTTCGATCATTCAACCATAGAATGTAGTTTCAATTACTTGTGTCTATTTCGTCAAACATTTATAAAAGCACATGTATTATCAGTCCCAAAAATATATATTACAAAAGCAGTAAAAAAGGGTGCAAATGAAACTCACTCTACAATATTTTGTAGTAAAAATATTCATACGACGATACTGAACAATGCAGGGTTGGCCTCGGATTCACGAACCTATATCATTTGTATATATATTAACACACATAATTGTAATAGAATAATTATTATTATTAGTGATATAAATTTTTATACCAATAACTTATATATTTCTTTATAAATTCATTTATATATCGTTGAATATATTTTTATATAGAAAATCTTTGATTTGCAACATAATAATAATAATAATAATAATAATAATAATAATAATAATAATAATAATAATAATAATAATAATAATAATAATAATAATAATAATAATAATAATAATAATAGAATACGTATAAGTATAGTAATAATAATAATAATGATAGTAATAATAATAGTTTTAATAAAATGATAGATTTAAAAGTTATGATACTTTTAGTAATAATACTAATATTACTACTTATATTTATAATAATGATACTATTAATAATATTTATGAAAATGATAACAATTTGTATTACTTCATAATGATAGCAATATTAATAATCCTAATCATAATAATAATAATAATAATAATAATAATAATAATAATAATAATAATAATAATAATAATAATAATAATAATAATAATAATAATAATAATAATAATAATAATAATAATAATAATAATAATAATAGAAAATAATAATAATAATAATAATAATAATAATAATATTAACAATAATAATAATACTTATAATGATAATAATAATAATAATAACAACCATATTACAAATGATAATATTAATAATAATACTACATAATAATAATACTATTAATGGTAATGATATTAGTAGTAACAATAGTAATAATCATCATCATAATGGAAATTATAATTATGTTAAATGATAACTAATACATTTATTAATAATAATGATAATGATAATGATAATAACTAGTAGTCCATAATTAATATTAATAATAATAATTGCAATAATACTAATAATAATAATAATAATAATAAGAATAAAAGAATTATACCTCACTAAAATAGGCTTTATTTTAAAAAAATAGATTCCTCAAGCCGGGCTCGAACCCGCGACCTCCCGCTCACCCGTCAACACTTTAAACCATTCCTCCGTCCCTTACTTTTCTATTTTAAAACCCCAGCTTATTTTATTTAACCGATTATTCTAAGTTCTTTTGTCTTCTTCTTCTTCACAAAAACAATCGACCCATAACATTTACCATAATAACAACAGGTTATTTATTTGTTTTTAGAATTCATAAGTAAAACATAAACGACTTAATTAAAGTGATTGGATTTATTTGAAAAACGAAAAATAAGAATATATGGGTACCTGCTGTGTCGCAAAAAAAATAACAACTTCATAAATAAATTTTGATTTTTGGAACGCTTTAGCCATAGATTATAACACCAAATATGTTTCAAATCACCTCTAGAAACTGTAAAAATTATCAATTTAACCCAATTTGAAACAGAAAATTCGAATTTAGCTGAAGAACAAATGTTGACTTTTTTTGCTTGTATAGTTTGACTCTCGAATTCGTAATTGAAATGAGAAATTGAAAGCTAAATTTTTACACGAAGTTTTTTTAGTGGATTCTTAACACTTCCACATTTTTAGTTTTGAAATTGAGTTCGAATTTGGGTTATGAGGTTTTGAGTTCAAGAACAGAGAAATAATGGGTTTTTTTCTTTTTATTTATTTCTTTTAATCCTTTGAATTGCAGTATACAATATATAGCGATTGGTTGCTGTTTTAAATTGTTGCTTGAAATTGACTTGTAATCAATTTAGGGACAAATTACAAAATCAACTACAGATTGATGGGCACAGGTAACGGATTGTACAATTTTCCATTTTTTATATATATTTAATATTAATATAATAATAATAATTATATTAATAATAATAATAATTAATAATATTACAAATAATAATTATATCAATATTAATAATAATATTTTGTTAATGATAATAGAAATAATAATAATTCCATAATACTAAAAAAAATATCGATAATTTTATTAAAAATAATAATAATAACATTAATAATAATAATAATGATTATAAAAATGATAATGAAAATTTTATTAATGATAATAATATCTAATGATAATACAAGTAATAATCATGATATAACAAGTTACCTATTTCTACTTTCTTATCTATATATTATAATAATATTAGTAATACAATTAATAATGTTAATATTAATGTTAATAATAAAATGATGGTGATATTAATAACATTGATAAAACACTATTTTTAAACTTGTAATTAATATTACATATGTCCCTTTTTAATGTAGATATATATATATTTTAAACATTTAACTTTATACCTTATAATAATAATTATTTATAGAATATATATATATATATATATATATATATATATATATATATATATATATATATATATTATAGTAACTTATTTATTCTATTTATTATTCTACATTTTTAATTCTAATTGATTACGTATATATTATAATTCAGAATTCTATATATACACTTATATTTGTATTTATATCTATATATGTATTTACATATTTATTTACTAATAGTTGTTCGTGAATCATCGGGACGGGTCATAGGTTAAATGAATCCATGTAAACATTTCAACAATTTTGATAATTAAATTTACAGACTTTGCTTACCGTGTCGGAAACATATAAAGATTAAGTTTAAATTTAGTCAAAAAATTTCGAGTCGTCACAGTACCTACCCGTTAAAGAAATTTCTTCCCGAAATTTGATTGAGATCGTCATGGCTAACAATAAATATGTTTTCATGACTCATATAAGCTGATAAATAGAGTTTTATTACTATTGAGTAATAAGGATAAAATAATTCGATTATTCAAAGAGTACGAATGAAGCTATCACAAAAGAGTGAAATGAGTAAATGAAGATTTGACTTAACCGGTGATGTAGTCACGGTTGATTTCCGGAACTTAAGGGATTTAGAGGAAATCTTCGTAATATGATTTGGTCCTTTGGTGATTAAGGAAATTAGGATCCGCTTTGATTAAATACGATAATCTGTTTTGATTTGCTTTGTCAGATATTTCACTATAAACCTACTCCCTTTGTTTCCTTTATATTTTGGAGTTCCATCATTTTGTTTTCTCTTCCCGACTTTAAGTTAAACGAATAATGGTCCAGAGTTCGTAGGTATGAAGTTTCAAATGAACATGACTAACGTTCTAAGAGAGAAATTGTAATAGCACGATATTGATTGGTTAAGTTACTGGAATTCAAGAGAAAGATAGAACTATCAGGAAGATATGTTCTAAATATGTTTGGAGATTAGGTAGAATGTAAGAGTCGTGTAACATGGCACATGATGACGTTATGGTCTGTGAATCAACATGTTATGTCTACGGGTTAGTAATGTTCGCTTCTCACCAAATCGAGAAAAAGAACATAGGATTGCAACTACTAAATAAAACATTCCCACAAGTGACGGATTCAGTAGTTGGGGTAAGAAATAAGATTTTTAGATTATTACGGGGCTGTTGGGAATTATGTAACCCTCGTCCTTTTGAAAACGTTACAACATGCTGCCTAGCCAACGGCCACAATGGTTATTTTCCACAAGACCAAGGATGGGAAATAATACTAGTAAAACCCGAATGCATGACTTGTTTCTGGACTAATGAATTACGTGTCTTTATTGCCTTTGCTGAACGGCTTGCGTATTAACTAGAATTGTCTTCACAACTGCCTTGTATCAAAGTTATTGTGTACTATATTTCATGCTATATGTAAAATAGCAGTATTGTAAGTTTATAAAATATTGTATAAAAGTTTGAATGCGAAATATTAATGTAATCAGTTTTTCATATAGAATTGTAGTAGTTGAATTGTATGTTAGCTACTAAGTATGAACTTAACGGGTAGGTACTACCCGAATGAAAAATTATAAAACGCTAATATGAAGAAAAAGCTTTTATAAATGAGTTCATATTATGCTTCGAAATACTATTGAATACTCTTAAAAATTCTATGTGATTAACTCAGTTCTTTTGGCTATTTTTGAAGGAAATGGCACCAACACCTCGTCAGAACTTGAACATAAGCGAGGAAGACTTCCGTGCTTTCCTTGCAGCAAACATAGCCGCAGTACCGGCTGCAATGCAAAATAACAACAATAACGCAGGGTCAAGCAGTGGAGTTAACTCCACAGGAAACCGTGTAGGATGCTCCTACAAGGCTTTCACTGCCTGTAAACCTCTGGAATTCGATGGAACTGAAGGACCAGTCAGACTAAAACAATGGACCGAGAAGGTCGAATATGTGTTTGCTATAAGCAAATGTACTGAAGAAGACAAGGTAAAGTATGCCACACATACCTTCACAGGTACCGCGTTAACATGGTGGAACACCTATCTCGAACAAGTGGGACAAGATGTTGCTTAAGCACTACCATGGTCAGTATTCAAACACTTGATGAATGAGCAGTACCGTCCCAGAAACGAAGTCAATAAGCTCAAGACAGAGCTTAGGGAATTACGAACACAAGGATTCGATATTTTCACGTACGAAAGACGATTCACCTAGTTGTGTTTATTGTGTCCAAGAGTGTTCGAAGATGAAGAAGAGCAGATCGATGCGTTTGTAAAGGGGCTACCAGAGAGAATTCAGGAGGATGGGATTGCGAGCTATAACGACCCGTCCTAATCTATCTAGACGAATACATTACACTTGGTTACATCACGAGGTACTTGACCTCTATATGATACATTTTACAAACATTGCATTCGTTTTTAAAAGACAAACTTTCATTTCATCGAAAGTTGACGGCATGCATACCATTTCATAATATATCCAATTATAAATGACTTAGTAATAATCTTGATGAACTCGACGACTCGAATGCAACGTCTTTTGAAATATGTCATGAATGACTCAAAGTAATATATCTAATATGAGCAAATGCACAGCGGAATATTTCTTTCATACCTGAGAATAAACATGCTTTCAAGTGTCAACCAAAAGGTTGGTGAGTTCATAGGTTTATCATAAATAATAAAATTCAGTACTTTTGATAGACCACAAGATTTAAATGTGCATGGTACAAATGGGCCTGATTCCTACACCCACCTGTAATGTACATGCGATATCTTTTAAATACAGTACACCTTTCTCGTGTACGAAATCCATTTTTCATAAATCTTAGTAACCGTACACATATCTCGTGCACAAAAACTAATACACATAACCTGTGTATAAAAATCATTCTCTCGATACATAACATTCACTTTGCTTTCATAGCTTGGCTTGGTAACCGACCTTAACATATAATGCGCATCAATAATATCCCCAAAACAGAACATCTCTTCTGTATAATAATCATATAAACTTCGAAGTACTAAACACCATGCCCACTAGCTCTTCCGTCTGGTGAACATTCTGGGTGGGGGTGTTAAACCCGGTAGCTACCTTTAGGATTCGCGTGAATTAGGGCCATACCCAATTCTAATTCTTAGGTTACTAAGCAATAATAATCAGGGGAAAATATTCACAACAATTAGTGGCAATTATAACGTCCAACTAATTCAATAATAATCCACAGAACTTCTGTCTGCATAATAATTCTTTCGAGGAATGTTTTGCTTGTGTGTATCTCGTCAAACATTTATAAAAGCATTTCATGTATTCGCAGTTCAAAATATATTTCAAAAGCATTTAATAAAGCAGTTATAAAAACAGCGCATGTATTCTCAGTCCCAAAAATATAAAGAGTAAAAGGGAGCAAATGAACTCACCCTACAATATTTTGTAGTAAAAATATTCATACGACGATACTGAACAATGCAGGGTTAGACTTGGATTCACGAACCTATATCATTTATATATATATTAACACAAATAATCATAATCAAACAAGTGTATACCTATTAATTTATGTATTAAGATTAATATTCTTATATATATAATTTTATTAATACTTTCTTTACATTATAATACTTATTTGATATTTAATTAATGTTACTAGTTAAAACGAAATTTTATGTAGTATTAGTATACTTAATTTAGTAAATATATATATATATATATATATATATATATATATATATATATATATATATATATATATATATATATATATATATCTTTTGTTTTGTAAGATTATCAATTGTAGTAATACTAGTTTAAGGATAATAATAATACTGATAGTAGTAATTTTAATAAAAATGGTAATTTTATTAATAATGATCAAGTAAAAGTAATAGTTTTAGTAAAAATATCATTTTCAATAGTAATGGTAAGTTTAATAATAGTTATCGTTTTAATAGAAATTTTAATGATCATAATTAATAATACTAAAATAAATGTTAAAAGGGTATTCCTAATATACTAATAATAATGATAATGATACTTAATGATATTAATGCCAATAATAACTATACATAAGATAATAATGCTAATATTAATGATAATAATAACAATATGCATAATAATACTAATAATACATAATGATCATACTTAGTACTAATTATTATGATAATAATATTAATTGTATTAATGATAGTAATAATAATAATAATAACACTATAACACTAAATATAAATAATAATAATAATAATAATAATAATAATAATAGTAATAGTAATAGTAATAGTAATAATAATAATAATAATAATAATAATAATAATAATAATAATAATAATAATAAAATTAGAAAGAAAAGACTGTATACCCTTAAGAAAATCGTTCTAAAAAGAAATGCCCACGATCGGGCTCGAACCAGAGACCTCTTAAAACCCCAAAACTCCCTCTAACCATCCATCTAACTCAACTTTTCTGATTTATAATCACAACTTAATTATATATATAAGCCGGATTTCTGTTTCCTCTTCTTCTTGTTCATATCATCACCATTACTTCGATCATCATCATCATTAGCAATTATCGAATACCATTTAACCAACATGGGTTTCGACCCAATAGAGGAAGAAACACGGTGGCCCAATCTTCAAACAATCTAGAACTACTTTGGCCCAATCAACAATTATTCCAAGCCTCATTTACACAAGCCCAACACATGTTTTTAATTTAATCTGAACAAGTCAAGTGGGGGGTGGGGTTCGACTGCCACATAAACACACAATCATCATCTTCTTTATTTACTAATGCTATTTATCATCATCATCATTCATGTTTATTCATGATCATCTTCTTTCATCGATCAAGTCATCATCTATCATAATCATCCTATCATTGTCCTTCATATTAATCATGTCTCATTATCTTCGTTCACTATCAATAGCATCGTTCCTTCCCATTTACTTTTGCTGAAAAGAAGCCGTAATAGTAGAACTCTTCTGTACCGAAGATGGACTGTAGCAGTAGCTTAATCATCGGGATATCATTGTATGGAAGTATATACAGCAACATACATGATGGCAGTTTAGTTCGAGTAAAACATAAAATTAAATGGGTTTCAAATTTTTAACGAAGATAGTGAATAAAATGGTGAGTTTTGGAGATAGTGGAGATGTTTGTTTTACGGTCATAATCTTAAATGAAATGGTGGTGGTTGATGGTGCCTATGGTTCTGGGTTTACAACGATCCGTAGACAAGAAACAGGATGATTGAGAGAGATAGTGGTCCGTGTTTGATCAAGAAAAAATAACAGAAATATTAAGTAATAGATGGTGATCGCGGTTTGTCTGCAACACAATACTCATAGCAGCGGTAGTAGGTAGCATACAGAAACAAGAAAGAAGTGATGATATGGGTTGGTCGAAGGGAAAGGATGATCGTTTGTTCGAGTTTAAAACAAAAAGATGTCATCGAACAAAAAGTGGTTCGAATGAAACATGGTAGTGTTTAGCATTGCATTTAAAATATAAAGAAGCCAACGATGGTGGTGATGGAAGTCGATGGTCTGTAAATGGGTTCATAATCGATACGGAAATAGAAAAAGAGAGAGAGAGGGTGGTTCATGGTGGTGTTGATGATTGTAACAAGCCATAATAACAGTGGTAATATATTATGATGTTCGATTATGGTTATGTTGAGGTAAAAGGTGGCGGATTTGGGTTGGCCTTCGACTAACAACCCAAGTAGCAGTAGTCGTGATCTTCAAAGTTGGTTTTTTTGAGTCGCTCGTTAGCAATAGCAATGATAATAGTTATAGCTTAATAAAAGTGGGTTTTGAAAGGGTGGTTGTTGTTTGATGTCTTCCCACCGAAACAATATTAATTAGTAGTGGTATTGGTTGTGTTGAATTCCAACTAAGCTAACTAACATATATATACATACAATTACAGTTACATGCACTTGATAAAAGTAGTGATATTATTAATAAATTAACATTCATATGAAAATAAACGTGCACTCGTAATAGTGTAGCAGCCAACTACTTATTTATTCTACCGAAAGTTTCTCACGGACGGTGTATCGTGCACTATTTGAAATCAGGGGCGGATAAAAGTCTTCAGAAAAATCCCAAAATTTTAATTTAAGTATCTTTATTTATTTAGGTCATTATGGTATAAAGTTTGGTCATTAACTATTAAATAAAAATTACATTAATTATTCACTCCCAACCCCCAAGCAAAATATAAAAATTTTAAAATTTGACAAACAACATCTAAATATATTATTAATAAGCCTAAAATTTATAAAACTCATTTTCAAATCAACGTTTATTTTAAAATTACTTAAGTTTAAATTTAACTTGCTTAATATTCATCGAAACATCAAACGAGTATTACAATCACTTAATATTTATTTTTAATATACTTTATTTATATATAGAGATATATTTTAAATAATAATTATTATATTATATTATCCTATTTTTATTTTATTAAATTTTAATAACAATAAAATATAATACTTCAAATTATATTTCAAATTATTATTTATATATACATACACACATATCTATTTACAATTAATTGTTCGTGAATCATCGAGAGCAGTCGAAGGTCAAGAGAATATATGAACATCGTTCCAAAGTTTTCTAGACTCAACATTACATACTTTGCTTATCATGTCGAAATCATAATCAGATTAAGTTTAAATTTGGTCGAAAATTTCCGGGTCGTCACACGAGCGCGCCCACCTCAATGCAAAAGGCAAGCCGAATGGCTCACAAACTTATAAACCAGATCGAGGGAAGGATTAAAGAGCAGGCGGCCGAGGAGGCCAAAATGAAACAAGTCAAGAGAAAGTGGGAAAAAAATAATAACAAGGGTCACCAAAATAATAACAGTAACTATCGCTTCAACAATCACAATTTCAATCGCACCATATTTCACAAGAACAATCGCAATCCTAACAACAACAACTACAACAAATGTCCCAACAATAACAACTACAACAATCGTCCCAACAACAATAACAACCGCAACAACAACAATAATCAGAAACAGCCATGCCAAAGGTGTGAAGAGTACCACTAGAATGAGTTCTGCACGACATTTTGCACCAAGTGTAAAAGAACTATCCATGGTGTGAGAAAGTGTGAGGTCTAAGGCCCAATGAATAACAGAAATAAAAGAACAAATAATGACAGAAAAAGTAATGCCGCCTTTGTTTGTTATGGATATGGAAAACCGGGCCACATTAGGAGTAATTGCCCGAACTCAGGGAAAAATAATGGGCAAGGTCGTGGAAGAGTTTTCAATATTAATGTGGCAGAAGCGCAGGAAGACCCGGAGCTTGTTACGGGTACGTTTATCATTGAAAATAAATCTGCTTATGTTTTATTTGATTCGGGTGCAGATAGAAGCTATATGAGTAGAGATTTTTGTGCTAAATTAAGTTGTCCACGCCTTTGGATAGTAAATTTTTACTCGAATTAGCAAACGGTAAATTAATTTTTGCAGATAATATATGTCGGAATCGAGAAATTAAACTGGTTAGCGAAACGCTTAAGATTGATTTGATACCAGTAGAGTTAGGGAGTTTTGATGTGAAAATCGGCATGGACTGGTTGAAAGAGGTGAAAGCAGAGATCGTTTGTTACAAAAATGCGATTCGCATCATGCGCAAAAAAGGAAAACCCTTAATGGTGTACGGAGAAAAGAGCAAAGCGAAGCTAAATCTTATTATTAATTTGAAGGCGTAAAAGCTAATAAGAAAAGGTTGCTATGGGGTCTAGCACACATCAATGAAGTTAAACCCGAAGAAAAGAACATCAATGATGTTCCCGTCGCAAAAGAATTTCCCGATGTATTTTCGAAAGAATTACCGGGACTACCTCCACACCGATCCGTTGAATTTCAAATAGATCTCGTACCAGGAGATGCACCAATAGCTCGTGCTCCATACAAACTCACGCCCAGTGAAATGAAGGAACTCCAGAGTCAATTACAAGAACTTTTAGAGCGTGGTTTCATACGACCAAGTACATCACCATGGGGAGCTCCTGTTTTGTTTGTTAAAAAGAATGATGGTACATTCATGTTGTGTATCGACTACCGAGAGTTGAACAAACTTACCATCAAGAACTGTTACCCACTACCGAGAATTGACGACTTATTTAAATAACTACAAGGCTCGTCGGTTTATTCGAAGATCGATTTACGTTTCGGGTATCATCAAATGTGGGTGAAGAAGGATGATATTCCAAAGACTGCTTTCAGGACGCGTTACGGTCATTACGAGTTTATGGTTATGCCATTTGGGTTGAATAACGCACTAGCTGTGTGCATGGACCTCATGAACTGAGTGTGTGGACCATACCTTGACAAGTTAGTCATTGTTTTCATCGATGACATACTTATTTACTCAAAGAATGATCAAGAGTACGAAGAACATTTGAGAAAAGTGCTAGAGTTACTGAGGAAAGAAAAACTGTACGCTAAGTTTTCAAAGTGTGCATTTTGGTTGGAAGAAGTTTAATTCCTCGGTCACATAGTAAACAAAGAGGGTATTCAGGTGGATCCGGCAAAGATTGAAACCGTTGAAAAGTGGGAAACCCCGAAAACTCCGAAGCATATACGCCAATTTTTAGGACTGGCTGGTTACTACAGAAGGTTCACCCAAGATTTTTCCAAAATAGCAAAACCCTTGACTGCATTAACGCATAAAGAGAAGAAATTTGAATGGAAAGATGAACAGGAGAAAGCGTTTCAATTGTTGAAGAAAAAGTTAACTACGACACCTATATTGTCATTGCCTGAAGGGAATGATGATTTTGAGATATATTGTGACACCTCAAAGCAAGGTCTCGGTGGCGTATTAATGCTACGAACGAAGGTAATTGCTTATGCGTCCAGACAATTGAAGATTCATGAGCAAAATTATACTACTCACGATTTGGAATTGGGCACTTTTGTTTTTGCATTAAAGACTTGGAGGCACTACTTATATGGGGTCAAAAGTATTATATATACCGACCACAAAAGTCTCCAACATATATTTAATCAAAAACAACTGAACATGAGGCAGCGTAGGTGGATTGAATTGTTAAATGATTACGATTTTGAGATTCGTTACCACCCGGAAAAGGCGAATGTGGTAGCCGACGCTTTGAGGAGAAAAGATAGAGAACCTATGCGGGTAAAAGCTATGAATATAATTATTCGTACTAACCTTACTACTCAAATAAAGGAGGCGCAACATGGAGTTTTAAAAGAGGGAAATTTGAAGAATTAAATACCCAAAGGATCGGAAAAACATCTTAATATTCGGGAAGACGGGACCCGGTATAGGGCTGAAAGAATTTGGGTACCAAAATTTGGAGATGTGAGAGAAATGATACTTAAGGAAGCACATAAAACCAGATATTCGATACATCCTAGAGCGGAGAAGATGTACAAAGATCTCAAGAAACACTTTTGGTGGCCGGATATGAAAGCCAATATTGCTAAATACGTAGGAGAATGTTTGATGTGTTCTAAGGTCAAAGCTGAACATCAGAAACCATCAGGTCTACTTCAACAACCTGAAATCCCGGAATGGAAATGGGAAAACATTACCATGGATTTCATTACTAAATTGCCAAGGACTGTAAGTGATTATGATACAATCTGGGTAATAGTTGATCGTCTTACCAAGTCAGCACACTTTCTACCAATGCGAGAAGATGATAAAATGGAAAAGTTAGCACGACTATATTTGAAGGAAGTCGTCTCCAGACACGGAATACCAGTCTCTATTATCTCTGATAGGGATGGCAGATTTGTTTCAAGGTTTTGGCAGACGTTACAAGAAGCATTGGGGACTCGTCTAGACATGAGTACTGCCTATCATCCACAAACTGATGGGCAGAGTGAAAGGACAATACAGACACTTGAAGACATGCTACGAGCATGTGTTATTGATTTTGGAAACAGTTATCGACACCTACCGTTAACAGAATTTTCCTACAACAACAGTTACCACTCGAGTATTGAGATGGCACCGTTTGAGGCACTTTATGGTAGAAAGTGCAGGTCTCTGATTTGTTAGAGCGAGGTGGGGGATAGAAAAATTACGGGTCCAGAGATAATCCAAGAAACTATCGAGAAAATCATTCAAATTCAACAACGGTTGAAAACCGCACAAAGTCGACAAAAGAGCTACGCAGACATTAAAAGAAAAGATGTAGAATTTGAAATTGGAGAGATGGTCATGCTTAAGGTTTCACCTTGGAAAGGCGTTGTTCGATTTGGTAAACGGGGGAAACTAAATCCAAGGTACATTGGGCCATTCAAGATTATTGATCGTGTCGGACCAGTAGCTTACCAACTTGAGTTACCTCAACAACTCGCCGACGTACATAATACTTTCCACGTCTCGAATTTGAAGAAATGCTTTGCTAAAGAAGATCTCACCATTCCATTAGCTGAGATTACAATTAACGAAAAACTACAATTCATTGAAGAACCCGTCGAAATAATGGATCGTGAGGTTAAAAGACTTAAGCAAAACAAGATATCAATTGTTATGGTTTGATGGAATGCTCGTAGAGGACCAGAGTTCACTTGGGAGCGTGAAGATCAGATGAAGCTGAAATACCCGCACCTATTTCCAGAAGATGCGTCAACACCTTCAACTGCTTAAAATTTCGGGACGAAATTTATTTAACGGGTAGGTACTGTAGTGACCCTAAATTTTCCATGATTATATATTAAATGAAAACTATATTTGCATGATTAAATGTTTCCAACATGTTAAGCAATCAAACTTGTTAAGACTTGATTAATTGAAATGAGTTTATGTAGATAATTGACCACCCCGTTTGCCTGATGATTCACGAACGTCATAACTTGTGATAATTATATAATAGTTTTATTTTTTTATGATGTAAGTTTTTATTTTATATATATATATAAGAAGAAATACAATTAAATCAAAGATGTACAACTAAAACACTATTTACTATAGTAAAACACTATTTGCTACTAGTAAAATACTATTTGCTACAGTAAAATACTATTTGCTACAGTAACACTATTTACTCGTATTCAATCCGTATTCGTACTTGTACAATACACAACTTCTAAATGTATATACTATTGGTATATACACTTCAATGATCAGCTCTTAGCAGCCTTAATGAGTCACCTAAACATGTGGGAACCATCATTTGGCAACAATCATAAAATATCTAACAAAAATACAAACTAATGGAACCTTATATTCAATGGTAGGATCACGTTTTTCTTCACCAACCATAACACTTTCATTTTTCAACTTTCATGCATCAAACTTATCTCTCTCAAGTTCACTCTTGGTGTTATAAGTGTTCTTCATCATCTTCAACAAAATCTAGCTCAATCTAGTTCATAAATCCTAACCTAGATCAACTTTCAAAACAACTACTTAAGTAAACTTCAAGAACACTTTCAAGTTTGCAAGTCTACTTTCAAGCTTTCTAATCTATTCTAAGTAATCATCTAAGAACAAGAAATCTCTGTTATTTATAGGAGGTTATCATTCTAATTCAAGGTAATACTCATATTCCAACTTTGATTCAATTTCTATAACTATAACAATCTTAATTCGAGTAGGAATCTTACTTGAATTTGTTTTCGTGTCATGATTCTACTTCAAGAACTTTTAAGCCATCCAAGATCCTTTGAAGCTAAATCATTTCTTGTCACTTCCAGTAGGTTTACCTACTAAACTTGAGGTAGTAATGATGTTCATAACATCATTCGATTCATATATATATATAACTATCTTATTCGAAGATTTAAACTTGTAATAACTAGAACATAGTTTAGAAACAAAAACAATAATAAGGTTATCAATCTAGAGAAATAAAAAGCGGCTAAAATACTCGAACAATAAAACCAAGATGATATAAAAGCAGCAAGGTTTTGTGGCTAGTTGTGAGATAGTAGCCCCAATATGATTCTCAATGTACCTAAATTCAATATTAAATAAAAACAAGTATCTTATCGGTATTTAAACATGCACAACAATTCACATGTGAAAGTATTACTTATTGTAAGATCTAAAAGTGCAAAATTCACCTTTAAAAATAGTAAATGTCATTTTCGGCATCTAAACTGTTTTGAACGGGGAAAAACCTTAAGGAAGTCTTGCTCGTAGCGCCTTTTTCTAGTAATCTTGTGAAAATGGGCCTAATCTGCAACTGAAAGTTTTTCAGAAAATTCTTCACAAAATTTAGCCCGATTTTGTGGGGAATGTAGTGACTTCAAATGTGTGTTGCAGCCATTTATTATAATCGAACGAAACTACACTCTCATATATTCGCAGTCAATATGAAATTTAGAAACAAAAATAAAAATAAGGTTATGAATCTAAAGAAATAAAAAAGCAATTAAAAATACTCGAACACTAAAACCAAGACGTTATAAAAGCAGCAAGGTTTTGTGGCTAGTTGTGAGATAGTAGCCCAACATGATTCTCGTTGTACCTAAATACAATATTAAATAAAAACAAGTATCCTTGTGATATTTAAACAGGCACAACAATTCACATGTGAAAGTATTACTTATCGTAAGATCTTAAACTGCAAAATTCACCTTTAAAAATAGTAAAATGTCATTTTCAGCATCTAAACTATTTGAACGAGGAAAGCCTTAAGGAAGTCTTGCTCATAGTGCCGTTTTCTAGTAATCTTGTGAAAATTGGCCTAATCTGCAACTGAATGTTTTTCAGAAATTCTCCACAAAATTTTGCCCTATTTTGTGGGGAATGTAATGACTTCAAATACGTGTGGTGCGGCAATTAATTATAATCCAAACGAAACTACACTCTCATATATTCACATTCAATATGAAATTTAGAAACATAAACAAAAATAAGATTCTGAATCTAGAGAAATAAAAAAGTGGCTGAAAATACTCGAACAATAAAACCAAGACGTTATAAAAGCAGCAAGGTTTTGTGGCTAGTTGAGAGATAGTAGCCCCAACATGATTCTTGATGTACCTAAATACAATATTAAATAAAACAAGTATCATAGTGATATTTAAACAGGCACAACAATTCACATGTGAAGATATTAATTATCGTAAGATCTAAAAGTGAAAAATTCCTCTTTAAAAATAGTAAAATGTCATTTTCGGCATCTAAACTGCTTCGAACGGGGGAAAGCCTTAAGGAAGTCTTACTCGTAGCACCGTTTTCTAGTACTCTTGTGAAAAGGGGCCTAATCTGCAACTGAAAATTTTTCGAAAAATTCTCCACAAAATTTTGCCCGATTTTGTGGGGAATGTAGTGACTTCAAATATGTGTTTTGCGGCCATTAATTATAATAAAAATGAAACTACACTCTCATATATTCGCATTCAATATGAAATTTAGAATGAAAAACAAAAATAAGGTTGTGAATCTAGAGAAATAAAAAAGCGGTTAAAAATACTCGAACAATAAATTCAAGACGTTATAAAAGCATCAAGATTTTGTGGCTTGTTGTGAGATAGTAGCCCTAACATGATTCTCGATGTACCTAAATACAATATTAAATAAAAACAAATATCATAGTGGTATTTAAATAGGCACAACAATTCACATATGAAAATATTACTTATCGTAAGATCTAAAAGTGCAAAATTCACCTTTAAAAATTGTAAAATTTCATTTTTGGCATCTAAACTGTTTCGAACGGGGGAAAGCCTTAAGGAAGTCTTGCTTGTAGGGTCGTTTTCTAGTAATCTTGAGAAAATGGGCATAATCTGCAACTGAAAGTTTTTCAAAAAATTCGCTACAAAATTTTGCCCGATTTTGTGGTGAATGTAGTGACTTCAAATATGTGTGTTGGGTCATTAATTATAATCGAAACGAAACTACACTCTCATATATTTGCATTCAATATGAAATTTAGAAACAAAAACAAAAATAAGGTTATGAATCTAGAAAAATAAAAAACGGCAAAAAATACTCGAACAATAAACCAAGACGTTATAAAAGCAGCAAGGTATTGTGGCTAGTTGTGAGATAGTAGCCCCAACATGATTCTCAATGTACCTAAATACAATATTAAATAAAAACAAGTATCATAGTCATATTTAAACAGGCACAACAATTTAAATGTGAAGATATTACTTATCGTAAGATCTAAAATTGCAAAATTCCCCTTTAAAAATAGTAAAATGTCATTTTCGGCATCTAAAATGCTTCGAACGGGGGAAAGCCTTAAGAAAGTCTTGCCCGTAGCGCTGTTTTCTAGTTATCTTGCGAAAATGGGCCAAATCTGCAACTGAAAGTTTTTCAGAAAACTCTCCACCAAATTTTGCCCGATTTTGCTGGGAATGTAGTGACTTCAAATATGTGTTTTTTGGCCATTAATTATATTCAAAACAAAACTACACTTTCATATATTCGTATTTAATATGAAATTTAGAAACAAGAACAAAATTAAGATTACGAATTTAGAGAAATAAAAAAGTGGCTAAAAATACTTGAACAATAAAACCAAGATGTTGTAAAAGCAGCAAGGTTTTGTGGCTAGTTGTGAGATAGTAGCCCCAATAAGATTCTCGATGTACTTAAATACAATATTAAATAAAAACAAGTATCATAGTGGTATTTAAACAGGGACAACAATTCACATGTGAAAGTGTTACTTATCGTAAGATCTAAAAGTGCAAAATTCACCTTTAAAAATAGTAAAATATCATTTTCGGCATCTAAACTGCTTTGAACGGGGGAAAGCCTTAAGAAAGTCTTGCTCGTAGCGCTGTTTTCTAGTAATCTTACGAAATTGGGCCTAATCTGCAACTGAAAGTTTTTCGAAAAATTCTCCAAAAAATTTTGCCCGATTTTGTGGGGAATGTAGTGACTTCAAATATGTGTGATGCGGCCATTAATTATAATCCAAACGAAACTACACTCTCATAAATTCGCATTCAATATAAAATTTAGAAACAAAAACAAAAATAAGGTTATGAATCTAGAGAAATAAAAAAGCGGCTAAAAATACTTGAACAATAAAACCAAGATGTTATAAAAGCAGTAAGGTTTTGTGGCTAGTTGTGAGATAGTAGCCCCAACATGATTCTTGATGTACCTAAATACAATATTAAATAAAAACAAGTATCATAGTGGTATTTAAACTGGCACAACAATTCACATGTGAAAGTATTACTTATCGTAAGATCTAAAAGTGCAAAATTCACCTTTAAAAATAGTAAAATATCATTTCGGCAATTAAACTACTTTGAACGGGGGAAAGACTAAAGGAAGTCATGCTGGTAGCGCCGTTTTCTAGTTATCTTGCTAAAATGGGCCGAATCTGCAACTGAAAGTTTTTCGGAAAACTCTCCACCAAATTTTGCCCGATTTTGTGGGGAATGTAGTGACTTCAAATATGTGTTTTGCGGCCATTAATTATAATCCAAACGAAACTACACTCTCATGTATTCGTATTCAATATGAAATTTAGAAACAAAAACAAAACTAAGGTTATGAATCTTGAGAAATAAAAAAGCGGCTAAAAATACTTGTAACGACCCAACCCGTTATCCAACCGAAAACACTTAAATTTTTTTTAATTAAATACCAGTTTCAGACATATGGAGCGCCGCTCCATATAGGAGCGCGCCGCTCCAAAGTGGCATGTCCACTTATTTTTATGCACGTTCGTAAAACACGTTTCACAACACTTTTAAATTTAACAAATTATCATAACACGTCAATATAAGTAAAACCAAGAATTTCTCACAATAAAACGAGTTTTACGACACCGGGCCCACATCGGCCCATTTTACGAATTACGTACAAAATACAATTTTCGACCACATGAGTTTAACACAAAATAAAGACCGAGCATCATGATTGGGGATACGCTACTAAATCCTAATTGATCCAAAAGCACGTCTTCTAAAGCAACCTACGCAATCCACTAGTTCCCACGCTTACCTGAGCCACCACCTCCACGCGAATCTATAAAAATGTAAACAACGAGAGGGTAAGCTAACGCTTAGTGAGTGAGAATATATTACATACATACATATGCATAAAATGGATACGCCACACAATAACAAATAATAGCACATACCGGAGCATCCAAGCATAAAGGGAATAATATCAACAATGTGCGATCGCTATACAACAAGCTAATAATATCAACAATGTGTACAACGCCAATAAGCTACACCCGAAGGGTTAGCTACATCACAACAATACAACAATATATATATATATATATATATATATATATATATATATATATATATATATATATATAACAAAGCGTAAACCGCCCAAGGTTAACCCCTTAACCCAATGCCGAAAGCCAAATACCAAATACCAAAAATGAAGATTGGCCGAAACTACACGAGTCTTAGTAAATCCGCACCACACGCGACTACTATCTTCATTACCACAACAACATCGAGGTTGGTCGAAACTACGCGAGCCTTAGTGAATCCGCACCACACGTGACCACTACCTCAAATAGATGGTCGAATCTAAATGCGTCATCGTGAATCCGCACCACATGTGATTCACTTCCCAAATCAAAACCCACGGTCCTGAGATTATAAAAATCCATATCTTCGGGGTTACTCATCCGCAACTCGAAATACCAACCCCACGTCATATCAGGGTTTCCCAAATCACAAGCCAATGTGATAACGTACACACAAAGTGTGCACCTCGCCAAAGGTGGTCAACCAAAATGCACAATCGTGCCAGTTGGACCTATTATGCAAGTCCATCAAATCTACCTATATGTGAAGTGAGCTCTATAGCTGAGGTTCACTTCACCCAACCCGCACCTGTCCTACACATTCATATGCACATAATATATTGACACTCACCTTGTCGTCTTGATGGAAGCAATACCAAATCCGCAATAGCCAATGGAAAGTACCTATTTTTCATAACCCATCCTAAACCATAAGGAAAAATATAATAACATATGATTTCATCGCGAGGTAGTGACCTCTATATGCGACATTTTTTAAAGAAAACTGCATTCGTTTTTACAATACAAACCACAACTTTTATTTAGAATACAAGGTTTAAACAACATAATAATGATTATCATTTAGCGATAATCTTAGCCTTACAAACTTTACATGTGATGATAACAATACGATTTCCAACATATTTTACATTACAAATCCTCCGATATGCAGTTTTATTTTTGACACAAATATGCATACTCCAGATCTTGCTTAAATTCAACATGATGCAGCGGAAGCTTTTAGTTATCACCTGAGAATAAACATGCTTAAAACGTCAACATAAAGTTGGTGAGATATAGGTTTAATGCCGGCAGCGTTATAATATAGACCACAAGATTTCATATATAAACGTTTTAATAAAAATATTCTAAGTTGTTGAGCACTTGATAACCATACTTAACATTTAATCAACGTCGCATATTCCCTTTATTATGAAATCTTACTACACCGTACCAAGTGTAGTCACCGAAATGAAGTACTGTGCAACCGTTGAATACTGGTCGTCTAGTCCGGTTGGGGTTGTCAGGCCCGATAGATCTATCAACAGGATTCGCATTTACAATACCACATGTAAATAGTAGTTACCAAGTTACATGGAGATATGTCAGTGGTACAACTCAACGTAGAATATATATTTTTAATCACTTGTGTCCATAACGTAAATCATAAAATGCATGTATTCTCATCCCGAAATATTTAGAGTTTAAAAGTGGGACTATATACTCACTTTTGCTTTGAAGATATTTAACACGACTTGGTCTCCGATAGATATCACAAACCTAACCATATATATGATATATCAATATATTTTCTTTTCAAGTAATCGTTACATATATATATACATATATATATATATATATATATATATATATATATATATATATATATATATATATATATATATATATATATATATATATATATATATATATATATATATATATGTATGTGTGTATATATATATATATATATATATATATGTATATATATGTATATATATATCTATATATATATATGTATATATATATATATATATATATACTTATAATACTTTTAATATTTTCTTAGTCCGTAGTTAGCAGTCTGTTGTTAATGGTCCACAATTAGTTGCTCAATAAAATAAATAAAGACCCCATCGTATTCGTATTGATCAGAATTAATCTCGACCCATGGTACCATGTTGTCAAATGACGTGTTGCATACATAAAGTACCGTGTTGTCAAATGACGTGTTGCGTACAATCATGAGGTCTTATGATTAATCTTCTCGTGTTGTTTACGGGTGGTCCTGAAATATATAAAATCAAATCATAAGTAAATATATATAAAATATCATATTAATTAGCAAAGATATGATTAGTTTGGTTTTTGTCAAAATATTTTTGTAGCTAAAATAGCTTCGGATACCCGATTTTGTTTTAAGGTGTTCTTTGTAAAAACAAGTTGTATCTTGTTAAGTTAGCATATCATTATGATATATTACAGGTCTTGAAGTATTTTAAAAGTCAAGTTAGAAGGATCTATTTAGTTTGCGAACAAGTTTGAAATCATTCAAACTATTTTCTTGTTGTTATAATTTATAACTCAAAATAAGATAGCTATATAAATATGAATCGAATAAGATTATGAATAAGGTTACTACCTCAGGTTACTTGGATAAAACTAATGGAAAAGATAAGAAAAATCTTGGAATCAAAAGAGTGGTGGAGTGGGATTGAAAGATTGGAAGTAATCTCCTTGAAATCGGATGACTATATTGATACGTTCTTGAGTAGGTAAATGAAGAGAGATTAGGGAGTGAATTAACTTGAAAGAAAATTGGAAATGAAATTGTATGTGTGTGTGCGTGTGCAAAATGATGTGATTATGGGATGGATATATAGGAGATTTAGTTTGTTTTCTTGCCTATAAGTCATACATGAGGTTAAATGGTTGGTTCCCACATGTAACATCATGTCTAGTGGCTGATCATTGGAGTTTATTGTTGGTATATACTAATAGTAAATATGTATAGAAGCTGGGTATGATACGATTACATACACCCTAGATATACTTGTAGAAATTTTGAGGAAACGGAACGAGAATTCAAATATGGACGGGTTTATAACTGTAAAAGAGGCTCAAAACCGGGCTTTTATTTTGGGTCAAACCGGGCCAAAATAAAATTTCCAAGCTGACCTGGCAGCTCGACCCCAGCCAGGGGCTCTGCCCCTTGGACCCCGCCAGGGGTTGCCACCCCTTGGACCCCGCTATCGGGGGCGCTGCCCCCGAACCCCCGTCATGATTAAGATAAGTTCAAACAAGTGTGCACTCCACATTTTCCCAAACTTGTTCGCTATTTATCAAGATTATTTTGGTTAACAAATTAATCCCATTACACTTAAATCATATTGGTGACATAAATCACCAACACATTATAGGTTATAAGTATATATGTCAAAGAATGTTACATATAGTTATCGTTTTGAAAACTTAAGTTAGTGATCTCAAAGTATACCTATAACTCAATGTTGTTAGTACACAATGAGACGTTAAACCATCCTTAAATCATGTTAAATATGTATAGATATGTATATATACATAATCGTATAATTATCATATGTTATATAGTTCGTGATATCATCGGTCAAATTGGACGGTCAAACGTTGTGTAAAACTCTTTTAAAAAACATAAGTCTCAACAATTTGGATTGCTTATCATGTTGGTAAGGTTTAATTTATGTAAATATTAATCTCAAAAGTATAAAACGATCGGAAAAAATCCGGGTCGTTACACTCTTCCATTTAACACATAACAAACAACATAATTAGGGTGGATTTACAAACCAACCCAAATTGACACCTAGTGCAATTTCGACCCAAAAGCACTTCCAAGCACAAACCACGCCCAAACTAACCAATAATTACTACACAAGTGATAATCGTCCTAATACACCAATTAAACCCTATCATAAGGGTTAAATACCCATCTTGCCCTATTTGACACTTAAACCCTAATTTTGACCCATTTCAAAATTAGTCAACCCAAATACACCCAAATGGGTTCCAACACTTCCATAATCACTAACACTAGTGATTATACCCAATTTACAAGTCCTAATCATGGCCCAGTCGGTTTCTAACCCAAAACCCACCAACAACAACAATAAACCCGATTACTAGCAACAATAAACTCACTTCAAGAGTTTAAATGGGTTTCTCAACAAACCAAGTTCAAACCATAACTTGAATATCAAATCAAACAATGAAATTTACCACAACAACGAAAACGTAGCTAGGAATGAGGTGAACAACTTTAACACTTGAGCTTTTGATCGATTCAAGCTTCTTCTTCTCCAAAATCCCAAATTTCTCTCTAGAAATCTCTCTCTCTCTAAGAATGGATGAGAGTGTTGAATGGATGTGAAAATGATCCAAAGTTGGATCCAAACCAGCTGATATGCCCTCAGATTCGTCCTCAAGTGAAATGACCAAAAAGCCCCTCATTTAACAAATTAGAAAAAGACAAGAAATCTGTCCCAGGTGATGTACGCGGCGCACACTACTGACCTTGCGCGGCGAGCACAGAGGTCAGAACAGCCTGTCAGTTTATAATTTGTTCCACGCTTCACACACTTTATGTACACCATAAATACTCTATGTACAATAAATATTTTGGTCTTACAACTCTCCCCTACTTAAATTCGATCACGTCCTCGTGATCCTCGTCACTTAACCGACCGGACCCACCCTCTATGGTCCTCAACATACGTTCCAAACCAACTTCTACCACATTTATCATTAACTCGAAGATTATTTCATTTACCCATTACACACATGCACTCATTTTGAAACATGAAATGCACACAATATCCGAAATCTACAACAATCGCTTAGCACACGTGGAATCATCATGTTTTTTTCCAACTTCTCTAGGCAATTCTTCTCAATGAATCGCCTTTAACACTAAATCATCGTCCGCGATTCATCAAATCCACAAATTAGAGCACTAAAACTTGCTCAATCCCTCACATCGGGAAAAACTCAACCAATCTCGTACCGAGATATCAACCCTTTAGCATACCCCTAACAAGTACAATGCTAATAGCAACCACGTCCCAACATAAGGTCAACAACCAAGACGATGAAGACCGAATAAAAACGAATCCTTACGGATAACACTTACCACTTAACATCCCTTGTAGTGCGCAACACGACCAATACGCAACTATCATAAAATCATAAGCAAACGACTAAATCCACTAGCGTCCCAAACGACTATGGCAACGCTAAACCCAAGGTGTACAAAAACGACCATTGTCACACCCTCAACAATCATGTGAGCGAAACATGACTATCGCATCACTAATCACACAATGTGGTCCTCACGATCGAACCACCGGTGTATAAACCAACCAATAATTCTTAAATCCAACATCATGAAGGCTGGCCGAAACTACACACGCCTTAGTGAATCCGCACCACACGCGACTCACTACCTTCACCGCAACAACAATCGGGATTGGCTGAACTACACGCGCCCTAGTGAATCCGAACTACACGAGAGTCACTATCCCAATAGAATGATCGCATCTACACGTGTCATTATGAATCCGAACTACACGAGACTCACTTCCCAAAATCACAACACATGAATGGTACTCTCATTTCCATCCGGTACTCGCATTTCCCGATAATTTTATACCATGCCGATATAACACTACTCCCAACACATAACCAAAATCCAAAGGGAACGATTCTCGCGAATTAACCGTTAGCCACACAAACGCCACTAGTATGCATCACTAGTCCCTTGGGTGATATCGAACGCCCGAACTTTAAACCCACCCGTCACACACACTCTTTTGGCCTCAATGACGAGTAGTGTAACATCGCACCCTGCTATACCATAGTGAATCGTAACGGAATACACTAACCATCAACACACGCTCTTTTGGCCTCGATCACAACGAGTAGTGTAACATCGCCCCCTACTACACTATAGTGAATCCTAATGGAATACACTAACCATCCACCCCAAACAACAAGTATATATTCATACTTAGAAACATTCCACTCACTTGGAATCTTTGCACACGCATCATACTTACGCGTACACAACGCCAACACAACGAGCAAGAACCACCTATATCGCACATAGGCACAAAAAAATAATTCTCTAGAAGAGAATCCGACATGCACATCCCTTAACCGGGGATCCCACCTTTCTCTTCAAACACGTCCACTTATCTCCCAAAGAGATTCACCACATTACCACCTTGGTGGTAATTTAAATCCAAAACCATGAGTATAACTTATTCCAAACAGTACTTTTACCACAATCGACCAATGTAGGTCTCAATGCTAGCTCCGAATCTATACGAGCTTCGTCCAATATCAACACACTAGAACATCTTCGTGCGAGAGTTCAAACTCCAACACTTAGAACTCCATTCCATAACCACATCATTGAGATAACAGTATCCCTTGATATACACATCACAATACCTTGCTCCAACCTTGAGCATACGAAGGATTTCAGATCGTCCTTCACCACTTCATTCAAATCGTTCATTTACACGAACACAAGACATCACTCTTGCAATCATCTGATTGCTCTGGCTTGTTAAATTCCGCTTAGTCACTCATGTACCTAAGGGTTTCTATAGGGTACCCTAAGTACAATGTAACCACAACCATCGAAGTTGCACATCATGCTAGCAGGTATAAAAAGGCACCTGACATCGCGTCACGTAGACTCCATTACCAACATACATCGAGATCAAACACTCAGTCTCTAAGGTTCCATCCACCCAATGAACCTCATGGTTCGCCATCCATAACATAAAGCGAACACGCGCTTAACAACCGAACACCAAAGCCCATTCTCATGGCTTGGTAGAAACATTTTTCAAACACTAAGGAATGCTTGGTTGCACCAAGTCTTACGCCATTTGTGCATCAATCCAAATGCCACCGTAGGGTAATTCCATTAGGAATGCCACCCATAACAATAATACGCACAACACAATGCATTTAACAACCCGAACTCATCGGCACATAATAAATAATCAAAGTACATATTTATTAAAACGAAAAGTACCTTAACGTCTTCTCACCATACCCATCCCTGCTAACGCAGGACACTCCGACTTGCGATGTCCTTCTCCTTGGCAATTGAAGCACACCTTGCCATCACTATTTGGCACCGAACATTCCCAAAACTTGTGACCTCTCACACCATAATTGTAACACCTAGACGTACTAGAATCCAATATACCCGTCTGTATACCACCCGTGCTCACACTTGCACTCTTAGTCCTCTTACTTGGAGCACCATACGAAACAACCCTTCTCTTACTTGATGGTTCACCAACTATCGATTGCGAATGCGATTCGAAACCCCTAGCTGTGATGACCCAAAAATTTCTAACCAAATTTAAACTTAATCTTATTATGATTTCGACACGATAAGCAAAGTCTGTAATGATGAGTCTCAAAAATTTTGAACTGTGTTTATATATACATTTGACCTTTGACTATTCCCGATAATTCACGAATAATTGTGTGTAAATAAATATGTAAAAATAAATATATAAGTGTACATATTAAGTTGAAATAATATAATACAACTTAATAAGTTCAATTGTAAATATAAAGTAATACGCGAAATAATTGAGCTGTTACTAAAATGAATTATATACATAAGTAGTATTATATATATTGTGTTATATATAAAAGTTATAAAGATTAAAAAAAATCAATATGTGTTGTTTTATAATATATATTATATAATTAGTATAGGATATAATTAGTAACTGTAATCTTATTAATGTAAATGTAATTACAAGTTGAAAATATATTAGTTATAATAATATTATTACTATTAATACTAATATCAATATCAGTATTATAAATATCATTATTCTAAATATGAAAATAGAAGGCATGTAACTTGTTATATCTTTTATATCACTTGTATTATTAAATATTATTATCATTATTATTAAAGAATTAACAGTATTATTATAAATTAACATTATTAGTAGGAACTAATACCTTTTATTATTATCAGCATTTTTATTACTATTATTATCTTTAATTATTATTAAACTTATTAAAGTTATCATTGTTATTATTAATATCATCATATTATTATTATTATTATTATTATTATTATTTTTAATGTATTATTAGTATTATCTTATAATCAATATCATGATTATTATTGATAATATAATTATTATTATTATTATTATTAAAATTTATTATTAATTAAAATTATCATTAACATGATTATTTTTATCATTATTATTAATGTTACTAGTATTAGTTTATTAATATTATTTTTATAAATTTTATTAAGGATATTAAAAATTTTATTATTATTATTTATATAATTATATTTAATAATTATTAATATTAATTATATATGTAAAGTCAAGAAAAGTTGTACGATTCTGTTTCATGTAGTTTTCAATCTGTAGCATAATTTTGTGCTGTACTTAATTTTGTTACACATCCCTATCGAACGTACGAATTGGTTGAAATCAATCGAATCTTTTGTTGTATTATGATTTCAAATTTCATTATTTTATTATGATAATTATTGAATTGAGAATGAGTTTCGGGTGAAATTATCTATATGATATATAGATATATTATTATATCTATATATAACATCACTGGAACACCCAAACTTAATCATCTATCTCTTTCTCTTACTTGTATATATCCATCATATGCATAGACATATACTTAATACACACACATAGATATATTTAATACATAGCCACTTTCTTCTCCGGCTCACCACCGTGCACCACCTTACCATCATCAACCCATATCTCACCATTTCTATCTCGTCTCCTTCTTCTTTTCATGACAAGAACCAACTTGTGAACAACGCAAACAAAGCCCATCTACATATTTTTGTTTTAACCATCGCCACCCATCTACTTGTTTTAGCTCGAGACCATCATCTTTGAAACACCAACCCAGGTACAACATCGACAACCATCTAACCAACACCTTTAATCATCATCTTAATGCAATGATTATTCGGTTTAATTGTTTGTTGTTTCAATCATCAAACACCAACCAATCGAGCTACTACTTTACCCATTTTAATTTTTATTCGAGTTCAAAACACTCGAGAACATCCTCGCTAATATTACATCATGTTTTTCCATAGAACCCAAACTTAAAACGCCATCCTCCTTCCATCACCACTACCTTGAACCCACAAAGAAGCCGACTACCAACCACCATCTAAACTGCCACCTCCCTTTATTCTTCAATCAAACCACCACCATTTAACTTGTGTTTCATGCTTCTGCTAGGCGAGTACTTTTCCGTTACTAACGGGACACCAACTTAAAACCAACAAATAGGTATATATCTTATAAGTTTATGCGTTTATCATTGTTTAAGCAAAGAGGATAGTTGAGAAAAGAAAAAGGTTTTAATAATACTTTTTTGGTGAACCAAGATTATAGGGATAAAGCATCGACCCAATAATTTAAACAATTCCATATAGTAAACTGCCACTTTCCAACTTGTTTCGATAATGATAGAAATACGATAATGAAGAGTTCAAGAAATTGAATGATGAGCTGTAAAAGGAGAAAGTGATGTGTTTGTTGTTTCTAATTTCAAACGAACCCCACTCTTTATCAAACTAACTAACTAGCGAACTGGACATTTGAATCGGGCCTGAGTAATTGTTTAGGCTATTTGTTGTTGGGCCGTAAAAATGCTGTTGGATTTATTTTAAAATACAAGTGGGCTATTTTCCTTTTAAACTAGTAATGAACTTGGTTTTTCTGTTGGCTCGCAAGGTTGTGATTAGGTTATGATGTATAATGATCGAGCTTCCTCCAGTACTATCACCATTATGAATCTGGTACGCTACAATTGCAGCTGTTATACTTTCTGTTTCCAGTCGACAAATCACATCTGTAAACCACCCTCGCTACTATAACTGCTGCTCCTGTTTTCATCTATCTGTTCCTATTATTTTCGAACAAACACACCCACTTATTAAGTTACTAGTTGTCATTACTTCTGTTTAGCGAAAATTAATGGTTATAATAATAATAACGCGATTATGATGATGGCGAATGAGAAGATGATGATGAGTTGAGGCGAGAAAGATGATGACTTGATGATGATGTATTAGATAATACCGTTCGAGAATTTAACAAAACAAACATATCTATTTTTGTATCGGGTTTCCTTGGGCCATTAATTGATATATGGACTTGTGAAACTACTTAGGCCAAAATCTAACTTGTTGGGCCGTGAGCCACTGTTGGACCGAAATTGGTTATTGGGCCGTAATATTTGGGTTTGTGAACTTGATTATTTGTTGGGCCGAAATGAGAAAAGGCGGGTTAAGTAAATTTCGAGTATCCTATATTTAAGAAAGAAATAGATGGATCAATGGTCTAGAGTGTTGGTGTTTGAGCAAAGGATCTCAGGTTCGAGCCCAGGCTGCGACATTTTTTTTAAGAAGCTATTCTTTAAGGTAGTATACTTATTATTCATATTATTAGTATTATTACTATTAGTATTAATATTAGTATTAGTATTATAATTATGTTATAATTCAGTAGGCTTATAACTACCTTTAGTGGTTTGATTCTTGATGTTATAATTCAGTAGGCTTATAACTACCTTTAGTGGTTTGATTCTTGATTAAGAATGCTAATAATGAAGTGTAAGAACAAAGATGATAATGGAGAGAAAGAAAGAAACACTTTGTAAGTGTGAGAAAATGGTGCAAGTTTAATGCTTGCATTCATGGCTATTTATAGCAAAAATATCACAAGTTTAGGTAATACAATAATATTACTTTTGTGTATCAATAATTGACTATCCATTTATATATATATTTATATATTATAACACTCCCCCTTGGATAGCAATTTTATTTGTTGAAGATCAACTGTAAGTTACTGCCTCGTTAAAAACCATGCTAAAGAAAACCCAGTGGGAAAAAAACTTTAGCTAAGGGAAAAAGAGTGCAGCATGGAGTTGACTCCCCCTCAAGTAGACATCGCTTCAGTTGTTACATCTTTTGAACATGTCTCATGCCAATGTTATGAACGTGTGTTCTGAAAATAGCAGTTGGAAGTGCTTTCATGAAAAGCTCAGCAGAGTTTTTGCTGGATTGAACATATCTCATTTCAATCTCGTTGTCCTTAATGAGATTTTGAGTGTATGAGAATAATCTAGGAGGTATGTGTTTGGTTCGGTCACTTTTGATATACCCTTCTTTCATCTGTGCTATGCAAGCTGCATTATCTTCATAGATAATTATTGGACTTTTATCGCGTTCTAGTCCACAAGAATCAGTAATGATTTGTGTCATTGATCTCAACCAAAAACATTCCCGAGTAGCTTCATGTAATGCAATCACTTCGGCATGATTTGATGATGTAGCAACAAGTGTTTGTTTTTGAGAACGCCATGATATTGCAGTACCTCCATTTAGGAATACATATCCAGTTTGAGATTTAGCTTTATGTGAATCAGATAAATAACCTGCATCAGCATAACCAACCAAATCTTGTTTTGATTCATTAGAATAAAATAATCCTAAATCAGTAGTTCCTCGAAGGTATCGAAATATGTGTTTGATCCCATTCCAGTGTCTTTTGGTAGGAGCAGAGCTAAACCTTGCCAACAAAATAACTGCAAAAGAAATGTCAGGTCTTGTACAATTTGTAAGATACATAAGAGCTCCAATTTCACTAAGATATGGTACTTCTGGTCCAAGAATATCTTCATGATCTTCACATGGACGAAATGGATCAGTTTCAACATTGAGTGATCTAACAACCATAGGAGTACTTAATGGTTTTGCCTTGTCCATATTGAAAAGTTTCAGAATCTTTTCAGTATATGTTGTTTGATGTACAAGTAAACCATTAGGCATATGCTCAATTTGTAAACCAAGGCAATACTTGGTTTTTCTGAGATCTTTCATTTCAAATTCTTTCTTTAGAAGTTGAATGACTTCATGGATCTCTTTATTTGTACCTATGATGTTTAGATCATCAACATAAACAGCTATGATCACATATCTAGATGTTGTTTTCTTAATGAAAACACAAGGACAAGTAAGGTTATTTGTATACCCTTTGCTTATCAAGTAATCACTTAATCGGTTATACCACATACGTCCCGATTGTTTTAACCCATATAAAGATCTTTGTAATTTAATCGAATACATTTCTTTGGGTTTTGCATTTGATGCTTCTGGTACCTTAAATCCTTCAGGTATCTTCATATATATATATCACTATCAAGTGATCCATATAGATAAGCAGTCACAACATCCATGAGATGCATTTCTAAATTTTTAGAAACTGCTAGGCTGATTAAGTACCTAAACGTAATTGCATCCATAACAGGGGAATAAGTTTCTTCATAATCAATTCCCGGTCTTTGAGAAAAACCTTGAGCTACAAGTCTAGCTTTATACCTTGTAACTTCATTTTTCTCATTTCTTTTTCGGACAAAAATCCATCTGTATCCTACAGGTTTCACATCTTTAGGAGTGAGAATGATGGATCCGAAAACTTTTCTTTTATTGAGTGATTCTAATTCAGGTCGTATTGCTTCTTTCCGTTGAGCTCAATCATGTCTATTTTGACATTCAACCATAGATGTTGGTTCTGGATCATCATCATTATTCATGATGTCATATGCAACATTAAATGAAAATTTCTCATCAAGATTTTTCATTTCATTTCGGTTCCATAATATTTTTGAATGTGCATAATTGATTGCAATTTCTGTATTGACATCATCAACCTCCTCTGCAGTAGGAGTACTGATTTGTGGTTCTTCTTGAACACTTTCTTTTACCTTATTATCAGCTGATTTTCTTTTTCGAGGATTTTTATCTTTGGAACCAACTGGTCTCCCATGTTTCAGACGTGGCATAGATTCTTGAATGACTACATTATCAGTTTTTTGATTTGAAATCTCAACTCGAGCTGGAGTATTAACTGCTGGTATATATGATTTAGTCACCCTTTTTGTATCTGTGAATGCATCAGGCAATTGATTTGCAACTTCTTGTATATGCATTATCTTTTGAACTTCTATCTCGCATTCTTTTGTGCGAGGATCAAGATACTTTAATTGAGGTTCACACCATGAAACATCATTTTCTTTATTTTTTATTTCTCCCCCTAATCTAGGAAATAATGTTTCATTAAAATGACAATCAGCAAAACGTACTGTAAAAACATCACCTGTCATAGGTTCAATATACCTTATGATTGAAGATGTTTCATATCCAACATATATTCCCAACTGTAGTGACCCGAACTTTTCCATGTTTATATATATTAATTGAGATTGATATTTACATGATTAAATGTTTCCAACATGTTAAGCAATCAAACTTGTTAAGACTTGATTAATTGAAATATGTTTCATATAGACAATTGACCACCCAAGTTGACCGGCGATTCACGAACGTTAAAACTTGTAAAAGCGACATGACGATATATATATGGATATACATATGGCTAACATGAGATTATGATAAGTAAGTATCTCCATAAGTATATTAACAATGAGTTATATACATATAAACAAGACTACTAACTTAAGGATTTCGAAACGAGACATATATGTAACGATTATCGTTGTAACGACATTTAAATATATATATATCATATTAAGATATATTAATATATCATAATATCATGATAATATAATAATTTAACATCTCATTAGATATAATAAACAATGGGTTAACAACATTAATTGAGATCGTTAACTTAAAGGTTTCAAAACAACACTTACATGTAACGACTAACTATGACTTAACGACTCAGTTAAAATGTATATACATGTAGTGTATTTAGATGTATTAAAATACTTTTGGAAGACTTCAAGACATATATCAAAACACTCATACTTAACGAAAATGGTTACAGTTACTTACTATGGATATATACTCATCAAGAATTCTAGTCGTATTCTTACCCGTATTATACACAGCTTCAAAACGTACTTACTATGGATATATACCAATAGGAACTAGCATAGGATTCCACTCTTGATTATGTCATGTATGACTAATCAATTTTAACTTCTACCATGAGCTAGTCAACTAACTAGAACTCCTTTTAACCCCACTCACCACTCACCAATTACCACTCATCATTCACTCCATTTCACTTCCAATTCTCTTTCTAATTCTCTCTCAACACACACACACACACACTATTATGAACGTATTTTTCCAGTAGTTAATCATCATCTTCATCAAAAATCACTTCAAGAATCAAGCTATAATCATCATAGGAAGAACACTTCAAGAACACTTCAAAAATCCCTTCAAGTTTACTAATTTACTTCCAAGCTTTCTAATCCATTCCAAGTAATCATCTAAGATCAAGAAACCTTTGTTATATACAGTAGGTTACCTTTCTTATTCAAGGTAATATTCATATTCAAACTTTGATTCAATTTCTATAACTATAAACTATCTTAATTCGAGTAAAAATCTTACTTGAACTTGTTTTTGTGTCATGATCCTACTTCAAGAACTTTCAAGCCATCCAAGATCCTTTGAAGCTAGATCATTTCTTGTCACTTCCTGTAGGTTTACCTACTAAACTTGAGGTAGTAATGATGTTCATAACATCATTCGATTCATGTATATAAAACTATCTTATTCGAAGGTTTAAACTCGTAATTACTAGAACATAGTTTAGTTAATTCTAAACTTGTTCGCAAACAAAAGTTAATCCTTCTAACTTGACTTTTAAAATTAACTAAACACATATTCTATATCTATATGATATGCTAACTTAATGATTTAAAACCTGGAAACACAAAAAACACCGTAAAACCGAATTTACGCCGTCGTAGTAACACCGCGGGCTGTTTTGGGTTAGTTAATTAAAAGCTATGATAAACTTTGATTTAAAAGTTGTTATTCTGAGAAAATTATTTTTATTATGAACATGAAACTATATCCAAAAATTATGGTTAAACTCAAAGTGGAAGTATGTTTTCTAAAATGGTCATCTAGACGTCGTTCTTTCGACTAAAATGACTACCTTTACAAAATTGACTTGTAACTTATTTTTCTGACTATAAACCTATACTTTTTCTGTTTAGATTCATAAAATAGAGTTCAATATGAAACCATAGCAATTTGATTCACTCAAAACAGATTTAAAATGAAGAAGTTATGGGTAAAACAAGATTGGATAATTTTTCTCATTTTAGCTACGTGAAAATTGGTAACAAATCTATTCCAACCATAACTTAATCAACTTGTATTGTATATTATGTAATCTTGAGATACCATAGACACGTATACAATGTTTCGACCTATCATGTCGACACATCTATATATATTTCGAAACAACCATAGACACTCTATATGTGAATGTTGGAGTTATCTATACAGGGTTGAGGTTGATTCCAAAATATATATAGTTTGAGTTGTGATCAATACTGAGATACGTATACACTGGGTCGTGGATTGATTCAAGATAATATTTATCGATTTATTTCTTTACATCTAACTGTGGACAACTAGTTGTAGGTTACTAACGAGGACAGCTGACTTAATAAACTTAAAACATCAAAATATATTAAAAGTGTTGTAAATATATTTTGAACATACTTTAATATATATGTATATATTGTTATAGGTTCGTGAATCAACAGTGGCCAAGTCTTACTTCTCGACGAAGTAAAAATCTGTGAAAGTGAGTTATAGTCCCACTTTTAAAATCTAATATTTTTGGGATGAGAATACATGCAGGTTTTATAAATGATTTACAAAATAGACACAAGTACGTGAAACTACATTCTATGATTGAATTATCAAAATCGAATATGCCCCTTTTTATTAAGTCTGGTAATCTAAGAATTAGGGAACAGACACCCTAATTGACGCGAATCCTAAAGATAGATCTATTGGGCCTAACAAACCCCATCCAAAGTACCAGATGCTTTAGTACTTCGAAATTTATATCATATCCGAAGGGTGTCCCGGAATGATGGGGATATTCTTATATATGCATCTTGTTAATGTCGGTTACCAGGTGTTCACCATATGAATGATTTTTATCTCTATGTATGGGATGTGTATTGAAATATGAAATCTTGTGGTCTATTGTTACGATTTGATATATATAGGTTAAACCTATAACTCACCAACATTTTTGTTGACGTTCAAAGCATGTTTATTCTCAGGTGAATATTAAGAGCTTCCGCTGTTGCATACTAAAATAAGGACAAGATTTGGAGTCCATGTTTGTATGATATTGTGTAAAAACTGCATTCAAGAAACTGATTTCGATGTAACATATTTGTATTGTATGTAATGGTCGTGTGTAAGCAGGATATTTTAGATTATCATTATTTGATAATCTACGTAAAGCTTTTTAAACCTTCATTTATAAAATAAAGGTTATGGTTTGTTTTAAAAATGAATGCAGTCTTTGAAAAACGTCTCATATAGAGGTCAAAACCTCGCAACGAAATCAATTAATATGGAACGTTTTTAATCAATAAGAACGGGATATTTCAGTTGGTATCCGAGCGTTGGTCTTAGAGAACCAGAATTTTGCATTAGTGTGTCTTATCGAGTTTGTTAGGATGCATTAGTGAGTCTGGACTTCGACCGTGTTTACTTGAAAAATGATTGCTTAACAAATTTTGTTGGAAACTATATATTTTTAACATGTGAATATTATGTGATATATTAATCTCTTAACGCGTTTGATATTATGTGATAGATGTCTACCTCTAGAACAAGTCCCATTGACTCACCTAATAATAATGAAGAGTCAAATGTAAATTGGAATGATTCGTGGACTGATTCACAAGTTCCCGAAGAGGAACCGGAAGAAGAGTCGGAACCAGAAGAAGAATCGGAACCGGAAGAAGAATCGGAACCGGATGAAGAAATAGAACCGGTGGGGGAAATAATAAAACGGTTAAGTAAAAGAAAATCCTCAACCAACCGACCAAGGTTAATTATGGTCAATGGTGTTTCCGCTAAGGAAGCAAAATATTGGGAGGATTATCAATTCTCCGATGAATCGGATTCTGACGAGAATTCCGATGATGTTATAGAAATTACCCCAACTGAATTTAAAAAGGCAAAAGATTATTGATGAACTTTATATGTATCGTCAACCCTCGAAGTCCTTAAGTTATAACAATGACCCGGAAACCTCTAAACCACTAGGTTTTTCTAAACCAATGTGGAAAACGACGGCTCGTATTAGGGGAACATCATATATCCCTAGAAACTTGGCAAAACGAACCAAAACCAAAGAAGAAGAAACAAGCGAGTCGGAATAAGATAGTTGTATTCGTGTGGTGTAATATATGTAATATAGTGTGCTTATGCTTTATGATATATGTAAAAATTGCTTGTATTAATAAGTATTTTTTTTTATGAATCTAACTCTTGTCTATTTTACAGTATAAAAACACAAAATGGATAGACAACCCAATATTTTAAGAGACCTATAGACAACCCAATATTTTAAGAGACCTACCCGGAGACATGATTGATGAAATCTTGTCTAGAGTCGGTCAGAATTCTTCAGCACAACTATTTAAGGCGAGATCAGTTTGTAAGACATTCGAAGAACGTTTCAAGAATGCCTTGGTTTATAAAAGGCTTTCGTTCGAAAGATGGGGGATATCACATTGGGAAATCCATAAGTTACGATGTGTTTACTTTGACGCATATATTGCGGGGAACCCAAATGCTATTTTACGCAATGGATTAAGAAATTATTTTGACTCAATATATCCGAATATTGGACTTCGTGATTTAGAAAAAGCGGCTAACATGCAACATAAAGAAGCATGTTATGCTTACGGATTAGTAATGTTCGCTTCTCACCAAAGTGAGAACAAGAACATCGGCCTACAACTATTAAACAAAACGTTCCCCCAAGTGACGGAGTCAGTAATTGGGGTAAGAAATGAGGTTTTTAGATTGTTACGGGACTGTTGGACATTACGTAACCCTCGTCCCTTTATGACGTTACAACACGCTGTCTTATCAACGGCCATAACGGTTATGTTCCACAAGACCAAGGATGGGAAGTAGTCCTAGTAAAACCAGAATGCATGACTTGTTTCTAGACGTATGAATTACGTGCCTTTATTGCCTTTGCTGAACGACTTGTGTACTAGCTAGAATTATCTTCACAACTATCTTGTATCAAAGTTATTGTGTGCTATATTTCATGCTTTATGTAAAATAAGCGGTATTGTAAGTTTGTAAAATACTGTATAAAAGTTTGAACGTGAAATATTATTATAATCAGTTTTTCATATAGAATTGTAGTAGTTGAATTGTATATTAGCTACTAAGTATGAACTTAACGGGTAGGTACTACCCGAATTTAAACTTATAAAACGCTAATGTGAAGAAAAAGCTTTTATAAATGAGTTCATATTATGCTACGAAATACTATTAACTACTCTTAATATTCTGTATGATTAACTTGTTCCATTTGACTATTTTGAAGGAAATGGCACCGACTACTCGACACACCGTGAATACGAATGAAGAGGAATTCCGTACTTTTCTAGCTTCAAACATAGCCGCAGTACAGGCTGCGCTACATACCAACAATAACCTTGGATCTAGCAGTACAGGAAATCGTGTAGGATGCAACTACAAAGAATTCACTGCCTGCAAACCTTTGGAATTTGATGGAACCGAAGGACCGATCGGATTGAAACGGTGGACCGAGAAGGTCGAATCGGTGTTTACCATAAGTAAGTGTACTGAAGAGGACAAAGTAAAGTACGCTACGCATACCTTCACAGGTTCTGCGTTAACATGGTGGAATACCTATCTAGAGCAAGTGGGACAAGACGATGCGTACGCACTACCGTGGTCAGCATTCAAGCACTTGATGAACGAGAAGTACCGTCCCAGAACCGAGGTCAATAAGCTCAAGACAGAACTTAGAGGGTTACGAACCCAAGGATTTGATATTACCACGTACGAAAGACGATTCACAGAATTGTGCCTATTGTGTCCGGGAGCATTCGAAGATGAGGAAGAGAAGATCGACGCGTTTGTGAAAGGATTACCGGAAAGAATCCAAGAAGATATAAGTTCACACGAGCCCGCCTCCATACAACAGGCATGTAGAATGTCTCACAAACTAGTGAACCAGATTGAAGAAAGAATAAAAGAACAGACTGCTGAAGAGGCCAATGTGAAGCAAGTCAAAAGAAAGTGGGAGGAAAACGGTGATAAGAATCACCAATACAACAACAACAGCAATTACAACAATAATCGCAACAATTATCCCAACCATCGCAACATCAATCGCAACTACAACAAACGGCCCAACAACAACAACAACAACAACAACAACAGCAACTACAACAATCATCCCAACAACAATAATAACCGCAACAACAACAACAATCAGAAGCAACTATGCCAAAGGTGTGAAAAGTATCACTCGGGGTTCTGCACCAAAATTTTCAACAAGTGTAAAAGAAACGGTCATAGCGCGGTGAAGAGTGAGGTCTACGGACCAGGGGTTAATAGAACGAAAGGAATAAATGGTGTCGGAACGAGTAATGGCGGAGCAAGTAGTGTCGGAGCAAGTTATGCCAATGTAGTTTGTTATAAATGTGGAAAACCGGGCCACATTATTAGAAATTGCCCGAACCAGGAGAACACGAATGGACAAGGCCGCGGAAGAGTTTTCAATATTAATGTGGCAGAGGCACAGGAAGACCCAGAGCTTGTTACGGGTACGTTTCTTATTGACAATAAATCTGCTTACGTTTTATTTGATTCGGGTGCGGATAGAAGCTATATAAGTAGAGATTTTTGTGCTAAATTAAGTTGTCCATTGACGCCTTTGGATAGTAAATTTTTACTCGAATTAGCAAATGGTAAATTAATTTCAGCAGATAATATATGTCGGAATCGAGAAATTAAACTGGTTAGCGAAACATTTAAGATTGATTTGATACCAGTAGAGTTAGGGAGTTTTGATGTGATAATCGGTATGGACTGGTTGAAAGAAGTGAAAGCAGAGATCGTTTGTTACAAAAATGCAATTCGCATTATACGAGAAAAAGGAAAACCCTTAATGGTGTACGGAGAAAAGGGCAACACGAAGCTACATCTTATTAGTAATTTGAAGGCACAAAAACTAATAAGAAAAGGTTGCTATGCTGTTCTAGCACACGTCGAGAAAGTACAAACTGAAGAAAAGAGCATCAATGATGTTCCCATTGCAAAAGAATTTCCCGATGTATTTCCGAAAGAATTACCGGGATTACCCCCACATCGATCCGTTGAATTTCAAACAGATCTTGTACCAGGAGCTGCACCAATAGCTCGTGCTCCTTACAGACTCGCACCCAGCGAGATGAAAGAACTGCAAAGCCAATTACAAGAACTTTTAGAGCGTGGTTTCATTCGACCAAGCACATCACCGTGGGGAGCTCCTGTTTTGATTGTCAAGAAGAAAGATGGTACATTCAGGTTGTGTATCGACTACAGAGAGTTGAACAAACTTACCATCAAGAACCGCTACCCACTACTGAGAATCGACGACTTATTTGATCAACTACAAGGCTCGTCTGTTTATTCAAAAATTGACTTACGTTCCGGGTATCATCAAATGCGGGTGAAAGAAGATGATATTCCAAAGACTACTTTCAGAACACGTTACGGTCATTACGAGTTTATGGTCATGCCATTTGGTTTAACTAATGCACCAGCTGTGTTCATAGACCTTATGAACCGAGTGTGTGGACCATACCTTGACAAGTTTGCCATTGTTTTCATTGATGACATACTTATTTACTCAAAGAATGACCATGAACACGGTGAACATTTGAGAAAGGTGTTAGAAGTATTGAGGAAGGAATAATTGTACGCTAAGTTTTCAAAGTGTGCATTTTGGTTGGAAGAAGTTCAATTCCTCGGTCACATAGTGAACAAAGAAGGTATTAAGGTGGATCCGGCAAAGATAGAAACTGTTGAAAAGTGGGAAACCCCGAAAACTCCGAAACACATACGCCAGTTTTTAGGACTAGCTGGTTACTACAGAAGGTTCATCAAAGACTTTTCCAGAATAGCAAAACCCTTGACTACATTAACGCATAAAGGGAAGAAATTTGAATGGAATGATGAACAAGAGAAAGCGTTTCAGTTATTGAAGAAAAAGCTAACTACGGCACCTATATTGTCATTGCCTGAAGGGAATGATGATTTTGTGATTTATTGTGACGCATCAAAGCAAGGTCTCGATTGTGTATTAATGCAACGAACGAAGGTGATTGCTTATGCGTCTAGACAATTGAAGATTCACGAACAAAATTATACGACGCATGATTTAGAATTAGGCGCGGTTATTTTTGCATTAAAGACTTGGAGGCACTACTTATATGGGATCAAAAGTATTATATATACCGACCACAAAAGTCTTCAACACATATTTAATCAGAAACAACTGAATATGAGGCATCGTAGGTGGATTGAATTATTGAATGATTACGACTTTGAGATTCGTTACCACCCGGGGAAGGCAAATGTGGTAGCCCATGCCTTGAGCAGGAAGGACAGAGAATCCATTCGAGTAAAATCTATGAATATAATGATTCATAATAACCTTACTACTCAAATAAAGGAGGCGCAACAAGGAGTTTTAAAAAAGGGAAATTTAAAGGATGAAATACCCAAAGGATCGGAGAAGCATCTTAATATTCGGGAAGACGGAACCCGGTATAGGGCTGAAAGGATTTGGGTACCAAAATTTGGAGATATGAGAGAAATGGTACTTAGAGAAGCTCATAAAACCAGATACTCAATACATCCTGGAACGGGGAAGATGTACAAGGATCTCAAGAAACATTTTTGGTGGCCGGGTATGAAAGCCGATGTTGCTAAATACGTAGGAGAATGTTTGACGTGTTCTAAGGTCAAAGCTGAGCATCAGAAACCATCAGGTCTACTTCAACAACCCGAAATCCCGGAATGGAAAAGGGAAAACATTACCATGGATTTCATCACTAAATTGGCAAGGACTGTAAGTGGTTTTGATACTATTTGGGTAATAGTAGATCGTCTCACCAAATCAGCACACTTCCTGCCAATAAGAGAAGATGACAAGATGGAGAAGTTAGCACGACTGTATTTGAAGGAAGTCGTCTCCAGACATGGAATACCAATCTCTATTATCTCTGATAGGGATGGCAGATTTATTTCAAGATTCTGGCAGACATTACAGCAAGCATTAGGAACTCGTCTAGACATGAGTACTGCCTATCATCCACAAACTGATGGGCAGAGCGAAAGGACGATACAAACGCTTGAAGACATGCTACGAGCATGTGTTATTGATTTCGGAAACAGTTGGGATCGACATCTACCGTTAGCAGAATTTTCCTACAACAACAGCTACCATTCAAGCAATGAGATGGCGTCGTTTGAAGCACTTTATGGTAGAAAGTGCAGGTCTCCGATTTGTTGGAGTGAAGTGGGGGATAGACAGATTACGGGTCCGGAGATTATACAAGAAACTACCGAGAAGATCATCCAAATTCAACAACGGTTGAAAACCGCCCAAAGTCGACAAAAGTGCTACGCTGACATTAAAAGAAAAGATATAGAATTTGAAATTGGAGAGATGGTCATGCTTAAAGTTGCACCTTGGAAAGGCGTTGTTCGATTTGGTAAACGAGGGAAATTAAATCCAAGGTATATTCGACCATTCAAGATTATTGATCGTGTCGGACCAGTAGCTTACCGACTTGAGTTACCTCAACAACTCGCGGCTGTACATAACACTTTCCACGTCTCGAATTTGAAGAAATGTTTTGCTAAAGAAGATCTCACTATTCCGTTAGATGAAATCCAAATCAACGAAAAACTTCAATTCATCGAAGAACCCGTCGAAATAATGGATCGTGAGGTTAAAAGACTTAAGAAAAACAAGATACCAATTGTTAAGGTTCTATGAAATGCTCGTAGAGGACCCGAGTTCACCTGGGAGCATAAAGATCAGATGAAGAAGAAATACCCGCGTCTATTTCCAGAAGATTCGTCAACACCTTCAACAGCTTACAATTTCGGGACGAAATTTATTTAACGGGTAGGTACTGTAGTGACCCGAACTTTTCCATGTTTATATATATTAATTGAGATTGATATTTACATGATTAAATGTTTCCAACATGTTAAGCAATCAAACTTGTTAAGACTTGATTAATTGAAATATGTTTCATATAGACAAATGACCACCCAAGTTGACCGGTGATTCACGAACGTTAAAACTTGTAAAAACTATATGATGACATATATATGGATATATATATAGTTAACATGATACTATGATAAGTAAACATATCATTAAGTATATTAACAATGAGTTATATACATATAAACAAGACTACTAACTTAAGGATTTCGAAACGAGACATATATGTAACGATTATCGTTGTAACGACATTTAAATGTATATATATCATATTAAGTGTCATAACCCGTCCTTAACCATAAGAACGTGTTAGATAACGTATGATTTCATTGCGAGGTATTGACCTCTATATGCGACATTTTTAAAAAGGAAAACTGCATATATTATACATTACAAACCAAACCATTATTTTTGTTACAAGCTTTAGACAATAAAAAGATGATTATCGTTTAACGATAATCTTCGACTTACAAACTTTACAAATGATAATAACAACACGATTTCTAGCATATTTTACAACACACGTCCTCGGATATGCAGTTTTATTTTTGACACAAATATGAGTACGCATGATCCTGCTTAGATTCAACATAATGCAGCGGAAGCTTTAATTATCACCTGAGAATAAACATGTTTAAAAACGTCAACATAAAGTTGGTGAGATATAGGTTTAGTGCGCAGCAATATATATATATAGACCACAAGATTTCGTATATAAACATTTCAATAAAAATATTCTAAGTGGTTGAGCACTTGGTAACCATACTTAACATTTTCACGTCGCATATTCCCTTTAATATGAAATCTTACTACACCGTACCAAGTGTAGTCACAAAACGAAGTACTGTGCAACCGTTGAATACTGGTCGTCCAGTCCGGTTGGGGTTGTCAGGCCCGATAGATCTATCAACAGGATTCGCGTTTACAATACCGCTGTAAATATTAGTTACCAAGCTACAGGGAAGTATGCCAGTGGTACAACTCAACGTAGAACATATTTTTCAGTTACTTGTGTCCATATCGTAAAACATAAAATACATGTATTCTCATCCCGAAATATTTAGAGTTTAAAAATGGGACTATATACTCACTCTTGTCTTGATGATATATATAATTTGACTCGGTCTTCCGGTTGATATCACGAACCTATCCATATATAATATATCAATATGTTTTCATTTTAAAACAAACGTTATATATATATATACTTGTTATACTTTTAATATTTTGAATATTTCCTTAGTCCGTAGTTAGCATTCCGATGTTAGTAATTCAATTTTTAATGGTTCATTTTTAGATGTTTAATATACCCGCAATAAACAAAACCCCCAACGAAATAAATAAAACCCCATCGTATATGTATTGGTCGAGATTAATCTTGACCCATGGTACCGGTGTTGTCAAATGACGTGTTGCGTACAATCATGGGATCTTATGATTAATCTTCTCGTGTTGTTTACGGGTGATCCTGAACCATATAAAATTGAATTATAAGTACATATATATAAAATATCATGTTATCTTAGAAATATGTGATTTATATCATTTTTTCCAATTGATCCCGTAGTTGAAATGATCTAGGATAACCAATTTTGTTTCGGTCATAGTTTCTTCGTTACAAATCCGTTTTCGTTGATTCAAATTGCCATCTTCTTGGATCGAGTTCTTCTTTAAGACTATGAACTGTAAATACCTTGGTTTGTATTCAAAATCATACGGCATAAGTGAAACATTAGTGAAACATATGAAGTTAAACATTTTTGTTACAACAAAATCATTTAATGACCATTTTTCTAAAAATACTTATACTTTGAAAAACCAAGTTTTACCTTGTTAAATTAGCATATACATAAGTTATATTACAGGTCTTGAAGTATTTTAAAAGTTAAGTTAGAAGGATCTATTTAGTTTGCAAACAAGTTTGAAAACATTCAAACTATGTTCTTGTTGTTAAACTTTTGTACCACAAAATAAGATAGCTATATATATATGAATTGAATAAGGTTATGAACATAAATTCTACCTCAAGTTCCTTGGATAAGTTTGCTGTAAAAGAGGAGTAAGAAGCTAGAACAAAAAGGGTGATTGAAGTGGATGAAAGATTGGAAGTAAGTTGGTGTTCTTGGAGGGTTTTCTTGAAGTGTTTTTGTATGGTTTTCTTATGGTGTTTTAGTATGGTTTTTGAAGCTAGATCTTCTTGGTAAGTTGCTGAAGTGTTATGGAGTTTAGAGTTCTTGAAAGAGTGTGTGTTTTTGCTAAGATAATTGAAGTGAAAGTGAAACAAAAATGGGAAATGAATGGAAGTATTTAAGGTGGTGATGGTGGCGTTTTTGATGGTGTACCAGGACAAAAGTTTTAGTTGTTTTCTTGTATAATTAGTCAAGTAATCATCCAAAAGTAATTACCTAGCTCTAAGGGCATGAATAGTGGCTGGTTAGGTGGTGATTTTGATGTGTATTTACTATTAGTAAATACGTATAGGAGCTAGGTATGATACGAGTACAAATACTCTAGGTATACGTATAGAAATTTTGTGAAAAATGAAATGAGGATTCAAATATAGCTATCTTTTGTGAATACACTTATATGGTTTTATGTATTTAAGTTCTTTAAAAGTAATTAAATACATTACTTATACAATATATGTATAACATTATAAGTCTTAAGTATATATGTCAAATAGCGTTACGTATTGTTATCGTTTTGAAAACTTAAGTTAGTAGTTTCAAAATACACATATAACTTGTTGTTATTAATATAAAATGAGATATTAAAACATTTATTAATCATGTTAAATATGTATATATACATATATATACACAAACGTATAATTATCATATATTGTATAGTTCGTGATATCATCGGTCAAACTAGACGGTCAAACGTTGTGTAAAACTCTTTTCGGAAATATAAGTCTCGACAATTTGGATTTCTTATCATGTTGGTATTGTTTAATTTATGTAAATATTAATCTTATAAGTATAGAATGATCGAAAAAGTGCGGGTCGTTACATTACCTCCCCGTTAAATAAATTTCGTCCCGAAATTTTAGAATTGTACCTATTTTGCGTCATCGAGAAACAAGTGTGGATACTTTCGTTTCATCTGATCCTCTCGTTCCCAAGTAAACTCGGGACCTCTTCTAGCATTAATAACAAACGCTCTTCCACGTGCAGGTCCGCCATTCTGATTCGGGCACTGGCTCTTATAATGACCTTGTTTTCCACACCCAAAACAAGTAATGTTAGCCAAAGCAGTTCTATTTGCGTTGGTGGCAGGAGTCTTGTTACCATTTGCATTTGTAACGAGAGCCTTACAATCTTCAGCAAGATGTCCCTGTCGATTGCATTTGGTGCACAACACACTACAGTAACCAAAGTGATGTTTGTGACAACGGTTGCATAAAGGACTTTGTCCTTTGTAACCAAAGCCTGAACCGCTACCCGCACCTTTCGGGGTTTCTGGTTTCTTAAAAGATTGCTGTTGGTAACCTCGATCATAATTTCCGTTCCACTTCCTTTTGTTACTTGATACCTTCACCTCAGTAGTGAATGCTTTCTTATCCAGAATGACCTGATCCATTAACTCGTTCGCCATGGTTATAGCTTCATGAATTGTCTTAGGTTTCGACGCCGTAACGTTTGCCTTGACCTTCTTGGGCAAACCGCCTTTGTACATTTCAATCTTCCGTGCTTCGGTTGGAACCAATTCAGGACATAGTAAAACCAATTCCATGAATCGCTGATTGTAGTTGGTGATTTCAGTACCAACCACCTTCAAACTTCGTAACTCATCTTCTAACTTAATAACCTCATTCCTTGGACAATACTCGGTGATTATCATTGCTTTGAATTCTTCCCATGGAGTATCATAAGCTACATCTCCTCCTACCGCCTTCACATAATTCTTCCACCATGTGAGTGCACTATCTTGTAAAGTGCACGATGCAAACTTGGTCATGTCTTTTTCATCACAACCACTGATTTTGAACACCGTCTCCATCTTTTCTATCCATCGGGTTAAACCGATAGGTCCTTCCGTTCCACTGAATGATGATGGCTTGCAAGCTTGAAACGTCTTGTAGGAGCATCCTACACGAGGATTTGGATTAACTGCAGCAGCTCTTGCAGCCTCAACCCATAACATTCTGTCGTTCACTCGCTGGTTGATGAGTTCCTCGAGTTCTTGTTCCGTCATTCGATTCAATCGCGCCATTTCCTAATGAAAGAAAATAATTATTCACATGGAATATTATAGATGTAGTGTGTATTTATAGTACATTTATAGCTTGTTAATAATATGAACCAGGTATTATTATAAAAGCCTTTTCTTCTTATTAGCGTTTTATAATTATATCTTGGGTAGTACCTACCCGTTAATGTTCATACTTAATAGCTTAGTACAGAATCAATTACTACAATCTAAATAATACTTAACCATGGAAAATTATTGCATTTCATACTTCAATATTTTACATATGCTTATCTTACATCGAACATTAAGCAAACCACACTATTAATATTATACAAAACATTATTCGGTTCCATGGTTTGACACAGCAGCGCATCGTTTGATCTATTTTCTAGGACGTTTAGACACAAAGATTTGCTTAACGCTTATCCTAACTGTCTGCCTATATTTTGGCTGTGGGACTGAAGAACTGGATGCCGGGACAGAACGAATAGGAATAGCGGGGATAGGGGTGGTAGTGTTGAGTGGAATTGGTGCCACATCATTCTCATTAAACTCGGGATTTGGATTTTCTAATTCATTAGCCTTTCGTTTCTTTCCTAGCTCGAACTCGTCTTTTGTAATTTCCTGTATTTCTTCCTCGGGTTCACTTTCCTCCTCGGGTTCACTTTCCTCCTCGGGTTCACTTTCCTCCTCGGGTTCACTTTCCGGGTTCATTATAGTTGGTTCATCCGGAATTTGTGAGTCTTCCCCAAGGATATCATTTTCGTCATCGGACAGGTTAATGACTGGAACGCCATCTGAAGATTCTGATTCGGAGTCGTTGATTGTGATAACAATTTTTGAGCTCGACATCTATCACACAACAACTAACCCATTAGTACTTATATAATATTTACATATAAATTTTAACCAACAGTGATAAGCAATGGTTTTTTTTTTTAAATCAGACCCGGTCAAAGTCCAGACTTTACTAATGTATCCTAACGACTTATCAGTTAGACACACTAATGCAAACCTGGTTCGCTAAGACCACCGCTCTGATACCACATGTCATAACACGTCCTTAACCATAAGAACGTGTTAGATAACGTATGATTTCATTGCGAGGTATTGACCTCTATATGCGACATTTTTAAAAAGGAAAACTGCATATATTATACATTACAAACCAAACCATTATTTTTGTTACAAGCTTTAGACAATAAAAAGATGATTATCGTTTAACGATAATCTTCGACTTACAAACTTTACAAATGATAATAACAACACGATTTCTAGCATATTTTACAACACACGTCCTCGGATATGCAGTTTTATTTTTGACACAAATATGAGTACGCATGATCCTGCTTAGATTCAACATAATGCAGCGGAAGCTTTAATTATCACCTGAGAATAAACATGTTTAAAAACGTCAACATAAAGTTGGTGAGATATAGGTTTAGTGCGCAGCAATATATATATATAGACCACAAGATTTCGTATATAAACATTTCAATAAAAATATTCTAAGTGGTTGAGCACTTGGTAACCATACTTAACATTTTCACGTCGCATATTCCCTTTAATATGAAATCTTACTACACCGTACCAAGTGTAGTCACAAAACGAAGTACTGTGCAACCGTTGAATACTGGTCGTCCAGTCCGGTTGGGGTTGTCAGGCCCGATAGATCTATCAACAGGATTCGCGTTTACAATACCGCTGTAAATATTAGTTACCAAGCTACAGGGAAGTATGCCAGTGGTACAACTCAACGTAGAACATATTTTTCAGTTACTTGTGTCCATATCGTAAAACATAAAATACATGTATTCTCATCCCGAAATATTTAGAGTTTAAAAATGGGACTATATACTCACTCTTGTCTTGATGATATATATAATTTGACTCGGTCTTCCGGTTGATATCACGAACCTATCCATATATAATATATCAATATGTTTTCATTTTAAAACAAACGTTATATATATATATATACTTGTTATACTTTTAATATTTTGAATATTTCCTTAGTCCGTAGTTAGCATTCCGATGTTAGTAATTCAATTTTTAATGGTTCATTTTTAGATGTTTAATATACCCGCAATAAACAAAACCCCCAACGAAATAAATAAAACCCCATCGTATATGTATTGGTCGAGATTAATCTTGACCCATGGTACCGGTGTTGTCAAATGACGTGTTGCGTACAATCATGGGATCTTATGATTAATCTTCTCGTGTTGTTTACGGGTGATCCTGAACCATATAAAATTGAATTATAAGTACATATATATAAAATATCATGTTATCTTAGAAATATGTGATTTATATCATTTTTTCCAATTGATCCCGTAGTTGAAATGATCTAGGATAACCAATTTTGTTTCGGTCATAGTTTCTTCGTTACAAATCCGTTTTCGTTGATTCAAATTGCCATCTTCTTGGATCGAGTTCTTCTTTAAGACTATGAACTGTAAATACCTTGGTTTGTATTCAAAATCATATGGCATAAGTGAAACATTAGTGAAACATATGAAGTTAAACATTTTTGTTACAACAAAATCATTTAATGACCATTTTTCTAAAAATACTTATACTTTGAAAAACCAAGTTTTACCTTGTTAAATTAGCATATACATAAGTTATATTACAGGTCTTGAAGTATTTTAAAAGTTAAGTTAGAAGGATCTATTTAGTTTGCAAACAAGTTTGAAAACATTCAAACTATGTTCTTGTTGTTAAACTTTTGTACCACAAAATAAGATAGCTATATATATATGAATTGAATAAGGTTATGAACATAAATTCTACCTCAAGTTCCTTGGATAAGTTTGCTGTAAAAGAGGAGTAAGAAGCTAGAACAAAAAGGGTGATTGAAGTGGATGAAAGATTGGAAGTAAGTTGGTGTTCTTGGAGGGTTTTCTTGAAGTGTTTTTGTATGGTTTTCTTATGGTGTTTTAGTATGGTTTTTGAAGCTAGATCTTCTTGGTAAGTTGCTGAAGTGTTATGGAGTTTAGAGTTCTTGAAAGAGTGTGTGTTTTTGCTAAGATAATTGAAGTGAAAGTGAATCAAAAATGGGAAATGAATGGAAGTATTTAAGGTGGTGATGGTGGCGTTTTTGATGGTGTACAAGGACAAAAGTTTTAGTTGTTTTCTTGTATAATTAGTCAAGTAATCATCCAAAAGTAATTACCTAGCTCTAAGGGCATGAATAGTGGCTGGTTAGGTGGTGATTTTGATGTGTATTTACTATTAGTAAATACGTATAGGAGCTAGGTATGATACGAGTACAAATACTCTAGGTATACGTATAGAAATTTTGTGAAAAATGAAATGAGGATTCAAATATAGCTATCTTTTATGAATACACTTATATGGTTTTATGTATTTAAGTTCTTTAAAAGTAATTAAATACATTACTTATACAATATATGTATAACATTATAAGTCTTAAGTATATATGTCAAATAGCGTTACGTATTGTTATCGTTTTGAAAACTTAAGTTAGTAGTTTCAAAATACACATATAACTTGTTGTTATTAATATAAAATGAGATATTAAAACATTTATTAATCATGTTAAATATGTATATATACATATATATACACAAACGTATAATTATCATATATTGTATAGTTCGTGATATCATCGGTCAAACTAGACGGTCAAACGTTGTGTAAAACTCTTTTCGGAAATATAAGTCTCGACAATTTGGATTTCTTATCATGTTGGTAATGTTTAATTTATGTAAATATTAATCTTATAAGTATAGAATGATCGAAAAAGTGCGGGTCGTTACATTAAGATATATTAATATATCATAATATCATGATAATATAATAATTTAACATCTCATTAGATATAATAAACAATGGGTTAACAACATTAATTGAGATCGTTAACTTAAAGGTTTCAAAACAACACTTACATGTAACGACTAACGATGACTTAACGACTCAGTTAAAATGTATATACATGTAGTGTATTTAGATGTACTAAAATACTTTTGGAAGACTTCAAGACATATATCAAAACACTCATACTTAACGAAAATGGTTACAGTTACTTTCCCATTCTTTTCTTTCATCAAGAATTCTAGTCGTATTCTTACCCGTATTATACACAGCTTCAAAACGTACTTACTATGGGTATATACTAATAGGAACTAGCATGGGATTCCACTCTTGATTATGTCATGTATGACTAATCAATTTTAACTTCTACCATGAGCTAGTCAACTAACTAGAACTCCTTTTAACCCCACTCACCACTCACCAATTACCACTCATCATTCACTCCATTTCACTTCCAATTCTCTTTCTAATTCTCTCTCAACACACACACACTATAATGAATGTATTTTTCCAGTAGTTAATCATCATCTTCATCAAAAATCACTTCAAGAATCAAGCTATAATCATCATAGGAAGAACACTTCAAGAACACTTCAAAAATCCCTTCAAGTTTACTAATTTACTTCCAAGCTTTCTAATCCATTCCAAGTAATCATCTAAGATCAAGAAACCTTTGTTATATACAGTAGGTAATCTTTCTTATTCAAGTTAATATTCATATTCAAACTTTGATTCAATTTCTATAACTATAAACTATCTTAATTCGAGTAAAAATCTTACTTGAACTTGTTTTTGTGTCATGATCCTACTTCAAGAACTTTCAAGCCATCCAAGATCCTTTGAAGCTAGATCATTTCTTGTCACTTCCAGTAGGTTTACCTACTAAACTTGAGGTAGTAATGATGTTCATAACATCATTCAATTCATATATATAAAACTATCTTATTCGAAGGTTTAAACTCGTAATCACTAGAACATAGTTTAGTTAATTCTAAACTTGTTCGCAAACAAAAGTTAATCCTTCTAACTTGACTTTTAAAATTAACTAAACACATGTTCTATATCTATATTATATGCTAACTTAATGATTTAAAACCTGGAAACACGAAAAACACCGTAAAACAGGATTTACGCCGTCGTAGTAACACCGCGGGCTGTTTTGGGTTAGTTAATTAAAAACTATGATAAACTTTGATTTAAAAGTTGTTATTCTGAGAAAACGATTTTTATTATGAACATGAAACTATATCCAAAAATTATGGTTAAACTCAAAGTGGAAGTATGTTTTCTAAAATGGTCATCTAGACGTCGTTCTTTCGACTAAAATGACTACCTTTACAAAAATGACTTGTAACTTATTTTTCCGACTATAAACCTATACTTTTTCTGTTTAGATTCATAAAATAGAGTTCAATATGAAACCATAGCAATTTGATTCACTCAAAACGGATTTAAAATGAAGAAGTTATGGGTAAAACAAGATTGGATAATTTTTCTCATTTTAGCTACGTGAAAATTGGTAACAAATCTATTCCAACCATAACTTAATCAACTTGTATTGTATATTATGTAATCTTGAGATACCATAGACACGTATACAATGTTTCGACCTATCATGTCGACACATCTATATATATTTCGGAACAACCATAGACACTCTATATGTGAATGTTGGAGTTAGCTATACAGGGTTGAGGTTGATTCCAAAATATATATAGTTTGAGTTGTGATCAATACTGAGATACGTATACACTGGGTCGTGGATTGATTCAAGATAATATTTATCGATTTATTTTTTTACATCTAACTGTGGACAACTAGTTGTAGGTTACTAACGAGGACATCTGACTTAATAAACTTAAAACATCAAAATATATTAAAAGTGTTGTAAATATATTTTGAACATACCTTAATATATATGTATATATTGTTATAGGTTCGTGAATCAACAGTGGCCAAGTCTTACTTCTCGACGAAGTAAAAATCTGTGAAAGTGAGTTATAGTCCCACTTTTAAAATCTAATATTTTTGGGATGAGAATACATGCAGGTTTTATAAATGATTTACAAAATAGACACAAGTACATGAAACTACATTCTATGGTTGAATTATCGAAATCGAATATGCCCCTTTTTATTAAGTCTGGTAATCTAAGAATTAGGGAATAGACACCCTAATTGACGCGAATCCTAAAGATAGATCTATTGGGCCTAACAAACCCCATCCAAAGTACCGGATGCTTTAGTACTTCGAAATTTATATCATATCCGAAGGATGTCCCGGAATGATGGGGATATTCTTATATATGCATCTTGTTAATGTCGGTTACCAGGTGTTCACCATATGAATGATTTTTATCTCTATGTATGGGATGTGTATTGAAATATGAAATCTTGTGGTCTATTGTTACGATTTGATATATATAGGTTAAACCTATAACTCATCAACATTTTTGCTGACGTTTAAAGCATGTTTATTCTCAGGTGAATATTAAGAGCTTCCGCTGTTGCATACTAAAATAAGGACAAGATTTGGAGTCCATGTTTGTATGATATTGTGTAAAAACTGCATTCAAGAAACTGATTTCGATGTAACATATTTGTATTGTAAACCATTATGTAATGGTCGTGTGTAAGCAGGATATTTTAGATTATCATTATTTTATAATCTACGTAAAGCTTTTTAAACCTTCATTTATAAAATAAAGGTTATGGTTTGTTTTAAAAATGAATGCAGTCTTTGAAAAACGTCTCATATAGAGGTCAAAACCTCGCAACGAAATCAATTAATATGGAACGTTTTTAATCAATAAGAACGGGACATTTCACCAACCTCCTTTGAGGACCCATTTTTGTACGTTGTGGTGGCGCAATTGGAACATGTACTGCACAACCAAATGTTCTAAGGTGGGAAATATTTGGCTCTTGACCAAAAGCAAGTTGTAGGGGGGAATATTTATGACTTGCACTTGGTCTGATGCGAATCAATGTAGCAGCATGTAAAATTGCATGACCCCATATAGATACAGGGAGTTTTGTTCTCATTATCAATGGTCTAGCGATTAACTGTAAACGTTTAATCAGTGACTCGGCTAAACCATTTTGTGTATGCACATGAGCAACAGAATGTTCAACAACAATTCCTATAGACATGCAATAGTCATTAAATGCTTGAGATGTAAACTCACCAGCATTATCAAGTCTCACCTTTTTAATGATGTAATCAGGAAAATGTGCTCTCAATTTAATAATTTCGGCAAAAAATTTTGCAAATGCCACATTACGGCTTGATAACAGACAAACATGAGACCATCTACTAGATGCGTCTATTAGGACCATGAAATATCTAAATGGTCCACATGGTAGATGAATTGATCCACAAATATCACCTTGAATTATTTCAAGAAACATTGGTGATTCTTTCTCAACCTTAAGTGGTGAGGGTCTAGTTATCAATTTTCCAAGAGAGCAAGATATACATGGAACCATTGTATCATGAAGGATTTTTCTATCCTTCAGTGGATGTCCATGTGTACATTCAATAATTCTTTTCATCATTGTTGATCCTGGATGGCCCAATCTGTTATGCTATAAATTAAATACACCAGGATCAATATACTTTTCTTTAATCACCATATGTGCTTCTGGTACATTTATATGTGTATAATATAATCCAGAATTAAGTCTTGGCAGTTTTTCAATCACGTGATTCTTGTTAGTGATACTTAAATATTTCTCATTTTCTGCCGTTACTGACTGATAATCATATCCATTAAGGTATATGTTAGAAAAACTCAATAAATTTCTGCTTGACTTAGGAGAGAATAAGGCATTATTAATTAAAAATATTGTACCGTTTGGTAATATGAATTTCGCCTTTCCTATCCCTTCTATCAAGTTAGCAGCACCTGATATTGTATGTATAGTTCCTTCCGTTGGTTTCAAATCAATGAAATATTTTTCAGATTTAAGTATAGTGTGTGTAGTACCACTATCTGCTATACAGAGATCTCCACTACTTGATTGATATTGTGTTCCAGCAAAATTCATATTAAACTTCATATATAAGAAACAAACAAACAGTAAGTATATAAATGTTACACAAAATGTTTATTACACACAAATAGATAAAACTGAAATATTTGACATACATAGAATTGAAACATCAAACATAGAACTGGAACATTTGATAAAACATATAGAACTGAAACATTTGAGAAAACATGATGACAAAGGTTAAATCGTTTTATTTATAAAAGAAACATATTAATTTAATTCAAGAAATCTTCATATAAATCAGATGGTTGCTCAGTGACTGTTGGATCAATATTATCCACAAAATTTACTTCCTTTTCTTTACCTTTCAGCGAATCCTGATACATCTTAACAAGATGTTTAGATGTTCGGCAAGTATTAGCCCAGTGGCCCATTCTACCACATCTGTAACAAGATTCTTCAGAATTTTTAGAAGAATTTTCTTCAACATCTTGTTTAGTGGGCTTGTTTTGTGGTTGATATTTATATTTTCATGGATTATTATTTCTTTGACTACCACGGCCACGTCCACGCCCATTCCCATTACCATAAGGATGGTTTCTACCATAGTTATGGCTTTTGGCATGATGATGGCGATGGTTATTATAACCACGACCTTTCCCGCGTCCTTGTCCCTGTTTATAATTATTTGCAGTATTTGCTTCAGGGATTGCAAGTGTACCAGTGGGACGGGATTGCTGATTTTTCATTAATAGCTCATCATTTTGCTCTGCAACCAAGAGATATGAATTAAGTTCAGGATATGTGTTGAACTTTAGCATTCTCAAATTTCTTTGCACTGTGATGTTGGCAGCATTCATTGTATAGAAAGTTTTCTCCAACATGTCTGCATCACTTATTTCATGTCCACAGAATTTAAGTTGTGAGACTGTATTATACAGAGCTGAGCTGTATTCATTTACTTTCTTAAAGTCTTGGAACCTTAATGTTCTCCATTGATCCATAGCAGCTGGAAGTAAAATTTCTCTTTGATTATTGAATCTGCTTTTGAGACCTTCCCATAAAACATGGGGATCTTCTACAGTCACATAATTATTTTGTAAGCATTCATCAATATGTTGACGAATAAAGCAACATGCCGTTGCTTGTTCTTTTTCAGAACAAGTGTTGTTTTCATTTATGGTTTCAAGAATGTCCATTGATTTAAGATGCATTTTTACTTTTATAACCCATGGCATGTAGTTGTTTCCCGTTGATTCTAAAGGAGTAAATTTAAGCTTTTCCAGATTCGACATTTTCTATTATCAAAAATTAAAACGAACAACATGATAAATTAGAGTCAATTTATATTCATATGTATATAAACATTAAACATAAATTTAATATAACATAAATGATAAGTAGGCGCCAATGTCGACCATACGTAAGCAATCATAAATAAATGTTATATAACATAAATGATAATTAGGTGACAGTGTCGACCATCTAAATGTTAGATAATAGAAATATAAATGTTAGTAACATAAATGATAATTAGGCAACAGTGTCGACCATATATTATTCAGGTGGTATAACCGACCATATATCATTTAGGTGGCAGAGCCAACCATAATTAGTATTAAGATTATCGTGCTGATAACGTGTCATAATTCAGTAGGCTTATAACTACCTTTAGTGGTTTGATTCTTGATGTTATAATTCAGTAGGCTTATAACTACCTTTAGTGGTTTGATTCTTGATTAAGAATGCTAATAATGAAGTGTAAGAACAAAGATGATAATGGAGAGAAAGAAAGAAACACTTTGTAAGTGTGAGAAAATGGTGCAAGTTTAATGCTTGCATTCATGGCTATTTATAGCAAAAATATCACAAGTTTAGGTAATACAATAATATTACTTTTGTGTATCAATAATTGACTATCCATTTATATATATATTTATATATTATAACAAATTAAACATTATTAGTATTATTATTACTAACAAAATCATTATTAGAATTATTCTTATTATTAATATGATTAACATTATTAGTATTATCTTTATCATTATTATTATTATAAGTAAAATTACTAAATATAACTTTAGTTTTAAATAAATTTCGTATATAAAATATAACTATATTTTTATGATCTTAAACTAAAAAGATAGATATTATAAATTAGATACAAACCATAAATATATAGAAGTATATATAATAAGTACACTTCTATTATTAATAAAATACTTTTTGTTCATTTACGTTTTAATATAACTCGAATTTATTAAAAATATTATCATAGTAAAATTTATGATTACTTAAAAATATTAATATTAAGTATTTACTCAAAATATTTTAATAAAGTATATAAAATATTATTATGTTAAATTAATAAAATATATAAAATAAATATATTTAAGTAATTATTAATATTAAATATAATATCACAAGTATATTACTAATATCAAAATATATATTTATTTGAATATTATTGTATGTGTTAATATATATATAAATGATATAGGTTCGTGAATCCGAGGCCAACCCTGAGTTGTTCAATATCGCCATATGTATTTTTACTACAAAATAAATTATTGTGAGTTTCATTACTCCCTTTTTAAATGCTTTTGCAATATATATTTTTGAGACTGAGAATACATGCGCTTTTATAAATGTTTTATGAAATAGACATAAGTAATCGAAACTACATTATATGGTTGAATGATCGAAGCCGAATATGCCCCTTTTTCTTGGTAGCCTAAGAATTAGTAAACCGATCTACTAATTGACGCGAATCCTAAAGATAGATCTATTGGGCCTAACAAACCCCATCCAAAGTACCGGATGCTTTAGTACTTCGAATTCATTTTATCATGTTCGATGCATGTCCCGGAATGATAGGGGATATTCTTATATGCATCTTGTTAATGTCGATTACCAGGTGTTCAATCCATATGAATGATTATTTTTATCTCTATGCATGGGACGTATATTTATGAGAAATGGAAATGAAAATCTTGTGGTCTATTAAAATGATGAATTTTATTGTTTATGATAAACTAATGAACTCACCAACCTTTTGGTTGACACTTTAAAGCATGTTTATTCTCAGGTATGAAAGAAATCTTTCGCTGTGCATTTGCTCATTTTAGAGATAGTACTTGGAGTCGTTCATGACATATTTCAAAAGACGTTGCATTCGAGTCGTTGAGTTCATCAAGATTATTATTAAGTCAATTATAGTTGGATATATTATGAAATGGTATGCATGCCGTCAATTTTCGATGTAAAGAAAGTTTGTCTTTTAAAAACTAATGTAATGTTTGTAAAATGTATCATATAGAGGTCAAGTACCTCGTGATGTAACCAAATGTAATGTAGTCATCCAGATGGATTAGGACGGGTCACTACAGGTGGTATTAGAGCGGTGGTCTTAGCGAACCAGGTCTTGCATTAGTGTGTCTAACTGATAGTTGTTTAGATGTATTAGTGGGTCTGGACTTCGACCGTGTCTGCATGTGAAAAGTTTTGCTTATCATTTAGTGTCGAAAATTATTTGCTTATCATCCTTAAAGTCTGGACATGTCTTACTACCTCTATTGCATAGACAGTGTATAGATAAATTCATATCTTAGCGTATCTGTTATTGTTACCTTTGCCTGACAGCTTTCGTAGATTCCTCCGTAACTTATGGGATTTTAGTATTATAAATGCATATATAAATTATGTATTGTAGGGTATTAATCTACATCCTATAATCTATTTCATATCGAAAATCCTTTATCTAACCATACAAGATGGAACTTCCAACTAGTTCAAATTCCTTAGATTTCGACAACCATTCCGATATGGATTTTCACTCGAACTCCGAAAGCAGTGTGACCGGAATGGATCAACCAACTAGTCATCTTCAATTCTGAATGAATTGGGAATAGGTTCGTAGTCGACTTAACCAATGGAGACAAGAAGAAGGCGACCCTTCCATCCACCACATTACCCTCTTGGCGAAGAACCTAAAACACTTACCAGCGAATCAGTCCGAAACACCATTTTCACCCTCATTTCCAGAGTACCTCGACACGATTATATTCTATCCACAATTCTAAACCTTATTCATCCGCTCGTTCCGACCGACAAATCATTCCGGAATAATAGAAGAAATCAACGAACTTCGCGCTCGAGTAATCAATTTGGAGAATATGGTGCAAAATTTACCAGCTTCAGCAACATCACCAGCACCAGCAGTACCATCAATAACAGCACCAGTACCATTAACAATCCATGCCTCAACATCTCATTCTGTATCTTGAGTAATCATCGTTCTACGTATCGTTCTACATCATTTATCATCGTTCGACAAGGCGATTATGTAATCTCTAATGTTTTAGAGATTATATATTCTTGTTCTAACGGTAAATCAGATGAGTTAATATCATATTAACTCATTAAATCTATGATTACATCTGAGTAAAATATATATGTAAGTATATTTCCATAAAGATTGTAATTAAAAATTCTTTTGTACAAACTGTTAATGGTGAAAATATTTTAACGGGTAGGTAATACCCTAAAAATATTTAGATTTTACATTAATAAGTTACACTGTACATTCTTCAAATTTGATTCAACGGTCATTTACTATCCTACTTACATCCACAGATATACGAATCTGTTCACCGCAGAATAACCATTTTCATTCAATTTCACATTTGGATTTTGACCTATCAGAATCCAACAAGTGGCATAATGAAGAAAACATTGGACAAAAAATAAAATTTGTTAGAAACAAACAAATTAACTATGAAAATTTTTGTTAAGAATCCACGCTAACTGTTCCTAGCTAACTGTTCCTACCTAACTGATTACATTTTATTTATCGCAATTTATATTCTCGCAATTTTATTTATCGTCATTTAATTTCTGTTATTTATTTTACGCACTTTAAATATCGGGACACGTATACAAGGTTTTGACATATCATATCGACGCATCTATATATATTATTTGGAATAACCATAGACACTCTATATGCAGTAATGATTGAGTTATCTATACAGGGATGAGGTTGATTCTACAATAATATATATACTTTGAGTTGTGATCGAGTCTGAGACATGTACACGGGTCACGATACATATTAATTAATTCAAATATTTTAAACTATATATGAATTATTGAATTAGTAATTGTGGACTGCTAACTGTGGACTACCAATATTGGACAATTAAAATGAATTAAAATATTGATTATAACATATGAAACTAAATAATTTTTCAAGTTTGCCACTTGACTTCATCTTAAACCTCATTTGTATCTTGACGGTTACAATCTGTGTTCAAACCTTTCATGATTCTTGAAAACACCTCAATCGAGAGGATGAACCAACCGCACTCCATCTACAGAAGAAAAGATTGATACATATAGTTATGCATCTGAAAAACTCTCAGAAACTGAGTAAACATTTAACACGTAGATGTGTTAATTCCTTTAGCGTTGTTATTTCCAAAAATAACTTTGCAATCCCTTTCCAAAATAGCCAATTTTGCCACAGCTCCACCAAATCAACTTCGACTTTCATTCGGATTAGCCTTATTATAACCTTGATTATATAAGTTGCCTTTCATCGTCGTTGCCGGAGAACCATTTATATCTCATCACATTAGCAGTAAACTTAACAACAACTTCATTGATCTTTGACTTTCTGAAAAATCATTATATTTGTTCATTAAAACCCTATCATATATTCATCCACATCTTGTAACGAGAACTACCATACCAATTATCGGGAATCAGCAATCAGTACTTCCGCAATGTTTCTACATCAACAGTTATATGTATACATATAACATTTATCTATTAGAAATATGATCTTTCACTCCGAAATTCTAAAAAGCAAATTATGCGAAATTATGAAGGAGGCTGTGGAGTGTGGATAAATCACAATGACTAAACTTGTACATAAAGAATCCTGATGATTCTGTTTCTGATGAAATCTTTAGCGAATATCTTGCTCCTTAATCGCTCTAAATCCTCGTGAATGAATTTCTTCATCACAATTTGATTCTAAAATTCTAAGATATTATCGTATCTTTTATTATAAATATCATCGATATATATGAAGATATTCTTATTTGAAATCATTTATCTCATATAAGAAACTATTAGTTTCTATATTCTGTAAACTTTTGAGTTTAAACTATGAATGATTTTGAAGTAGTGTTGGGAACTGAATCATGAGTTAGTATAATATAATGACACTTGATCAACGTGATTATATTACAGTAAGTCATGCTGAGTATCTAATGAAACTTGATGATTCACAGACCATAATGTCATCAGGTGCCATGTTACACGACTCTTATATTCTATCAAATATATAAACATATCAAGAACAAAATTTCTTGATAGTTCTATCTTTTCTCTTGAATTCTGGTAATTTGACAAACCAAATCGTGCTATTACATTTTTTCTTGTTTAGAACATTAAGATCATTCGAAACTTCATACCTACGAATTCTGGACCGTTACTCGCTTTACTAGAGATCGAGAGGTTAATAAAAAGGTAAAGAGCTTCAAAATATAAGAGAAAATATAAAGCCCAATAACAACACGGAGGTTACAAACAGTGGATATTAATACGAATAGCAATATAAAGACACGATATAATTAAGAATAATATCACCCAAGGTAATAGTAGAAGTAAACATATTTTTCTGGTGGAAGATTGAAAAGAAGGATGACAGAAATGATGATTAGAAAAATATCAAGGATTAGAATAGAATTAAGCATTTTCACAATTTTTTGGATGTATGAACTAAGAAAGAAAGTATAGGAATGGTGAGAATAATGGAACGAAAGAATTTAATTTATAATGGAAATATCAGACAGAGTAATCGAGACAGATCACCATATTTAATTATAGAGATCTTAATTTCCTTAATTACCGAAGAATCAATTCTTATTACGAAGATTCTCTCTAAATCCCTTGAATTCCGAAAATCAATCGTGACTACGTCACCGGTTAAGTCAAACATGCATTTACTCATTTCACTCTTTTGTGATAGCTTCACTTATACTCTTCGCGTACTCGAATTGTTTTATCCATATTACTCAATGATGATAAAACTCTATTGATCAACTAATATATTCGTCATGAAAACATTTTTATTGTTAGCCATGACCACCTCACTCAAATTTCGGGACGAAATTTCTTTAACGGGTAGGTACTGTGACGACTCGGAAATTTTTGACCAAATTTAAACTTAATCTTATTATGATTTCGACATGATAAGCAAAGTCTGTAATGATGAGTCTCAAAAATTTTGAACTGTGTTCATATATACATTTGACCTTTAACTATTTCCGACAATTCACGAATAATTGTGTGTAAATAAATATGTAAAAATAAATATATAAGTGTTCATATTAAGTTGAAATAATATAATACAACTTAATAAGTTCAATTGTAGATATAAAGTAATACGCGAAATAATTAAGCTGTTACTAAAATGAATTATATACATAAGTAGTATTATATATATAGTGTTATATATAAAAGTTATGAAGATTAAAAAAAATTAATATGTGTTGTTTTATAATATATATTATATAATTAGTATATGATATAATTAGTAAACTGTAATCTTATTAATGTAAATGTAATGACAAGTTGAAAATATATTAGTTATAATAATATTATTACTATTAATACAAATATCAATATCAGTATTATAAATATCATTATTCTGAATATGAAAATAGAATGCATGTAACTTGTTATATCTTTTATATCACTTGTATTATTAAATATTATTATCATTATTATTAAAGAATTAAAAGTATTTTTACAAATTAACATTATTAGTAGGAACTAATACCTTTTATTATAATCAACATTTTTATTACTATTATTATCTTTAATTATTATTAAACTTATTAAAGTTATCATTGTTATTATTAATATCATCATATTATTATTATTATTATTATTATTATTATTATTATTATTATTATTATTATTATTATTATTATTTTAATGTATTATTAGTATTATCTTATAATCAATATCATGATTATTATTAATAATATAATTATTATTATTATTAAAAATTATTATTAATTAAAATTATCATTAACATGATTATTTTTATCATTATTATTAATGTTACTAGTATTAGTTTATTAATATTATTATTATAAATTTTATTAAGGATATTAAAAATTTTATTATTATAATTTATATAATTATATTTAATAATTATTAATATTAATTATATAAGTAAAGTCAAGAAAAGTTGTACGATTCTGTTTCATGTAGTTTTCAATCTGTAGCATAATTTTGTACTGTACTTAATTTTGTTACACATCTCTATCGAACGTACGAATTGGTTGAAATCAATCGAATCTTTTGTTGTATTATGATTTCAAATTTCATTATTTTATTATTATAATTATTGAATTGAGAATGAGTTTCGGGTGAAATTATCTATATGATATATAGATATATTATCTATATCTATATATAACATCACTGGAACACCCAAACTTAATCATCTATCTCTTTCTCTTACTTGTATATATCCATCATATGCATAGACATATACTTAATACACACACATAGATATATTTAATACATAGCCACTTTCTTCTCCGGCTCACGACCGTGCACCACCTTACCATCATCAACCCATATCTCACCATCTCTATCTCGTCTCCCTCTTCTTTTCATGACAAGAACCAACTTGTGAACAACGCAAAAAAAAGCCCATCTGCATATTTTTATTTTAACCATCGCCACCCATATACTTGTTTTAGCTCGAGACCATCATCTTTGAAACACCAACCCAGGTAAAACATCGACAACCATCTAACCAACACCTTTAATCATCATCTTAATGCAATGATTATTCGGTTTAATTGTTTGTTGTTGCAACCATCACACACCAACCAATCGAGCTACTACTTTACCCATTTTAATTTTTGTTCGAGTTCAAAACACTCGCGAACATCCTCGCTAATATTACATCATGTTTTTCCATAGAACCCAAACTTAAAATGCCATCCTCCTTCCATCGCCACTAACTTAAACCCACAAAGAAGCCGACTACCAACCACCATCTAAACCGCCACCTCCCTTTATTCTTCAATCAAACCACCACCATTTAACTTGTGTTTCATGCTTCTGCTAGGCGAGTACTTTTCTGTTGCTAACGGGACACCAACCGAAAACCCACAAATAGGTATATATCTTATAAGTTTATGTTTTTATCATTGTTTAAGCAAAGAGAATGGTTGAGAAAAGAAAAAGGTGTTAATAATACTTTGTTGGTGAACCGAGATTATAGGGATAAAGCATCGACCCAATGATTTAAACAATTCCGTATAGTAAACTACCACTTGCCAACTTGTTTCGATAATGATAGAAATACAATATTGAAGAGTTCAAGAAATTGAATGACGAGCTGTAAAAGAAGAAAGTGATGTGTTTGTTGTTTCTATTTTCAAATGAACCCCACTCTTTATCAAACTAACTAACTAGTGAACTGGACATTTGAATCGGGCCTGAGTAATTGTTTGGGCTATTTGTTGTTGGGCTGTAAAAATGCTGTTGGATTTCTTTTAAATTACAAGCGGGCTATTTTCCTTTTAAACTAGTAATGAACTTGGTTTTTCTGTTGGGTCGCAAGGTTGTGATTAGGTTATGATGTATAATGATCGAGCTTCCTCCAGTACAATCTCCATTATGAATCTGGTACGCTGCAATTGCAGCTGTTATACTTTCTGTTTCCAGTCGACAAATCACATCTGTAAACCACCCTCGCTACTATAACTGCTGCTCATGTTTTCATCTATCTGTTCCTATTATTTTCAAACAAACACACCCACTTATTAAGTTACTAGTTGTCATTACTTCTGTTTAGCAAAAATTAATAGTTATAATAATAATAACGCGATTATGATGATGGCTAATGAGAAGATGATGATGAGTTGAGGCGAGAAAGATGATGACTTGATGATGATGTATTAGATAATACCGTTCGAGAATTTAACAAAACAAACATATCTGTTTTTGTATCGGGTTTCCTTGGGCCATTGATTGATATATGGACTTATGAAACTACTTGGGCCAAAATCTAACTTGTTGGGCCATGAGCCACTGTTGGACCGAAATTGGTTATTGGGCCATAATATTTGGGTTTGTGAACTTGATTATTTGTTGGGCCGAAATGAGAAAAGGCGGGTTAAGTAAATTTCGGGTATGATATATTTAAGAAAGAAATAGATGGATCAATGGTCTAGAGTGTTGGTGTTTTAGCAAAGGATCTCAGGTTCGAGCCCAGGCTGCGACATTTTTTTTAGGAAGCTATTCTTTAAGGTAGTATACTTATTATTCATATTATTATTATTATTACTATTAGTATTAATATTAGTATTAGTATTATAATTAAACATTATTAGTATTATTATTACTAACAAAATCATTATTAGAATTATCCTTATTATTAATATGATTAACATTATTATTATTATCTTTATCATTATTATTATTATAAGTAAAATTACTAACTATAACTTTAGTTTTAAATAAATTTCGTATATAAAATATAACTATATTTTTATGATCTTAAACTAAAAGGATAGATATTATAAATTAGATACAAACCATAAATATATAGAAGTGTATATAATAAGTATACTACTTTTATTAATAAAATACTTTATGTTCATTTACTTTTTAATATAACTCGAATTTATTAAAAATATTATCATAGTAAAATTTATGATTACTTAAAAATATTAATATTAAGTATTTACTTAAAATATTTTAATAAAGTATATAACATATTATTCTGTTAAATTAATAAAATATATAAAATAAATATATTTAAGTAATTATTAATATTAAATATAATATCACAAGTATATTACTAATATCAAAATATATATTTATTTGAATATTATTATCTGTGTTAATATATATATATATATATATATATATATATATATATATATATATATATATATATATATATATATATATATATATATATATATATATATATATATATATATATATATATATAGGTTCGTGAATCCGAGGCCAACCCTGCATTGTTCAATATCGTCATATGTATTTTTACTACAAAATACATTATTGTGAGTTTTATTACTCCCTTTTTAAATGCTTTTGCAATATATATTTTTGGGACTGAGAATACATGCGCTTTTATAAATCTTTTACGAAATACACACAAGTAATCGAAACTACATTATATGGTTGAATGATCGAAGCCGAATATGCCCCTTTTGCTTGGTAGCCTAAGAATTAGTAAACCAATCTATTAATTGACGTGAATCCTAAAGATAGAACTGTTGGGCCTAACAAACCCCATCCAAAGTACCAGATACTTTAGTACTTCGAATTCGTTTTATCATGTCAGATGGATGTCCTGGAATGATGGGGGATATTCTTATATGCATCTTGTTAATGTCCGTTACCAGGTGTTCAATCCACATGAATGATTATTTTTGTCTCTATGCATGAGACGTATATTTATGAGAAATGGAAATGAAAATCTTGTGGTCTATTAAAATGATGAATTTTATTGTTTATGATAAACTAATGAACTCACCAACCTTTTGGTTGACACTTTAAAGCATGTTTATTCTCAGGTATGAAAGAAATCTTCCGCTGTGCATTTGCTCATTTTAGAGATAGTACTTGGAGTCATTCATGACATATTTCAAAAGACGTTGCATTCGAGTCGTTGAATTCGTCAAGATTATTATTAAGTCAATTATAGTTGGATATATTATGAAATGGTATGCATGCCGTCAATTTTCGATGTAAATAAAGTTTGTATTTTAAAAACGAATGCAATGTTTGTAAAATGTATCATATAGAGGTCAAGTACCTCGCGATGTACCCAAATGTAATGTATTCGTCCAGATGGATTAGGACGGGTCACTACACTAGCCACGGTGAACAACTCCGCGAAAGAGTTCATTTGACCATGGCTAATTTTGTTTCGTAAGTCATCATTCAAAGTTTGATAGAAATCTCCCATCAACATACTATCTCTTCCGTTATACTCCGGGAAAAAATGAGCTTTCGTCATAAAGGTCGTCTTGAGAGTATTCAAGTCCATATAATCTTGTCGTAAATTTCATAACTCATCACGCAAATCCGACAAATCGGCTTGTGTCCGGAACTCCTCGAAGAATTCCTTCTTAATATCGTCCCACGATAACCCCATAAACGATTCACCACCAACAATATCAATCTTACCATCCAACCAATTGTTTGCCCTACCCCGCAACAAGCTAGTAGCGAGTCTTGTCCTCTTCTCGGGAGGGCATTCAATAGTGCGAAAACACCTTTCGACATCCGAGATCCATGTTGTGCTTATCAAAGGATCCAATTTCCCGTCATACATCGGAGGTTTAGTCATCATGAAGCTCTTGTGACAACGCTTCATTTCACCACTACTCTGAAATTCGGAATACTTCCTATCAATTTCTTCTCGTAACGCTCCCATTTGCTTCGCAACGGCGGCCACAACTCTGGCGTTAAACTCATCGTCACTTGTCTCGGTCCCGTTTCTCGTCATCATTCTCAAGAATGCAAAACAATTAGACCACGAACGTATAAAACCACACACACAACATCTCCCCATCTTGCTCAATAATCATCTTACATCACTTGTTAGACACGATTTGTACCCGTATTAATAGTAGCTATTCATTAATACGCGAACACGTCGTCTCCACTCGTTAGTACTACGACCATCTTGCTCGATGATATTCGAAAACGCAAACATAAACATAAACACAACGCAATAGTATATTAATAATATCCGCATATTAATATAAACGTTAGTCCACATACAAACAATGCACTAACTATAACCCGTTCCGACCCGTTCTCCTGCAAGTCCCGCAACAATTTAGCACACACAAAAGCCTAAGTCTAGGCACCTATCTCAAGTCACCTAAATCCATTATACCATTCTCTGATACCACTTGTAACGACCCAACCCATTTTCTAACCGAAAACACTTAAAAAAAATTTTTTTAATTAAATAACAGTTTCAAACATATGGAGCGCCGCTCCATATAGGGGGGCGCCGGTCCAAAGTGGCCTGTCCACTTCCTTTTTATGCACGTTCGTAAAACACGTTTCACAACACTTTTAAATTTAACAAATTATCATAACACTTCAATATAAGTAAAACTAAGAATTTCCCACAATAAAACGATTTTTAAGACACGGGCCCACATCGGCCCGTTTTACGAATTATGTACAAAATACAATTTTCGACCACATGAGTTTAACACAAAATAAAGACCGAGCATGGTGATTGAGGATACGCTACCCAATCCTAATCGATCTAAAAGCACGTCTTCTAAAGCAACCTATGCAATCCACTAGTTACCATGCTTACCCGAGCCACCACCTTCACGCGAATCTATAAAAATGTAAACAACGAGAGGGTAAACTAACACTTAGTGAGTGAGAATATACTACATACATACATATGCATAAAATGGGTACGCCACACAATAACAAATAATAGCACATACCGGAGCATCCAAGCATAAAGGCAAGCTAATCTAAGCATAACGTGCGATCGCTATACAACAAGCTAATAATATCAACAATGTAAGTACACCAACAACGTTGTGTACAATGCCAATAAGCTACACCCGGAGGGTTAGCTACATCACAACAATACAACAACATATATATATATATATATATATATATATATATATATATATATATATATATATATATATATATATATATATATATATATATATATATATATATATATATATATATATATATATATATATATATATATATATATATATATATATATATATATATATATATATATATATATATATATAACAAAGCATAAACCGCCCAAGGTTAACCCCTTAACCCAATACCGAAAGCCAAATACCAAATACCAAAAATGAAGATTAGCCGAAACTACACGAGCCTTAGTAAATCCGCACCACACACGACTACTATCTTCATTACCACAACAACATCGAGGTTGGCCGAAACTACACGAGCCTTAGTGAATCTGCACCACACGTAACCACTACCTCAAATAGATGACCGAATCTACATGCGTCATCGTGAATCCGAACCACACGTGATTCACTTCCTAAATCAAAACCCACGGTCCTGGGATTATAAAAATCTATCTCTTCGGGGTTACTCATCTGCAACTCAAAATACCAACCCCACGCCATATCGGGGTTTCCCAATCATAATCCTATATGATAATGTACACACAAAGTGTGCACCTCGCCAAAGGTGGTCAACCAAAACGCACAACCGTGCCAATTGGACCTATTACGCAAGTCCATCAAATCCACCTATATGTGAAGTGAGCTCTATAGCCAAGGTTCACTTCACCCAACCCGCACCCATCCTACACATACATATGCACATAATATCTTGACACTCACCTTGTCATCTTGATGGAAGCAATACCAAATCCACAATAGCTAATAGAAAGTACCTATTCCATTTAACACATAACAAACAACACAATTAGGGTGGATTTACAAACCAACCCAAATTGACACCTAGTGCAATTTCGACCCAAAAGCACTTCCAAGCACAAACCACGCCCAAACTAACCAATAATCACTAACACAGGTGAGAATGGTCCTAATACACCAATTAAACCCAATCATAAGGGTTAAACACCCATCTTGCCTAATTTGACACCTAAACCCTAATTTTGACCCATTTCAAAATTAGTCAACCCAAATACACCAAAATGGGTTCCAACACTTCCATAATCACTAACACTAGTGATTATACCCAATTTACAAGTCCTAATCATGGCCAAGTCAGTTTCCAACCCAAAACCCATCAACAACAACAATAAACCCGATTACTAGCAACAATAAACTCACTTCAGATTTTAAATGGGTTTCTCAACAAACCAAGTTCAAACCCTAACTTGAATATCAAATCAAACAATGAAATTCGGAGTTAGAACTTACCACAACAACCAAAACGTAGCTGGGAACGAGGTGAACAACTTTAACACTTGAGCTTTTGATCGTTCAAGCTTATTCTTCTCCAAAATCCCAAATCTCTCTCTAGAAATCTCTCTCTCTCTCTAAGAATGGATGAGAGTGTTGAATGGATGTGAAAATGATCCCAAGTTGGATCCAAACCAGCTGATATGCCCTCAGAGCCATCCTCATGAAATGCCCCATTCAAATCGATTATAAACGATTCACAATAGTTGATTTCATTGTGAGGTACTTGACCTCTATATGATACATTTTACAAACATTGCATTCGTTTTTAAAAGAAGAACTTTCTTTACATCGAAAGTTGACAGCATGCATACCATTTCATAATACATCCAACTATAATTGACTTAATGATAATCTTGATGAACTAAACGACTCGAATGCAACGTCTTTTGAAATATGTCATGAATGACTCCAAGTAATATCCCTAAAATGAGCAAATGCACAGTGAAAGATTTCTTTCATACCTGAGTATAAATATGCTTAAAGTGCAAACCAAAAGGTTGGTGAGTTCATAGGTTTATCGTAATCAATCATTTCCATAATTTTAATAGACCACAAGATTCTCATTTTTTCATAAATAACATTACACTCGCAAGTGTAATAAAAATCATTCATATGATGAATACCTGGTAACTGACATTAACATAATGCATATAGAATATTCCCCGCATACTCGCAAGTATGCCATATACCGACAATCGCAATCACCATTTAAATCGAAGTACTAAAGCAGTTCAAATTCTCTGACTGGGGCTGGTCAGTGCCCGTAGATCTACCTTTAGGATTCGCGTCAATTAGGGGCCATTTCCCTAATTCTTAGGTTACCAAGTTAAAGGGGCAATATTCGGTATAGTAATCCAACCATAGAATATAGTTTCAAGTACTTGTGTCTATTTCGTCAAACATTTATAGAAGCAGTGCATGTATTCTCAGTCCAAAAAATATATATTGCAAAAGCATTTAAAAGGGGAGCAAATGAAACTCACTCTACAATATTTTTTAGTAAAAATATTCATACGACGATACTGAACAATGCAGGGTTGGCCTCGGATTAACGAACCTATATAAATTGTATTTCTATTAAAACATATAATAGAAATATCATAATTTCATTTATTATATATATATATATATATATATATATATATATATATATATATATATATATATATATATATTGTAGTTATATGAGATTTATACGAGATTCCATTTAAAAACATATACTTTATTTTATATCTTAAATTATATGTTATATATATTTATTTTGTATATGTATTTAAAGTGATTATTATAGTTATATTAATATATATATCTGATTTGTAATATATTAAAATACTTAATTTGTTATTTATGAATATTTATATAAAAATTGTTAATATGATTAATACATACTTATAACCTTAATAATTTCTTTAAAACTTTTATTTTCATAATAATTTTAATGTTAATAATAATGATAATACTAATAATAATAATACTAATAATGATACTAAAGATGTTACTTTTAATGATAATACAAGTTTTAAAAAAAACGAAAGATTTAAAAATACTGTTACTTTTAGTAATAATGGTAATAATAATACTAATACTGATAATAATAATAATAACTATAATAATTTTACTACTAATGATAATAGTGATAATAATAATAATAATAATAATAATAATGATATTAAATATGATACTCATTTTAATAATAATAATAATAATAAAAATAATAATAATAATAATAATAATAATAATAATAATAATAATAATAATAATAATAATAATAATATTAATAATAATAATAATAATAATATTAATAATAATAATATTAATAATAATATTAATAATAATACTTATAATAATATTGATAATAATGATAATATTGATTTATAATCATGTTGATAATAGTAATATTAATGATAATAATAATACTAATAATAATAATATTAATAATGTTTACACTAATAATATTAATTATGATAATAATCTTAATAATCATGTTATTAATGGTTATAGTGATAATAACTAATAATAATACAATAATAATAAGTACTAGTAATAGTAATAACAATAATAATAATAATAATAATAATAATAATAATAATAATAATAATAATAATAATAATAATAATAACAATAATAATTATATTTATATTTATAAATATAATAACATTAATAATAATTATAATAATTACTAATAATAATAATAATAGAAATGAATTTAAGAATGTATACCCTTTAAAAGCCTTTTCTAAAAAGAATTACCCCATACGAGACTCGAACCCGTGACCACTCGCTAACCCGACACACACCATAACCATTGATCCATCTCCGTTTTTCGAATTAAAACCCAACTAATATGTATTTAACCCGATATGCTTTTTCTGTTCCATTAATCTTCTTCTTCATATATACCATCGACCAAAATCGAAATCACACGATACCAGTGAAACTAAAGGTTTTTATTTAGGCTTGTAATCGAAACGTATTTGACCTGAGGTGGCTGTTTCGATTGATCATAGAAGAACGGAAAAAAATGGAAACAGCAGCACGTACACGTTTATATAACTCATCACATGATTTTAAAATTCAAACACTTTCAGACCACAATTTCTTCATGAAATTCGTTTGAAATCCTTCCTAAAAACTTTCTCTATGCTCAATTGAACTCAAACCATCAACACGATTTCAAATTTATCGAAGAACAGATTCGTTGACTTTTTGGGATTAAACTGTGACTCCAAAATTCGAATTCGATATCAAAAATTGGAACTTGAAACTTTCCAGATAGTTTGAATAGACAATTCCTAACAACTCTACATTATTATATTTTTGGAAATTGTTTAGAAATCGAAGGATTGCTTAAAAGGTACAAGAACACAGAACCCGTCGGTTTCTTTAGGATTTATTCTTGATTTATCTGTTTAATTTATTAAAGAGTACCAGATATTGGGTAATTGATAAAGATGATGGAAAATGGATTGATTTTCTTCTGAACACCAGCTAATCGGTTCATTATATGAATTGGAAGTAGTCGATAATATATTTGAACCAAGGAGTTGAAAACAAAAAAAAATAAAGCAGATAGGGACGGCCAACTGATTTGGTAAGATTCTGTGATCCATTATTAGACAAGAACAAAATTTTAAATATTTGATGTTGATCTCCACGAATTTTTATATCTGTATGTATAATTTTTCACATAATTAGTATTAATAATTAATAAATATAAATACTTTTAATATTACTAATAATAAATAATAATAATAATATTAATTATTAATAATAATGTTAATAATTCTATTAATAATAATAATATTGATAATAATAATAATAATAATAATAATGAGGATAATGTAAAAGTAATAAAAATATTGATAATAATATTTTTAAATGAAAAAGGTAATAAATAATCATAATAATAATAAAAATTATAGTTTTAATCATTCTTATAATATCATTTATGTTTAACATCTTTATTTTGATAATCTTAACCTTTTAATTATATTATAATTATAACAATATTATAAATGATAATAATAATAATCTTATTAGTTATAATAATATTAGTATTATTAATGATAATAATATCATCACTTATATATATATATATATATATATATATATATATATATATATATATATATATATATATATATATATATATATATATATATATATATATATATATACTTTATTTTAGAATTATTTAATATTAATAATACAAGTATTAATATTAACAATAATGATAATGAAAGTAATGATAATAATATTAATATAACAATTATATATTCAAACTTATAATTTAATATAATACCATTTATATATTATATAATAACTAACAATGCGTATTAAATTTTTTATACATTTTAACATATGTTATACATATAATAATAATTATAGAAATCATATATTTATATATATTCATTTTAATAGTACTTAACTATTCTGCTTACTATTTTACCTTTTTCATTCTAATCGATTAAAGTGTATCTTATTTATTCAAAATATTATATATTCACTTATATTTATATTTATATCTATATATACATACATATTTACACAAAATTGTTCGTGAATCGTTGGGAATAATCAAAGGTAAAATGAATACATGAATACAGTCCAAGGTTTTTGAGACTTCAACATTACAGACTTTGCTTATCATGTCAAATTCATATAAAGATCAAGTTTAAATTTGGTCGAAAATTTTCGGGTCGTCACACCTCAAGTGAAATGACCAAAAAGCCCCTCATTTAACTCAATTTAGAAAATGATAAGAAATCTGTCTCAGGTGATGTGCGTGGCGCGCACCACTAACCTTGCACGGCGCGCACAGAGGTCAGAAAAGCCTGCCAGTTTATAATTTCTTCACGCTTCACACACTTAATGTACACCATAAATACTCTATGTACAATAAATATTTGGGTCTTACAATACTCGAACAATAAAACCAAGACGTTATAAAAGCAGCAAGGTTTTGTAGCTAGTAGTGAGATAGTAGCCCCAACATGATTCTCGATCTACCTAAATACAATATTAAATAAAAACAAGTATTGTAGTGGTATTTAAACAGGCACAACAATTCACATGTGAAAATATTACTTATCGTAAGATCTAAAAATGCAAAATTCACCCTTAACAATAGTAAAATGTCATTTTCGGCATCTAAACTGCTTTGAACGGTGGAAAGCCTTTAGGAAGCCTTGCTCGTAGCGCCGTTTTTTAGTAATCTTACGAAAATGGGCCTAATCTGCAACTGAAAGTTTTTCGGAAAATTCTTCACAAAATTTTTCCCGATTTTGTGAGGAATGGAGTGACTTCAAATATGTGTGATGCAGTCATTAATTATAATCCAAATGAAACTACACTCTCATATATTCGCATTCAATATGAAATTTAGAAATAAAAACAAAAATACGGTTATGAATCTAGAGAAATAAAAAAGCAGCTATAAATACTCGAACAATAAAACCAAGACGTTATAAAAGCAGCAAGGTTTTATGACTAATTATGAGATAGTAGCCCCAACATGATTTTTGATGTACCTAAATACAATATTAAGTAAAAAAAAGTATCATAGTGTTATTTAGATATGCACAACAATTCACATGTGAAGATGTTACTTATCGTAAGATCTAAAAGTGCAAAATTCCCCTTTAAAAATAGTAAAATGTCATTTTCGGCATCTAAACTGCTTCGAACAGGGGAAAGCCTTAAAGAACTCTTGCTGGTAGCGCCGTTTTCTAGTTATCTTGTAAAAATGGGCCGAATCTGCAACTGAAAGTTTTTCGGAAAACTCTCCACCAAATTTTGCCCGATTTTGTGGGGAATGTAGTGAATTCAAATATGTGTTTTGCAGCTATTAATTATATTCAAAACGAAATTACACTCTCATATATTCACAATCAATATGAAATTTAGAAACAAGAACAAAAATAAGATTATGAATTTAGAGAAATAAAAAAGCGGCTAAATATACTCGAACAATAAACCCAAGATGTTATAAAAGCAACAAGGTTTTGTGGCTAGTTGTGAGATAGTAGCCCCAACATGATTTTTTATGTACATAAATACAATATTAATTAAAAACAAGTATCATAGTGTTATTTAAACAGTCACAACAATTCACATGTGAAATTATTACTTATCGTAAGATCTAAAAGTGCAAAATTCACCTTTAAAAATAGTAAAATGTCATTTTTGGCATCTAAACTGCTTTGAAAGGGGAAAATCCTTAAAGAAGTCTTGCTCGTAGTGCCGTTTTCTAGTAATCTTGCGAAAATTGGCCTAATTTGCAACTGAAAGTTTTTAGGAGAATTCTCTACAAAATTTTGCTCGATTTTGTGGGGAATGTAGTGACTTCAAATATGTGAAAGTAATACTTATCGTAAAATCTAAAAGTGCAAAAGTCACGCTTAAAAATAGTAAAATGTCATTTTCGGCATATAAACTACTTTGAACGGGGGAAAGCCTTATGGAAGTCTTGCGCATAGCACCTTTTTCTAGTAATCTTGCGAAAATGGGTCTAATCTGCAACTGAATGTTTTTCGGAAAATTCTCCACAAAATTTTGCCCGATTTTGTGGGGAACGTAGTGACTTCAAATATGTGTGGTGCTACCATTGATTATAATACAAACGAAACTACACTCTCATATATACGCATTCAATATGAAATTTAGAAACAAAAACAAAAATAAGGTTATGAATCTAGAGAAATAAAAAAGCGGCAAAAAATACTTGAACAATAAAACCAAGACGTTATAAAAGTAGCAAGGTTTTGGGGCTAGTTGTGAGATAGTAGCCCCAACAGGATTCTCGATGTACCCAAATACAATATTAAATAAAAACAAATATCATAGTGGTATTTAAACCGGCACAACAATTCACATGGGAAAATATTACTTATCGTAAGATCTAAAAGTGTAAAATTTACCTTTAAAAATAGTAAAATGTCATTTTCAGCATCTAAACTGCTTTGAACGGGGGAAAGCCTTAAGAAAGTCTTGATCGTTGCGCTGTTTTCTAGTAATCCTGCGAAAATGGGCTAATCTGCATCTGAAAGTTTTTCGAAAAATTCTCCACAAAAGTTTTCCTGATTTTTGTGGGAAATGTAGTGACTTCAAATATGTGTGTTGTGGCCGTTAATTATAATCCAAACGAAACTACACTCTCATATATTCACATTCAATATGAAATTTAGAAACAAAAACAAAAATAAGGTTATGAATTTATAGAAATAAAAAAGCTGCTAAAAATACTCGAACAATAAAACCAAGACGTTATAAAAGCAGCAAGGTTTTGAGGCTAGTTCTGAGATAATAGCCCCAACATGATTCTCGATGTACCTAAATACAATATTAAATAAAAACAAGGATCATAGTGGTATTTAAAAATGCACAACAATTCACATGTAAAAGTATTACTTATCGTAAGATCTAAAAGTGCAAAATTCACCCTTAAAAATAGTAAAATGTTATTTTCGGCATCTGAACTGTTTTGAACGGGGGAAAGCCTTAAGGAATTCTTGCTCGTATCGCCATTTTCTAGTAATCTTGCGAAAATGGGCCTAATCTGCAACTGAAAGTTTTTCGAAAAATTCTCTACAAAATTTTGCCCGATTTTGTGGGAATGTAGTGACTTCAAATATGTGTGTTGCGGCCACTAATTATAATCCAAACAAAACAACACTCTCATATATTCACATTCAATATGAAATTTAGAAACAAAAACAAAAATAAGGTTATGAATCTAAAGAAATAAAAAAGCGGCTAAAAATACACGAACAATAAAACCAAGAAGTTATAAAAGCGGCAAGATTTTGTGGCTAGTTGCAAGATAGTAGCCCCAACATGATTATCGATGTACCTAAATACAATATTAAATAAAAACAAGTATCATAGTGGTATTTAAACAGACACAACAATTCACATGTGAAAGTATTACTTATCGTAAGATCTAAAAGTGCAAAATTCACCCTTAAAGATAGTAAAATGTCATTTTCGGCATATAAAATGCTTTGAAAGGGGGAAAGTGTTTAGAAAGTCTTGCTCGTAGCGCCGTTATCTAGTAATCTTGCAAAAATGGGCCTAATCTGCAACTGAAAGTTTTTTAGAAAATTCTCCACAAAATTTTGTCCAATTTTGTGGGGAATGTAGTGTCTTCAAATATGTGTGATGCGGCCATCAATTATATAACAAACGAAACTACACTCTCATGTATTCGCATTCAATATGAAATTTAGAAACAAAAACAAAAATAAGATTATGAATTTAGAGAAATAAAAAAGCGGCTAAAAATACTCAAACAAAAAAACCAAGACGTTATAAAAGAACAAGGTTTTGTGGCTAGTTGTGACATAGTAGCCCCAAAATGATTCTCGATATACCTAAATACAATATAAATTAAAAACAAGTATCATAGTGGTATTTAAACAGGCAAAAAAATTCACATGTGAAAGTATTACTTATCGTAAGATCTAAAAGTGCAAAATTCACCTTTAAAAATAGTAAAATTTTATTGTCGGTATATGAACTGCTTTGAAAGGGGGAAAGACTTAAGGAAGTCTTGCTCGTGGCGCCGTATTCTAGTAATCTTGCAAAAATGGGCCTAATCTGCAACTGAATGTATTTCGGAAAATTCTCCAAAAAAATTTGCCCGATTTTGTGGGGAATGTAGTGACTTCAAATATGTGTGTTGCGGTAACTAATTATAATCTAAATGAAACTACACTCTCATATATTTGCATTCAATATGAAATTTAGAAACAAAAACAAAAATAAGGTTATGAATCTAGAGAAATAAAAAAGCGGGTAAAAATACTTGAACAATAAAACCAAGACGTTATAAAAGCAGCAAGGTTTTGGGGCTAGTTGTGAGATAGTAGCCCCAACATGATTCTCGACGTACCTAAATACAATTTTAAATAAAAATAAGTATCATAGTGGTATTTAAACAGGCACAACAATTCACATGTGAAAGTATTACTTATCGTAAGATCTAAAAGTATAAAATTCATCTTTAAAAATAGTAAAATGTCATTTTTGGCATCTAAACTGCTTTGAACAGGGGAAAGCCTTAAGGAAGTCTTGCTCGTAGCGCCGTTTTCTAGTAATCCTGCGAAAATGGGCTAATCTGCAACTGAAAGTTTTTCGGAAAATTCTCCGCAAACGTTTGCCCGATTTTGTGGGAATGTAGTGACTTCAAATATGTGTGTTGCTGCCACTAATTATAATCCAAACAAAACAACACTTTCATATATTCGCATTCAATACGAAATTTAGAAACAAAAACAAAAACAAGGTTATGAATCTAGAGAAATTAAAAAGCGGCTAAAAATACTCAAACAATAAAACCAAGACGTTATAAAAGCAGCAAGGTTTTATGGCTAGTTCTGAGATAGTAGCCCCAACATGATTCTCGATGTATCTAAATACAATATTAAATAAAAACAAGGATCATGGTGGTATTTAAACATGCACAACAATTCACATGTGAAAGTATTAATTATCGTAAGATCTAAAAGTGCAAAATTCACCCTTAAAAATAGTAAAATGTCATTTTCGGCATCTAAACTGCTTTGAACGGGGGAAAGCCTTAAGGAATTCTTGCTCGTAGCGCCATTTTCTAGTAATCTTGCGAAAATGGGCCTAATCTGCAACTGAAAGTTTTTCGGAAAATTCTCCACAAAATTTTTGCCCATTTTGTAGGAATGTAGTGACTTCAAATATATGTGTTGCGGCCACTAATTATAATCCAAACAAAACAACACTCTCATATATTCACATTCAATATGAAATTTAGAAACACAAACAAAAATAAGATTATGAATCTAGAGAAATAAAAAAAGGGCTAAAAATACTCGAACAATAAGACTAAGACGTTATAAAAGCAGCAAGGTTTTGTGGCTAGTTGTGAGATTGTAGCCCCAACATGATTCTCGATGTACCTAAATACAATATTAAATAAAAACAAATATCATAGTGGGATTTAAACAGACACAACAATTCACATGTGAAAGTATTACTTATCGTAAGATCTAAAAGTGCAAAATTCACCCTTAAAGATAGTAAAATGTTATTTTCGGCATCTAAACTGCTTTGAACGAAGGAAAGCATTTAGGAAGTCTTGCTCATAGAACCGTTATCTAGTAATCTTGGGAAAATGGGCCTAATCTGCAACTGAAAGTTTTTCGGAAAATTCTCTACAAAATTTTGCTTGATTTTGTGGGGAATGTAGTGACTTCAAATATGTGCGATGCGGCCATTAATTATAATCCAAACGAAACTACACTCTCATGTATTCGCATTCAATATGAAATTTAGAAATAAAAACAAAAATAAGATTATGAATTAAAAGAAATAAAAAAGCGATTAAAAATACTCGAACAATAAAACCAAGAAGTTAGAAAAGCAACAAGGTTTTGTGGCTAGTTATGAGATAGTAGCCCCAACATGATTCTCGATGTACCTAAATACAATATTAATTAAAAACAAGTATCATAGTGGTATTTAAACAGGCAAAACAATTCACATGTGAAAGTATTACTTATCGTAAGATCTAAAAGTGCAAAATTCACCTTTAAAAATAGTAAAATGTAAATTTTCGGCATCTAAACAGCTTTGAAATGGGGAAAGCCTTAAGGAAGTCTTGCTCGTGGCACCGTTTTCTAGTAATCTTGCGAAAATAGGCCTAATCTGTAACTGAAAGTTTTTCGAAAAATTCTCCACAAAATTTTGCTCGATTTTGTGGGAATGTAGTGACTTCAAATATGTATATTGAGGACACTAATTATAATCCAAAAAAACAACACTCTCATATATTCACATTCAGTACGAAATGTAGAAACAAAAAAAATAAGGTTATGAATCTAGAGAAATAAAAAAAGGCTAAAAATACTCGAACAATAAAACCAAGACGTTATAAAAGCAGCAAGGTTTTGTGGCTTGTTGTGAGATAGTAGTCCCAATATGATTCTCGATGTACCTAAATACAATATTAAATAAAAACAAGTATCATAGTGGTATTTAAACAGACACAACAATTCACATGTAAAAGTATTACTTATCGTAAGATCTAAAAGTGCAAAATTCACCCTTAAAGAAAGTAAAATGTCATTTTCGGCATCTAAACTGCTTTAAATGGGGGAAAGCGTTTAGGAAGTCTTGCTTGTAGCACCGTTATCTAGTAATCTTGCGAAAATGGGCCTAATCTGCAACTGAAAGTTTTTCGGAAAATTCTCCACAAAATTTTGCCCGATTTTGTGGGGAATGTAGTGACTTCAAATATGTGTGATGCGGCCATTAATTATAATCCAAATAAAACTACACTCTCATGTATTCGCATTCAATATGAAATTTAGAAACAAAAATAAGATTATGTATTTAGAGAAATAAAAAAGCGGCTAAAAATACTCGAACAATAAAACCAAGACGTTATAAAAGCAACAAGGTTTTGTGGCTAGTTGTGAGACAGTAGCCCCAACATGATTCTCGATGTACCTTGATAATGCTAAAAACGAACATATATTTCATAGCATTATTCCTCAAGAAAGACAAGCTTTTAGTTGCAATTGTTCTATTTAAAAAGGATATTCGTTTAAATAATAAAAGGTGAAGACAAAAGACAGATTCGACGAATTGAAGACGCAAACGACCAAAAAGCTCAAAAGTACAAAATACAATCAAAGAGGTTCCAATTATTGATAAGAAACGTCTCGAAATTACAAGAGTACAAGATTCAAAACGCAAAGTACAAGATATTAAATTGTACGCAAGGACGTTCAAAAATCCGGAACCGGGACATGAGTCAACTCTCAACGCTCGACGCAACGGACTAAAAATTACAAGTCAACTATGCACATAAATATAATATAATATTTAAATAATTCTTATAATTATTTAATATATTATATTTATTTATAAAACCGTCGGTAAACAAAGAGCCAAACTTGTGTGAGCTGTAAAAGCAAACTCCGCGACTCGCGGAGTTTGAAGGCCAAAAGGGCCGCGAGTCGCGGAGGCCCAAAGTTTGAAACTCCCTATAAAGCCAACCGAATTCTGATCATTTTTCATCATCAATATATCCATCTCTCTATCTATATCGTATATATTTATATTTATATTTTAATTTTAATTTTAATTTTAATTTTAATCCTAATAATAAGGGTATGTTAGCGAATGTTGTAAGGGTGTAAGTCGAAATTCTGTCCGTGTAACGCTACGCTATTTTTAATCATTGTAAGTTAGGTTCAACCTTTTTAATTTAATGTCTCGTAGCTAAGTTATTATTATGCTTATTTAATCCGAAGTAATCATGATGTTGGGCTAATTACTAAAATTGGGTAATTGGGCTTTGTTCCATAATTGGGGTTTGGACAAAAGAACGACACTTGTGGAAATTAGACTATGGGCTATTAATGGGCTTTATATTTGTTTAACTAAATGATAGTTTGTTAATGTTAATATAAAGATTTACAATTGGGCGTCCCTATAAATTACCATATACACTCGATCGGACACGATGGGCGGGGTATTTATATGTACGAATAATCGTTCATTTAACCGGACACGGGAATGGATTAATAGCCACTAGAATAATTAAAACAGGGGTGAAATTATGTACAAGGACACTTGGTATAATTGATAACAAAATACTAAAACCTTGGGTTACACTCAGTTGACATCCTGGTGTAATTATTAAACAAAGTATTAAAATCTTGTTACAGTTTAAGTCCCCAATTAGTTGGAATATTTAACTTCGGGTATAAGGATAATTTGACGAGGATACTCGCACTTTATATTTATGACTGATGGACTGTTATGGACAAAAACCAGACGGACATATTAAATAATCCAGGACAAAGGACAATTAACCCATGGGCATAAAACTAAAATCAACACGTCAAACATCATGATTACGGAAGTTTAAATAAGCATAATTCTTTTATTTCATATTTAATTTCCTTTATTTTATATTTAATTGCACTTCTAATTATCGCATTTTTTATTGTTATTGTATTTAATTGCACTTTTAATTATCGTACTTTTTAATTATCGCAAGTTTATTTTATCGCACTTTTATTATTCGCAATTTCATTATCGTTATTTACTTTACGCTTTAATTTAAGTCTTGTATTTATTTTTAATATTTTACATTTGGTTTTAACTGCGACTAAAGTTTTAAAATCGACAAACCGGTCATTAAACGGTAAAAACCCCCCTTTATAATAATAATATTACTTATATATATATTTGTATTTTTATAAAAGTAAACTAATATAGCGTTAAGCTTTGTTTAAAGATTTCCCTGTGGAACGAACCGGACTTACTAAAAACTACACTACTGTACGATTAGGTACACTGCCTATAAGTGTTGTAGTAAGGTTTAAGTATATCCATTCTCTAAATAAATAAATATCTTGTGTAAAATTGTATCGTATTTAATAGTATTTTTTGCTAAAATTAATAGCTATTTTATATACACCTCGCACGACATCAAGTTATTTTTGGCGCCGCTGCCGGGGAATCACTTAAAAGCCGGAAGCACAACGCTAATATATATAAAAAAAAGAATTTTAGTTTACTTTTATTAAAATTCGTTTTTATAAAAATACGTTTTTGTAAAAAAATTTACGTTTTTTTTTAATTATTCGAAAATATAAAAAGAAAAACAAAAATATAAATATTTTTAGGAGTTTGATAAATATTTAAGTTTTATAAAGTTTCTTTAGTTTGTAAAAATATAAGTTTTATTTAATTTATTTTATAAATATATTCTATAATTATAAAACCGAAAAAAAAATATATATATATAAATCTAGCTTTAAGATTTTTATTTATAAAATTATAAAGTAGTTCCATTTTTATTCTAGTTTTTAAAATATAAGTTTTTATTATATATAAATTTTAGATTATAAAACAGAAAAATATAAAAAAAAAAAAAAAAAAAAAACGCGTCGAATATTAAATAACCTGTCAGTTGAATTCTGGAACCCCGCGAGTCGCGGGGTTTGATGCTTCGAATACCGCAAGTCGCGGAGCCGTCTGACATGAACCTGGTCCAGCAATTAATACGAGTTAGGTTTTAATTATTTATTATTATTATTATTAAACCTAATTAGGTTTTATATATAATATTATTTAGTTTAAGTTTTTAATTAATTTGTAATATTAAATTTTAATTAGTTTTATTTATATATAAAAATTAATACTATTATTAAATAAATAATATAAAAATAATATTTTTATAAAAATTGTACTTTTTACAACTTTTTGTATATTTTTATATTTTGTCCCTTTTTAATCATTTTAGCGTAATATTTGTATTTTTAGCTCATATTTAGTTTTAAACTTAGTTTTTGCCATAGTTATTTTTACTTCTAGATTTTTAGGCTTTGCCATAAAATCCCTTAAGTGCTTTTTCTTTAGACTAAGATTTAAGTGCTTTAGAATTTTGCGACGCCTTTTTAAGTTTTAGTTTCTTTTTAAGTTATTTCCATTTGGGATATAGTTTTTCCTGTAAGCTTTAATATTTTAGACGACTTTTACCTATGTATCAATTATCATTCCAATTAGTAATCTCAATTTGCGATTATAATTTTAAGTTAGTTGTAGTAATAAGTTTAGGTTAGTCAATTGTTTTTAAGTGTTATAAGTTTCTTTTATTTTTCCGTCACCTTTTATTTTTCAACCATTTTTCTTTTTCGACCTTTTTCCGACACGCTCTTTTTCTTTCTTATTTCTCGCTATTCTAGTTTTAGGACATAGATTTTTATTCTACTTCTTATCTAAATTTCTTAAAATTACGAAAATTTATTTTAAGTGGTTAAATTGATAGACATCAAAATTTTCTGGTTCGTAGTAATAGTTGGATTTGTACGTGGACCGGGTTATTGGAGCCAAACAGTCCTCAATTATATTGAGACCAAACGAATCCTGCCCCTCTGCTGCATCTTTTGGCTATTCGAAACGTGGGCAAAATCAGAAAAGTCTATTGATTGGATAACTTATTATAATTTTTCTTTCCTTTTAAAAACTAATAGGATATTCAGTGAATGCACCGAGCAAGACGTTCACCACCTTTTGTACGTTCACCACCTGTAACTAGATCAAGACATTTAGCAAATATTACCACCATTGATTTTTCTTTAGAATCGTCATCCAGTCGACCAAGTACTCCAGTTCAAATTTCCGATAATCCATTTTTTGAACCCGACCTCACAATTGAGAATTCGGAGATTATTCAGGAACGGTTCGTAGATCCTGAACCACTAAACTTTCCTCCGGAACCACCAATCATTCAAACAGAGATTGTTGAGGAACGAACCATTAAATCAGAATCCTCTAGTGATTCCGATTCAACAAATTCAATTATGGAGAATCTGGAACCTTTAAGTATGGAAGACCGAATGAGAGCTAAACGCACTGGCCAAGGTCACGCAATTACTCATCCAGACATTAATGCGCCAGATTATGAAATCAAAGGACAAATTCTACACATGGTGACTAATCAATGCCAATTTAGTGGTGCGCCGAAGGAAGATCCAAATGAACATCTACGTACCTTTAATAGGATCTGCACACTATTTAAAATCCGAGAAGTGGAGGAAGAACAGATATATCTCATGTTATTTCCCTGGACTTTAAAGGGTGAAGCCAAAGATTGGTTGGAATCGTTACCTGAAGGGGCGATTGATACATGGGACGTTTTAGTTGAAAAATTTCTTAAACAATTCTTTCCTGCATCTAAAGCCGTAAGACTTCAAGCAAAAATTGTTACGTTTACACAGAAACCGAATAAAACTCTATATGAGGCGTGGACAAGATATGGAAAGTTATTAAGAGGATGTCCGCAACATGGTTTAGACACCTGTCAAATAGTTCAAATATTCTACCAAGGATGCGACATCACTACAAGGAAAGACATAGATATAGCAGCTGGTGGTTCTATTATGAAGAAAACCGAAACTGATGCTTACAAAATTATTGATAACACTGCTTCCCACTCACATGAGTGGCACCAAGAAAAAGATATCGTTAGATCATCTAAAGCAGCTAGAGCCGATTCTAGCCATGACTTAGATTCCATTTCCGCAAAGATAGATGCTGTGGAGAGACGAATGGAAAAGATGACTAAAGATATTCACTCAATACGAATTATTTGTGAGCAGTGTGGAGGACCACATTTGACAAAAGATTGTCTCAGTATTGAATTAACAATGGAAAAAAGAGAGAATATTTCATACATAAACCAAAGGCCTGAAAATAATTATCAGAATAATTATCAACCGCCAAGACCGATTTACAATCAAAACCAGAATTATAACCGAAATATTCCATACAACAACCAACAAGGTCCTAGCAATCAACAAGTATCCAATAATACTTATAATCAGCAAAGACCTAATTTTCAAAACAAACCACCACAACAAACCGATGATAAAAAGCCGAATTTAGAAGATATGATGACGAAGCTAGTTGAAACTCAAACGCAGTTTTTCACATCTCAAAAACAAACCAATGAACAAAATGCTCAAGCATTTAGAAATCAACAAGCTTCTATTCAAAATCTGGAACAAGAAGTAAGTAACCTAGCAAGGTTAATAGGTGAAAGAAAACCGGGAAGTCTACCTAGTGATACAAATGCTAACCCCCGGAATGAAACAGCTAAAGCCATTACCATAAGAAGTGGTACAACACTTAAACCACCTGAAATACCTGTAACTTCTGATGAAGCTATTCCTACTCCATAAGAACCACAACCTGATCAAGATAAGGAAAAAGAACCGGTAGTTGAAAAGGTTAATGAAGATAACACCGTTAAGGCTAAACCTTATGTTAAACCATACCAACCACCACTTCCTTACCCGAGTAAAATGAAGAAAGAGAAACTTGAAGCCGAGCAATCCAAATTCTTGGATATGTTTAAACAGATAAATGTAAATCTTCCTTTCATTGATGTGATTTCAGGAATGCCTAGATATGCTAAATTCTTGAAAGATCTAATCTCAAATAGAAAGAAAATGGAAGAACTCTCGGCTGTTACTATGAATGCTAATTGTTCAGCAGTGCTGTTGAATAAGATACCAGAAAAACTATCCGATCCAGGAAGTTTCACAATTCCATGTTTTCTGGGTAGTCTTAGTTCAATAGAAGCATTAGCAGATTTAGGTGCTAGTATAAATTTAATGCCGTATTCACTATACGCTAAACTAGACCTTGGAGAATTGAAACCAACCAGAATAAGCATACAACTAGCCGATAGATCAATAAAATATCCTAGAGGGATAATGGAGAACATGCTAGTTAAAGTTGGTACTTTAGTATTTCCAGTAGATTTTGTTGTTCTGGACATGGAAGAAGATTCTCAAGTTCCTCTCATATTAGGAAGACCATTCTTAAACACGGCTAAAGCAATGATAGACGTGTTCGGTAAGAAATTGACCCTAAGTATAGAGGACGAGAGTGTTACCTTTTCAGTTGATAGAGCAATGCAACAACCACAATCTGCAGATGATACATGTTATTATATTCAAACTATAGATGCACATGCAGAATTATTAGAAGAATTTCCAGAATTACAAGGAACAGGAGAATGTTCTTTAGGAGAAGGTAATGAACCAATTGATGAAGCTGAAATGTTAGCTACACTTATAGCTAATGGATATGAACCAACAACAGAAGAAATTAAAATGCTAAAAGAAGAAGACAGATATCGATACAAATCATCGATAGAAGAACCTCCGAAATTAGAGTTAAAGCCACTTCCAAACCATTTGGAATACGCTTATTTACATGGTGAATCTGAATTACCTGTAATAATATCGTCTTCTCTTACTGAAAATGAGAAATCACAACTCATTTCTGTGTTGAAAGCTCATAAACCAGCCATTGCATGGAAGATCATGATATTAAAGGAATAAGTCCTTCGTATTGCACACATAAAATACTTATGGAAGAAGGTCATAAAACGTATGTGCAACGCCAACGAAGACTAAATCCTAATATGCAAGATGTAGTTAAAAAAGAAATTATTAAACTGCTAGACGCAGGTTTAATTTATCCAATCTCTGATAGTCCATGGGTAAGCCCAGTTCAATGCGTACCTAAGAAGGGTGGCATGACTGTCATTACAAATGAGAAAAATGAGCTTATTCCTACTAGGACTGTAACAGGATGGCGTGTATGTATTGATTATAGAAAATTAAATGACGCCACCAGAAAAGATCACTTTCCCTTACCTTTCATAGATCAAATGTTGGAAAGATTAGCCGGAAATAGTTACTATTGTTTTATAGATGGATTTTCCGGATATTTTCAAATTCCAATAGCACCCGAAGATCAAGAGAAAACCACGTTCACATGCCCTTATGGTACTTTTGCTTACAAACGCATGCCATTTGGACTTTGTAACGCCCCTGCAACCTTTCAAAGGTGTATGATGGCGATTTTTCATGACATGATAGAAGAATGCATGGAAGTTTTCATGGATGACTTTTCAGTCTTCGGTGATACATTTGAATCATGTCTAGTTAATCTGGAACGAATGCTTATTAGATGCGAACAATCAAATCTAGTACTTAATTGGGAGAAATGTCATTTCATGGTTAAAGAAGGTATCGTTCTTGGACATAAAATTTCAAAAGAAGAAATTGAAGTGGATAGAGCTAAAGTAGATGTAATTGCTAAACTTCCACATCCCACCAATGTTAGAGGAGTTAGGAGTTTTCTAGGGCATGCCGGTTTTTACCGACGTTTCATAAAAGATTTTTCTAAAATTGCCACTCCTATGAATAAACTCCTAGAAAAGGATGCTCCATTCATCTTTTCAGATGAGTGTATCAAATCTTTTAATATTCTTAAAGAGAAACTCACTAATGCGCCGATCATGATAACACCAAATTGGAATCTACCATTTGAACTAATGTGCGATGCAAGTGATTTTGCAATGGGAGCCGTTTTAGGACAAAGGATTGAAAAACGATTTCAACCTATATATTATACTAGTAAGACGTTACAAGGAGCACAAACGAACTATACAACTACTGAAAAAGAACTCCTTGCTATTATCTTTGCTTTTGACAAATTTCGATCATATCTCGTTCTAGCAAAAACGGTGGTCTATACCGACCATTCTGCTCTTAGATACCTATTTTCGAAACAAGATGCTAAACCAAGATTAATCCGTTGGATCTTACTCTTACAAGAGTTTGATATTGAAATCCGAGATAAAAGAGGAGCAGAAAATCTCGCCGCTGATCATCTTTCTCGTCTTGAAAATCCCGAATTAGAAGTTCTAAATGAATCGGCCATACAAGACAACTTTCCTGATGAATATCTATTGAAGATAGATAATAAAGAAATTCCATGGTTTGCAGACTATGCAAACTATTTAGTTTGTGGATTCCTTGAAAAAGGATTATCGTATCAAAGACGAAAGAAATTCTTCAGTGATATAAAACACTATTTTTGGGAAGATCCACATCTGTTTAAAAGTAGTCCCGATGGAATAATACGCCGATGTGTATTTGGAGATGAAGCTAGTAAAATATTAAACCATTGTCACACAGGACCAACAGGAGGGCAATATGGGCCTCAACTAACAGCAAGAAAAGTTTATGATGCTGGATTCTATTGGCCTACAATTTACAAAGACGCACACCTTCTTTGCAAATCCTGTGATGCTTGTCAAAGGGCCAGAAAAATAAGTCAACGTGATGAAATGCCACAAAATGTCATCCAAGTATGTGAAGTATTTGACATTTGGGGTATTGACTTTATGGGTCCATTTCCAAAATCTCATAATAATCTATATATACTCGTAGCCATTGATTATGTATCTAAATGGGCGGAAGCACAAGCTCTCCCAACTAACGATGCACGAGTTGTAGTCAACTTTTTAAAACGTCTTTTTGCAAGGTTTGGAACACCGAAAGCTTTAATAAGTGATCGGGGTACTCATTTCTGTAATAATCAACTTGAGAAAGTTCTTAAAAGATATGGAGTAACTCATAAAATCTCCACCGCATATCATCCACAAAAAAGTGGACAAGTTGAAAATACCAACCGAGCTTTAAAATGTATTCTAGAGAAAACCGTAGGATCAAATCCGAAGGAATGGTCCATTAAATTGGAGGATGCACTCTGGGCTTTTACAACAGCCTACAAAACTCCAATGGGAACCACACCTTTTAGACTTGTTTATGGAAAAGCATGTCATCTTCCAGTAGAAATTGAACACAAAGCATTTTGGGCTTTGAAGACATGTAATCTTGATTTACATGAAGCCGGACGTCTACGATTAAGTCAACTAAACGAATTAGAAGAATTAAGACATGAAGCATACGAAAATTCGTTAATCTATAAGGAAAGAACGAAGAAATGGCATGATAAAAGAATCAGAAGTTCAAAAGAATTTAAAGAAGGAGACAGAGTTCTTCTTTTCAATTCACGATTCAAGCTATTTCCTGGAAAATTGAAATCAAGATGGTCTGGACCATTCATAGTCAAAAGAGTTTTCCCATACGGAACGATAGAATTAATAAATTCAAATGGGATTGAATTTAAAGTTAATGGTCACAGAGTTAAACACTACATAGATAGTCCGATGGAAGTCGACAACGAAGTTAATCACAATTTCGACACCACAGCTAACTAAGTGTGGGGAGAATCAAGTCTTTAAAGGATAATATGTATTTCTGTTAGAGTTAGATTGTCTGTTTTCGTGTAGTTCTCGAAAATGGAACCCGAATGGTCTTTCCCTAGCAGACCCTAAAGAACTAGTCTTCTCCCCCCATTCTGAATTTTTATTTTTTTAGGAAATGAAGACTGCCTGTGAACTAAACCATGGTCTAATGCTACACGCTTTGATCACTAAACGTAATAATGACACACTTCCGAGTGAAATAGTATCAGTAATCAGAGAAAGAATGGACGGAGTTAGAAAAGAATCCAGATGCGAAGATAATAAGTTACAATTTGGTAAAGGAAAATCAAAATCCGCAGCGAAAAGAAGAGCACGACACCTAGAAAGATGTCACAAATGCGGAAAATGGTCACATGGAGGTAAATGTTCAAATAATCAAACCTATTCAAACACCGAATTTGTTACTTTATGCAGAGACGGACCGTTCATATGTTTAGAAGAAAAGACACTTAATGCTCGAGGTTACGCCTATGTAGCTATGGAAAATCAATTAAACCGACTATCTTATGAATGGGATAGATCATATAACTAAGAAATCTATTTCACAGGTATGTTTGTACAGTTTTTATTTTTTTTATTTTTTAACTTTTTGATAATAAACGCTAATTTGTTCGCTATAAAGTATTAAATTGGTATTGAATAAAATTAGGTTTGGCGACCGAAATTATTGATATCATTCAAAAATTTATTACATCACTGCGAAATTTAACGTTTATTCTTAAGGTATAAATATCTTTAATCAATCAACCCAAAATATTTCAGAAATTCGTCATGAGTTAAATTAGGTCTTGGAACCGAAATTATTTTACCGAAAAAAGGGGCGCATATTTTTGATAATATTTGATTGATTAAAGTGGGATAAAAAGCCAAAAAGATTTTTAATTTTATTTTTACCATGTTTTTAAAATTAATATATAAATCTTAAATTAATATTGTAAACTTTGTAAAAACAATATATTTAAAATTGTAAATATTTAAAAAATTAATATAAGTTTGGTGTGAATTTATAATATAAATTTTTAAATTAAGATTGGTGTGAATTTTTAATTTTTAAAATATGAATTTTTAATTTTATGCATTTCAAATTTTAAGTTTGGTGTGAATTCTTAATATTAATTTTGAATTTTATATTTAAATTGTGTAAATTTAAAAACAAAAATTTACTTTATCTCATTAAGTTAAAAATATGATTTTTAAAATTCGTCGTAAGTTGAAGACTAGGTCTTTGAACCGAAATTGCTTTACCCGAGGGAGGGACGAAAACTTTTATTATCATTATTTTTAATCTTATTGAATTAAATTATGCCAAAAACATTAAAAAACCCAAAAATCTTAGCTTTTAAAACAATCGCTACAAAAAAAAGACAAATTTTAAAATTTTGTCGAAGGACGGACTAGGACATCGATCCGAAACGACCTCGTCCTAAATAACAAGGGAAACAAAATTTTAAAAATTAATTACTTAATTGTTTTATAAGTTAAAGATTATATAAAAAAAAAAGAAAAAAAAAACAAACTCCGCGACTCGCGGAGTTTGAAGGCCCAAACACCGCCAGTCGCGGGAGGACCGAAATACAGAAAAAAATATAAGAGCTGGAACAGCTCAGTCCCAACCCAAAAACAGAAAACACTGCGAAAAACAGACGCAAAAACACGAAAAAAACCCCCAAAAACACAATTTTTAACCGTTAATCATCAAATCTTCTACTAAAATCATGTTGAGAAGGATGCTATCAAGGAATTACTCAAGAAAAACGATAAATTTCTACACCTAAACACCATTTAATCCGAAATTAGTGTTCTTGAGCAATTTTTTTCCCCAATTTGATTTTGATGCTTTTTAGTGTAATTATGCTTAAATTGTTTATGTATTATGCTTGTATAACCTAGATTGATGCTATTTAACATGATTAGAAGCCTTAAACTTCAAATTTTGAGTAATCTAGGGTTTGTGTTTTTGAGCAAATTTGGGGCTTTTTGATATAAACAGGTTATTGCCGATTTTTGTCATGAATTGTTGCTAAATTAAGTAGTGTAACATGTTTAGGTAGTTAAATGATCCAAACTTTGAGCCTAAACATGATTTTGAGAATTAAAGTGGACTTTTTCAAGTCTAAAATTCATGAACTTGATTTTTGAAAGATAATGCCATTTGAAACTTGTTTAATTGCTAGTAATGATTATTTTGACATGTTATTTGAGTTGAATGCTTATGAACTTGGCAAACATTTTCGTATATGCTTATTTGAAAAAGTGTAGATTTGATAAAAATATGAAAATGAGCTTAAGTTTGATATAAATTGATCATGTAATTGTAATTATTTTGATTGATGATTTTGCTGACACTAATGCATATTTGGATGCACAAAAATTGTGTTTGATGTGTATTGCAGACTGAAAGGGGTGAATCTTCATCCCAAGCTCGCAATGCTCCTGCTGAGAATGCGGAACAACAGGAGGTGGATAACTACTACAAGCAAGATATACCTCATCCAGTCATGACATTTTCTGATATGCACTTGGAAGATTTGCATCCGAACCTGAGATTTGACAGACTTTGGATAGATTATCCAAAGTATCAAAGGGGGTTGCATACTCTTCATTCTAAAGTTGTTGAGGTACCTAGGGTCATAGAATGGGGACCATTAGAAGCTGTAGAATTGGCCGGGCCAATTAGGGAATTACTTGTACAGAGGTATGGTAATTCTACTTTTAATGACTGGGTACGTTTATTCACCATGCGTAGACCTGTATATAAAGTATGGTGTGAAGAATTGTTGTGTAGTATAGAATTAAATGATCGGGTAGCTAGTTTAACCGATCGATCTTTTATTAGATTTTTGTTAGGAGGTTCGATGCACCACATGTCTTTACTAGACATGGCTCAGGCTTTACGTATATATACGCCTGAGGAGTTAGCATCTGCCGATTGTAGAGGGTTGATACTAAATGGTAGAAAGATAGATGAAAATTTTGATACACACGGTGTATGGAGTCAAATGACAAGTCATCAGCGATTCAAAGGGGGAAATTACTCTTATTTGGATATAGATAGAGCTTAATTAAGAGTGATTCATAGGTTTTTAGCTAATTCGATTACACAAAGAGGTAAGAACAAGGAAAAGATAAATGAACAGGATTTGTTTTACCATATGTGTATTCGAGACCCACAAAGCGCTGTAAGTATACCTTTTTGTGTGGGTTATTATTTATCAGCTATGGTTAGGGGAATGAGACCACATAGCATAATAGGAGGTGGTATTTTTATTACTTTGATTGCTGAATATCTCGGTGTGGATATAAGTCGGGGGGGATTATTAGTCGAAGAACCAGAACCCCGCGATACTATAGGTTTAAATGTATACCATGGTGCGAAAGTTTTGAAGAGGCGAAATAACGCCGCAGTACAATACCATGGTAGACATCCACAGGTTGAGAGAAACCAACAGCAAGGTAATCTATGAGGGGGAAATGAGATGCAAGAAATGCAAAGGTTTATAGCTGCACAGGAGTACGAAAATGCTAGACAGAGAGCATTTGAAGATTGGCAAGTTCATCAAAACCAAATCATAGCTCATTACCAACATATAGGTAGAAACTATATTCCTACGCCAAAACCCACATTCCCTCCCTGGTCTATAGAGATGCAACCACCGTATCCTACGTATAACCCTGCCGAAGCATTCTATAGCACCTATGGTTATGCTTGGAACCCCTATTGGTATCAGTATCATCCCTAGTCTACTTATTTTTATTTATTTTGTAATTTGTAATGTTGATACGTTTAATACTTATGTTAATATTGTAATAGTTTTTATAATTTTCTAACTTTTATTGTTAGATTTTAATAATTTTTGAATGTGGGGTAATATTCCAAACTTCAAAAATATGTATATATGTTTGCAGTTTATCTTATGTACACAACAGGGTAAAACAACGCATTTTCAAAGACTGGCATTAAGTTCAGCAAAAGCAACTAATTTTGACGACAAGATGCAAAATATATGTGAAATAACAACAAGACGGAATGAACAAATGATGTGCACCATTTATCATTCAGCAAACAAACGCCAATATTTTTGGAAACTTTGGTAAAATTTAATCATTTTCACACAAATCACCCTCAATAATTTAAATTGTTACTGATTTCTTGCAAATGAGGGCATTGCAAGATCTTAAGTGTGGGAAGGGGTTAAATTCTTTCGGATTTTAAAATTTTTATCATAAACACTTGGTTACCATTAAAAATACTAGTAAAGAAGTAGTTGTATTAGAATCTAGTGCTCTCTGATAATAAAGAACAGCCCTAGTCTTATATACTGACTACCCAATTCTAGTAAAATTTTTCAAAATTTTCAATTAAATGAACTTAAAATCATGTTTATACATATTTATGAACGATAAAACTAGGTTTCAACACCGAAATTATTGTTACTTCAGAAAGGACATAAATTGTGAAACAAACCAAAATGTTAAAATTCATTTAAAATGGAATAGAGGACGATAAAAAGGAAAATAAAAGCCAAGTGTGGGAAAATTCTCCAAGTTAATCAAAACATATATCACATATTTTTGTACAAATAACTGAAAATACTTTTGCTTTGGACTAAACTAAACTGTTTTACCCGATGAAAGAAAAGAAGAGATGGATCTACACGATGAATCAATTCCATCATTAAAAGGAAGTAAAGTCTTCCGAAAAAGACACGCGCTTCTTGATTTAAGTCAGGAAGTTGTCGTCCAGACCAGCTGTAAGTTGACGAAAAATCTAGAAAAGTCATCACTAAAATCAGCAGGAAATCTACGGACCTCAGCATTAAACAGGGTCGCCAAGTGGTCAGATTTATCCTAACCATGAGAAGGATTTATCTCGTACAATGGGGGGGCACCATGCAAATTAGCTGGATAAGACTAAGGAATCAGATCCCTAGAAAGGATAATCTCCTTAAAGATTAAAAATCAGCTTTTAAGACTGATATTACTCAATCCTTGAGATTGACCTTAAAGATTGAGAATTCAAACTCATGGAATTCAATGATATCTAAACTCGAGCTTGAACGAGAAAATATTTTGATCAAAATTATAAACCGATTTGTTTTCTGTAAACCCATTTTCAATGCGTTCATTACCATTGAACGTAAAATCCTAGGAATTCACCTGGAATTCATTAGGTCACCTGAACTAAATCGGGTGTCAACCGTAAGAACGGTGATTGCATAGTGGTCAAAGACAGGACCTTGTGCCAGACCGAAAAATTATAAGGGTGAGCTTTACTATTGCTCCTACCAAGGATAGTAATTGCGTCCGACACGTTATAGACCATAATTAAAAGCATGTCAGAGGACATTGCCTTAACAGTTGCTTGTTCAACGCTTTCCTTTACAACCGGACGATAGTTTACCGAAAGGTAATATACGGGACAAGTAAACTGGACGTGTTGCTTTCCAAATACAAGGTTAGCAAGTGGGTGACACAAAACCGCAAGTTTTGAGCTAAAATTTTCAAATCTGAAACCCACCAAACCCACAAAAATATTTTGCAAACACCGGTAAAGGGTTATTCTGGAAAACTTATCTAGGGTAAAAACTAGATTTAATTTTCAAAAGATCAAATGTTTTCATAAAGATCCAATTTCCTTAATGGATCTAAATTTTTATAGTCATGTGGGACTGTAAACCATATCGTTACTACCATTGTTTATACCGCCATATAGAAATCACTGATGTACAAAGTGTGAAGAATAAAGAAGTGATTCTAGTATTTCAACACAATATTGCTTGAGGACAAGCAACGCTCAAGTGTGGGAATATTTGATAATGCTAAAAACGAACATATATTTCATAGCATTATTCCTCAAGAAAGACAAGCTTTTAGTTGCAATTGTTCTATTTAAAAAGGATATTCGTTTAAATAATGAAAGGTGAAGACAAAAGACAGATTCGACGAATTGAAGACGCAAACGATCAAAAAGCTCAAAAGTACAAAATACAATCAAAGAGGTTCCAATTATTGATAAGAAACGTCTCGAAATTACAAGAGTACAAGATTCAAAACGCAAAGTACAAGATATTAAATTGTACGCAAGGACGTTCGAAAATCCGGAACCGGGACATGAGTCAACTCTCAACGCTTGACGCAACGGACTAAAAATTAGAAGTCAACTATGCACATAAATATAATATAATATTTAAATAATTCTTATAATTATTTAATATATTATATTTATTTATAAAACCGTCGGTAAACAAAGAGCCAAACTTGTGTGAGCTGTAAAAGCAAACTCCGCGACTCGCGGAGTTTGAAGGTCAAAAGGGCCGCGAGTCGCGGAGGCCCAAAGTTTGAAACTCCCTATAAAGCCAACCGAATTCTGATCATTTTTCATCATCAATATATCCATATCTCTATCTATATCGTATATATTTATATTTATATTTATATTTTAATTTTAATTTTAATTTTAATTTTAATCCTAATAATAAGGGTATGTTAGCGAATGTTGTAAGGGTGTAAGTCGAAATTCTGTCCGTGTAACGCTACGCTATTTTTAATCATTGTAAGTTATGTTCAACCTTTTTAATTTAATGTCTCGTAGCTAAGTTATTATTATGCTTATTTAATCCGAAGTAATCATGATGTTGGGCTAATTACTAAAATTGGGTAATTGGACTTTGTACCATAATTGGGGTTTGGACAAAAGAACGACACTTGTGGAAATTAGACTATGGGCTATTAATGGGCTTTATATTTGTTTAACTAAATGATAGTTTGTTAATGTTAATATAAAGATTTACAATTGGGCGTCCCTATAAATTACCATATACACTCGATCGGACACGATGGGCGGGGTATTTATATGTACGAATAATCGTTCATTTAACCGGACACGGGAATGGATTAATAGCCACTAGAATAATTAAAACAGGGGTGAAATTATGTACAAGGACACTTGGTATAATTGATAACAAAATATTAAAACCTTGGGTTACACTCAGTCGACATCCTGGTGTAATTATTAAACAAAGTATTAAAATCTTGTTACAGTTTAAGTCCCCAATTAGTTGGAATATTTAACTTCGGGTATAAGGATAATTTGACGAGGATACTCGCACTTTATATTTATGACTGATGGACTGTTATGGATAAAAACCAGACGGACATATTAAATAATCCAGGACAAAGGACAATTAACCCATGGGCATAAAACTAAAATCAACACGTCAAACATCATGATTACGGAAGTTTAAATAAGCATAATTCTTTTATTTCATATTTAATTTCCTTTATTTTATATTTAATTGCACTTCTAATTATCGCATTTTTATTGTTATTGTATTTAATTGCACTTTTAATTATCGTACTTTTTAATTATCGCAAGTTTATTTTATCGCACTTTTATTATTCGCAATTTCATTATCGTTATTTACTTTACGCTTTAATTTAAGTCTTGTATTTATTTTTAATATTTTACATTTGGTTTTAACTGCGACTAAAGTTTTAAAATCGACAAACCGGTCATTAAACGGTAAAAACCCCCCTTTATAATAAGAATATTACTTATATATATATTTGTATTTTTATAAAAGTAAACTAATATAGCGTTAAGCTTTGTTTAAAGATTTCCCTGTGGAACGAACCGGACTTACTAAAAACTACACTACTGTACGATTAGGTACACTGCCTATAAGTGTTGTAGCAAGGTTTAAGTATATCCATTCTCTAAATAAATAAATATCTTGTGTAAAATTGTATCGTATTTAATAGTATTTTCTGCTAAAATTAATAGCTATTTTATATACACCTCGCACGACATCATACCTAAATACAATATTAAATAAAAACAAGGATCATAGTGGTATTTAAACATGCACAACAATTCACATGTGAAAGTATTAATTATCGTAAGATCTAAAAGTGCAAAATTCATCCTTAAAAATAGTAAAATGTCATTTTCGGCATCTAAACTGCTTTGAACCGGGGAAAGCCTTAAGGAAGTCTTGCTCGTGGCGCCATTTTCTAGTAATCTTGCGAAAATGGGCCTAATATGCAACTGAAAGTTTTTCGGAAAATTCTCCACAAAATTTTGTCCGATTTTGTGCGAATGTAGTGACTTCAAATATGTGTGTTGTGGCCACTAATTATAATCTAAACAAAACAACACTCTCATATATTCACATTCAATACGAAATTTATAATCAAAAACAAAAATAAGGTTATGAATCTAGAGAAATAAAAAAGCGGCTAAAAATACTCGAACAATAAAAGCAATACATTATAAAAGCAGCAAGGTTTTGTGGCTAGTTGTGAGATAGCAGCCCCAATATGATTCTCGATGTACCTAAATACAATATTAAAAAAAAACAAGTATCATAGTGGTATTTAAACAGACACAACAATTCACATGTGAAAGTATTAATTATCGTAAGATCTAAAAGTGCAAAATTCACCCTTAAAGATAGTAAAATGTCATTTTCGGCATCTAAACTGCTTTGAACGGGGGAAAGCATTTAGAAAGTCTTGCTCGTAGCGCCGTTATCTAGTAATCTTGCGAAATGGGCCTAATCTGCAACAGAAAGTTTTTAGGAAAATTCTCCACAAAATTTTGCCCGATTTTGTGGGGAATGTAGTGACTTCAAATATGTGTGATGCGGCCTTAATTATAATCCAAACGAAACTACACTCTCATGTATTCACATTCAATATGAAATTTAGAAACAAAAACAAAAATAAGATTGTGAATTTAGAGAAATAAAAAAGTGGCTAAAAATACTCGTACATAAAACCAAGACATTATAAAAGCAACAATGTTTTGTGGTTAGTTGTGAGATAGTAGCCCCAACATGATTCTCGATGTACCTAAATACAATATTAAATAATAACAAGGATCATAGTGGTATTTAAACATGCACAACAATTCACATGTGAAAGTATTAATTATCGTAAGATCTAAAAGTGCAAAATTCGCCCTTAAAATAGTAAAATGTCTTTTTCGGCATCTAAACTGCTTTGAACGGGGGAAAGCCTTAAGGAAGTCTTACTCGTGGCACCATTTTCTATTAATATTGCGAAAATGGGAATGTAGTGACTTCAAATATGTATGTTGCGGCCACTAATTATAATCTAAACAAAACAACACTCTCATATATTCACGTTTAGTACGAAATTTAGAAGAAAAAAAAATAAGGTTATGAATTTAGAGAAATAAAAAAGCGGCTAAAAATACTCGAACAATAAAATCAAGACGTTATAAAAGCAGCAAGGTTTTGTGGCTAGTTATGAGATAGTAGCCCCAATATGATTCTTGAAGTACCTAAATAAAATATTAAATAAAAACAAGTATCATAGTGGTATTTAAACAGACACAACAATTCACATGTGAAAGTATTACTTATCGTAAGATCTAAAAGTGCAAAATTTACCCTTAAAGATAGTAAAATGTCATTTTCGGCATCTAAACTGCTTTGAATGGGGGAAAGCATTTAGGAAGTCTTTCTCGTATCGCAGTTATCTAGTAATCTTGCGAAAATGGGCCTAATCTGTAACTGAAAGTTTTTCGAAAAATTCTCCACAAAATTTTGCCCGATTTTGTGGGGAATATAGTGACTTCAAATATGTGTGATGCGGCCATTAATTATAATCCAAACGAAACTACACTCTCATGTATTCGCATTCAATATGAAATTTAGAAACAAAAACAAAAATAAGATTATGAATTTAGAGAAATAAAAAAGCGGCTAAAAATACTCGAAAAATAAAACCAAGACATTATAAAAACAACAAGGTTTTGTGGTTAGTTGTGAGATAGTAGCCCCAACATGATTCTCGATGTACCTAAATACAATATTAAATAATAACAAGGATCATAGTGGTATTTAAACATGCACAACAATTCACATGTGAAAGTATTAATTATCGTAAGATCTAAAAGTGCAAAATTCGCCCTTAAAATAGTAAAATGTCTTTTTCGGCATCTAAACTGCTTTGAACGGGGGAAAGCCTTAAGGAAGTCTTACTCGTGGCGCCATTTTCTATTAATATTGCGAAAATGGGCCTAATCTGCAACTGAAAGTTTTTCGAAAAATTCTCCACAAACTTTTGCCCGATTTTGTGGGAATGTAGTGACTTGAAATATGTGTGTTGCGGCCACTAATTATAATCCAAACAAAACAACCCTTTCATATACTCGCATTTAATACGAAATTTAGAAAGGAAAAAAAAAAGGTTATGAATCTAGAGAAATAAAAATGCGGCTAAAAATACTCGAACAATAAAACCAAGACTTTATAAAAGATGCAAGGTTTTGTGGTTAGTTGTGAGATAGTAGCCCCAATATGATTCTCGATGTAACTAAATATAATATTAAATAAAAACAAGTATCATAGTGGTATTTAAACAGACACAACAATTCACATGTGAGAATATTACTTATCGTAAGATCTAAAAGTGCAAAATTCGCCCTTAAAGATAGTAAAATTTCATTTTTAGCATCTAAACTTCTCTGAATGGGGAAAAGCGTTTAGAAAGTCTTGCTCGTTGTACCGTTATCTAGTAATCTTGCGAAAATGGGCCTAATATGCAACTGAAAGTTTTTCGAAAAATTCTCCACAAAATTTTGCCCGATTTTATGGAGAATGTAGTGACTTCAAATATGTGTGTTGCGGCCATTAATTATAATCCAAACGAAACTACACTCTCATATATTCGCATTCAATATGAAATTTAGAAACAAAATCAAAAATAAGATTATGAATATAGAGAAATAAAAAAGCGGCTAAAAATACTCGAACAATAAAACCAAGACGTTATAAAAGCGACAAGATTTTGTGGCTAGTTGTGAGATAGTAGCCCCAAAATGATTCTCGATGTACCTAAATACAATATTAATTAAAAATAAGTATCATAGTGGTATTTAAACAGGCAAAACAATTCACATGTGAAAGTATTACTTATCGTAAGATCTAAAAGTGCAAAATTCACCTTTAAAAATAGTAAAATGTCATTTTCGGCATCTAAACTGCTTTGAAAGGGGGAAAGCCTTAAGGAAGTTTTTCTCATGGTGCCGTTTTCTAGTAATCTTGCGAAAATGGGCCTAATCAGCAACTGCAAAAATTTTCGGAAAATTCTCCACAAAATTTTGCCCGATTTTGTGGGGAATGTAGTGAATTCAAATTTGTTTGTTGTGTCCATTTTTTATAATCCAAACGAAACTACACTCTCATATATTCGCATTCAATATCAAATTTAGAAACAAAAACAAAAATAAGGTTATGAATTTATAGAAATAAAAAGGCGGCTAAAAATACTCGAACAATAAAACCAAGACGTTATAAAAGCAGCAAGATTTTGTGGCTAGTTGTGAGATAGTAGCCCCAACATGATTCTCGATGTACCTAAATACAATATTAAATAAAAACAAGTATTATAGTGGTATTTAAACAGGCACAACAATTCACATGTGAAATTATTACTTCTCGTAAGATCTAAAAGTGCAAAATTCACCCTTAAAAATAGTAAAATGTCATTTTTGGTATCTAAACTACTTTGAATGGGGGAAAGCATTTAGGAAGTCTTGCTCGTAGCACCGTTATCTAGTAATCTTGCGAAAATGGGCCTAATCTGCAACTGAAAGTTTTTCGGAAAATTCTCCACAAAATTTTGCCCAATTTTGTGGGGAATGTAGTGACTTCAAATATGTGTGATGCGGCCATTAATTATAATCCAAACAAAACTACACTCTCATGTATTCCATTCAATATGAAATTTAGAAACAAAAATAAGATTATGAATTTAGAGAAATAAAAAAGCGGCTAAAAATACTCGAACAACAAAACCAAGACGTTATAAAAGCATTAAGGTTTTGTGGCTAGTTGTGAGATAGTAGCCCCAACATGATTCTCAATGTATCTAAATACAATATTAAATAAAAATAAGTATCATAGTGGTATTTAAACAGGCAAAACAATTCACATGTGAAAGTATTACTTATCGTAAGATCTAAAAGAGCAAAATTCACCTTTAAAAATAGTAAAATGTCATTTTTGGCATCTAAACTGCTTTAAAAGGGGGAAAGCCTTAAGGAAGTCTTGCTCGTGGCGCAGTTTTCTAGTAATCTTGCGAAAATCGGCCTAATCTGCAACTGAAAGTTTTTTTGAAAAATTCTCCACAAAATTTTGCCCGATTTTGTCGGGAATGTAGTGACTTCAAACATGTGTGTTGCTGCCATTAATTATAATCCAAACAAAACTACACTCTCATATATTCGCATTCAATATGAAATTTAGAAACAAAAACAAAAATAAGGTTATGAATCTAGAGAAATAAAAAAGGCGGCTAAAAATACTCGAACAATAAAACCAAGACGTTATAAAAGCTGCAAGGTTTTGTGGCTAGTTGTGAGATAGTAGCCCCAACATGATTCTCGATGTACCTAAATACAATACTAAAAAAAACAAGTATCATAGTGGTATTTAAACAGGCACAACAATTCACATATGAAAGTGTTACTTATCGTAAGATCTAAAAGTGCAAAATTCACCCTTAAAAATAGTAAAATATCATTTTCAGCGTCTAAGCTGCTTTAAACGGGGGAAAGCGTTTAGGAAGTCTTTCTCGTAGCACCGTTATCTAGTAATTTTGCGAAAATGGGCCTAATCTGCAACTGAAAGTTTATCAGAAAATTCTTCACAAAATTTTGCCCAAATTTGTGGGGAATGTAGTTACTTCAAATATGTGTGATGCGGCCATTAATTATAATCCAAACAAAACTACACTCTCATGTATTCACATTCAATATGAAATTTAGAAACAAAAACAAAAATAAGATTATGAATTTAGGGAAATAAAAAAGCGGCTAAAAATACTCGAACAATAAAACCATGACGTTATAAAGCAACAAGGTTTTGTGGCTAGTTGTGAGATAGTAGCCCCAACATGATTCTCGATGTACCTAAATACAATATTAATTAAAAACAAGTATCAAAGTGGTATTTAAACAGGCAAAACAATTCACATGTGAAAGTATTACTTCTCGTAAGATCTAAAAGTGCAAAATTCACCCTTAAAAATAGTAAAATGTCATTTTCGGCATCTAAACTGTTTTGAACGGGGGAAAGCCTTAAGGAAGTCTTTCTCGTAGAGCCGTTTTCTTGTAATCTTGTGAAAATGGGCCTAATCTGCAACTGAAAGTTTTTCGAAAAATTCTCCTCAAAATTTTGCCCGATTTTGTGGGGAATGTAGTGACTTCAAATATGTGTGATGTGGCCATTAATTATAATCCAAACAAAACTACACTCTCATGTATTCGCATTCAATATGAAATTTAGAAACAAAATCAAATATAAGATTACGAATTTAAAGAAATAAAAAAGTGGCTAAAAATACTCGAACAATAAAACCAAGACGTTATAAAAGAAACAAGGTTTTGTGGCTAGTTGTGAGATAGTAGCTGTAGTGACCCGAACTTTTCCATGTTTATATATATTAATTGAGATTGATGTTTACATGATTAAATGTTTCCAACATGTTAAGCAATCAAACTTGTTAAGACTTGATTAATTGAAATAGGTTTCATATAGACAATTGACCACCCAAGTTGACCGGTGATTCACGAACGTTAAAACTTGTAAAAAAACTATATGATGACATATATATGGTTATATATATAGTTAACATGATATTATGATAAGTAAACATATCATTAATTATATTAACAATGAACTACATATGTAAAAACAAGACTACTAACTTAATGATTTTGAAACGAGACATATATGTAACGTTTATCGTTGTAACGACATTTAATGTATATATATCATATTAAGAGATATTAGTACATCATAATATCATGATAATATAATAATTTAAAATCTCTTTTGTTATTATAAACATTGGGTTAACAACATTTAACAAGATCGTTAACTTAAAGGTTTCAAAACAACACTTACATGTAACGACTAACGATGACTTAACGACTCAGTTAAAATGTATATACATGTAGTGTTTTAATATGTATTTATACACTTTTGAAAGACTTCAATACACTTATCAAAATACTTCTACTTAACAAAAATGCTTACAATTACATTCTCGTTCAGTTTCATCAACAATTCTACTCGTATGCACCCGTATTCGTACTCGTACAATACACAGCTTTTAGATGTATGTACTATTGGTATATACACTCCAATGATCAGCTCTTAGCAGCCCATGTGAGTCACCTAACACATGTGGGAACCATCATTTGGCAACTAGCATGAAATATCTCATAAGATTACAAAAATATGAGTAATCATTCATGACTTATTTACATGAAAACAAAATTACATATCCTTTATATCTAATCCATACACCAACGACCAAAAACACCTACAAACACTTTCATTCTTCAATTTTCTTCATCTAATTGAACTCTCTCAAGTTCTATCTTCAAGTTCTAAGTGTTCTTCATAAATTTCAAAAGTTCTAGTTTCATAAAATCAAGAATACTTTCAAGTTTGCTAGCTCACTTCCAATCTTGTAAGGTGATCATCCAACCTCAAGAAATCTTTGTTTCTTACAGTAGGTTATCATTCTAATACAAGGTAATAATCATATTCAAACTTTGGTTCAATTTCTATAACTATAACAATCTTATTTCAAGTGATGATCTTACTTGAACTTGTTTTCGTGTCATGATTTTGCTTCAAGAACTTTGAGCCATCCAAGGATCCATTGAAGCTAGATCCATTTTTCTCTTTTCCAGTAGGTTCATCCAAGGAACTTAAGGTATTAATGATGTTCATAACATCATTCGATTCATACATATAAAGCTATCTTATTCGAAGGTTTAAACTTGTAATCACTAGAACATAGTTTAGTTAATTCTAAACTTGTTCGCAAACAAAAGTTAATCCTTCTAACTTGACTTTTAAAATCAACTAAACACATGTTCTATATCTATATGATATGCTAACTTAATGATTTAAAACCTGGAAACACGAAAAACACCGTAAAACCGGATTTACGCCGTCGTAGTAACACCGCGGGCTGTTTTGGGTTAGTTAATTAAAAACTATGATAAACTTTGATTTAAAAGTTGTTATTCTGAGAAAATGATTTTTATTATGAACATGAAACTATATCCAAAAATTATGGTTAAACTCAAAGTGGAAGTATGTTTTCTAAAATGGTCATCTAGACGTCGTTCTTTCGACTGAAATGACTACCTTTACAAAAACGACTTGTAACTTATTTTTCCGACTAGAAACCTATACTTTTTTTGTTTAGATTCATAAAATAGAGTTCAATATGAAACCATAGCAATTTGATTCACTCAAAACGGATTTAAAATGAAGAAGTTATGGGTAAAACAAGATTGGATAATTTTTCTCATTTTAGCTACGTGAAAATTGGTAACAAATCTATTCCAACCATAACTTAATCAACTTGTATTATATATTATGTAATCTTGAGATACCATAGACACGTATACAATGTTTCGACCTATCATGTCGACACATCTATATATATTTCGGAACAACCATAGACACTCTATATGTGAATGTTGGAGTTAGCTATACAGGGTTGAGGTTGATTCCAAAATATATATAGTTTGAGTTGTGATCAATACTGAGATACGTATACACTGGGTCGTGGATTGATTCAAGATAATATTTATCGATTTATTTCTGTACATCTAACTGTGGACAACTAGTTGTAGGTTACTAACGAGGACAGCTGACTTAATAAACTTAAAACATCAAAATATATTAAAAGTGTTGTAAATATATTTTGAACATACTTTGATATATATGTATATATTGTTATAGGTTCGTGAATCAACCAGTGGCCAAGTCTTACTTCCCGACGAAGTAAAAATCTGTGAAAGTGAGTTATAGTCCCACTTTTAAAATCTAATATTTTTGGGATGAGAATACATGCAGGTTTTATAAATGATTTACAAAATAGACACAAGTACGTGAAACTACATTCTATGGTTGAATTATCGAAATCGAATATGCCCCTTTTTATTAAGTCTGGTAATCTAAGAATTAGGGAACAGACACCCTAATTGACGCGAATCCTAAAGATAGATCTATTGGGCCTAACAAACCCCATCCAAAGTACCGGATGCTTTAGTACTTCGAAATTTATATCATATCCGAAGGGTGTCCCGGAATGATGGGGATATTCTTATATATGCATCTTGTTATTGTCGGTTACCAGGTGTTCACCATATGAATGATTTTTTATCTCTATGTATGGGATGTGTATTGAAATATGAAATCTTGTGGTCTATTGTTACGATTTGATATATATAGGTTAAACCTATAACTCACCAACATTTTTGTTGACGTTTTAAGCATGTTTATTCTCAGGTGATTATTAAGAGCTTCCGCTGTCGCATACTTAAATAAGGACAAGATTTGGAGTCCATGCTTGTATGATATTGTGTAAAAACTGCATTCAAGAAACTTATTTTGTTGTAACATATTTGTATTGTAAACCATTATGTAATGGTCGTGTGTAAACAGGATATTTTAGATTATCATTATTTGATAATCTACGTAAAGCTTTTTAAACCTTTATTGATGAAATAAAGGTTATGGTTTGTTTAAAAATGAATGCAGTCTTTGAAAAACGTCTCATATAGAGGTCAAAACCTCGCAACGAAATCAATTAATATGGAACGTTTTTAATCAATAAGAACGGGACATTTCAGTTGGTATCCGAGCGTTGGTCTTAGAGAACCAGAAAATTTGCATTAGTGTGTCTTATCGAGTTTGTTAGGATGCATTAGTGAGTCTGGACTTCGACCGTGTTTTCTTTAAAAATGATTGCTTAACATTTTTGTTGGAAACTATATATTTTTAACATATGAATATTATGTGATATATTAATCTCTTAACGTGTTTGATATTATGTGATAGATGTCTACCTCTAGAACAAGTCCCATTGACTCACCTAATAATAATGAAGAGTCAAATGTAAATTGGAATGATTTGTGGACTGATTCACAAGTTCCCGAAGAGGAACCGGAAGAAGAGTCGGAACCGGAAGAAGAATCGGAACCGGAAGAAGAATCGGAACCGGATGAAGAAATAGAACCGGTGGGGGAAATAATAAAACGGTTAAGTAAAAGAAAATCCTCAACCAACCGACCAAAGTTAATTATGGTCAATGGTGTTTCCGCCAAGGAAGCAAAATATTGGGAGGATTACCAATTCTCCGATGAATCGAATTCCGACGAGAATTCCAATGATGTTATAGAAATTACCCCAACTGAATTTAAAAAGGCAAAAGAAAATAATAAGGGAAAGGGCATAAAAATAGAGAAATCTAATTCCAACCCCGATGAACTTTATATGTATCGTCAACCCCCGAAGTCCTTAAGTTGTAACAATGACCCGGGAACCTCTAAACCACCAGGTTTTTCTAAACCAATGTGGACAACGACGGCTCGTATTAGGGGAACATCATATATCCCTAGAAACTTGGCAAAACGAACCAAAACCGAAGAAGAAGAAACGAGCGAGTCAGAATAAGATAGTTGTATTCGTGTGGTGTAATATATGGAATATAGTGTTCTTATGCTTTATGATATATGTAAAAATTGCTTGTATTAATAAGTATTTTTTTTTATGAATCTAACTCTTGTCTATTTTACAGTTTAAAAACACAAAATGGATAGACAACCCAATATTTTAAGAGACCTACCCGGAGACATGATTGATGAAATCTTGTCTAGAGTCGGCCAGAATTCTTCGGCACAACTATTTAAGGCGAGATCAGTTTGTAAGACATTCGAAGAACGTTCCAAGAATGTCTTGGTTTATAAGAGACTTTCGTTTGAAAGATGGGGGATATCACATTGGGAAACCCATAAGTTACGATGTGTTTACTTTGACGCATATATTGCGGGGAACCCAAATGCTATTTTACGCAACGGGTTAAGAAATTATTTTGACTCAATATATCCGAATATTGGACTTCGTGATTTAGAAAAAGCGGCTAACATGCAACATAAAGAAGCATGTTATGCTTACGGATTAGTAATGTTCGCTTCTCACCAAAGTGAGAACAAGAACATCGGGCTACAACTATTAAACAAAACGTTTCCACAAGTGACGGAGTCGGTAATTGGGGTAAGAAATGAGGTTTTTAGATTATTACGGGACTGTTGGACATTACGTAACCCTCGTCCCTTTGATGACGTTACAACACGCTGTCTTATCAACGGCCATAACGGTTATGTTGCACAAGACCAAGGATGGGAAGTAGTCCTAGTAAAACCAGAATGCATGACTTGTTTCTGGACGTATGAATTACGTGTCTTTATTGCCTTTGCTGAACGACTTGTGTACTAGCTAGAATTGTCTTCACAACTATCTTGTATCAAAGTTATTGTGTGCTATATTTCATGCTTTATGTAAAATAAGCGGTATTGTAAGTTTGTAAAATATTGTATAAAAGTTTGAACGCGAAATATTATTATAATCAGTTTTTCATATAGAATTGTAGTAGTTGAATTGTATATTAGCTACTAAGTATGAACTTAACGGGTAGGTACTACCCGAATTTAAACTTATAAAACGCTAATATGAAGAAAAAGCTTTTATAAATGAGTTCATATTATGCTACGAAATACTATTAACTACTCTTAATATTCTGTATGATTAACTTGTTCCATTTAACTATTTTGAAGGAAATGGCACCGACTACTCGACACACCGTGAATATGAATGAAGAGGAATTCCGTACTTTTCTAGCTTCAAACATAGCCGCAGTACAGGCTGCGCTACATACCAACAATAACCTTGGATCTAGCAGTACAGGAAATCGTGTAGGATGCACCTACAAAGAATTCACTGCCTGCAAACCTTTGGAATTTGATGGAACCGAAGGACCGATCGGATTGAAACGGTGGACCGAGAAGGTTGAATCGGTGTTTGCCATAAGTAAGTGTACTGAAGAGGACAAAGTGAAGTACGCTACGCATACCTTCACAGGTTCTGCGTTAACATGGTGGAATACCTATCTAGAGCAAGTGGGACAAGATGATGCGTACGCACTACCGTGGTTAGCATTCAAGCACTTGATGAACGAGAAGTACCGTCCCAGAACCGAGGTCAATAAGCTCAAGATAGAACTTAGAGGGTTACGAACCCAAGGATTTGATATTACCACGTACGAAAGACGATTCACAGAATTGTGCCTATTGTGTCCGGGAGCATTCGAAGATGAGGAAGAGAAGATCGACGCGTTTGTGAAAGGATTACCGGAAAGAATCCAAGAAGATATAAGTTCACACGAGCCCGCCTCCATACAACAGGCATGTAGAATGGCTCACAAACTAGTGAACCAGATTGAAGAAAGAATTAAAGAACAGACTGCTGAAGAGGCCAATGTGAAGCAAGTCAAAAGAAAGTGGGAGGAAAACGGTGATAAGAATCACCAATACAACAACAACAGCAATTACAACAATAATCGCAACAATTATCCCAACAATCGCAACATCAATCGCAACTACAACAAACGGCCCAACAACAACAACAACAACAACAACAGCAACTACAACAATCATCCCAACAACAATAATAACCGCAACAACAACAACAATCAGAAGCAACTATGCCAAAGGTGTGAAAAGAATCACTCGGGGTTCTGCACCAAATTTTGCAACAAGTGTAAAAGAAATGGTCATAGCGCGGCGAAGTGTGAGGTCTACGGACCAGGGGTTAATAGAACGAAAGGAACAAATGGTGTCGGAACGAGTAATGGCGGAGCAAGTAGTGTCGGAGCAAGTTATGCCAATGTAGTTTGTTATAAATGTGGAAAACCAGGCCACATTATTAGAAATTGCCCGAACCAGGAGAACACGAATGGACAAGGCCGTGGAAGAGTTTTCAATATTAATGCGGTAGAGGCACAGGAAGACCCGGAGCTTGTTACGGGTACGTTTCTTATTGACAATAAATCTGCTTACGTTTTATTTGATTCGGGTGCGGATAGAAGCTATATGAGTAGAGATTTTTGTGCTAAATTAAGTTGTCCATTGACGCCTTTGGATAGTAAATTTTTACTCGAATTAGCAAATGGTAAATTAATTTCAGCAGATAATATATGTCGGAATCGAGAAATTAAACTGGTTAGCGAAACATTTAAGATTGATTTGATACCAGTAGAGTTAGGGAGTTTTGATGTGATAATCGGTATGGACTGGTTGAAAGAAGTGAAAGCGGAGATCGTTTGTTACAAAAATGCAATTCGCATTATACGAGAAAAAGGAAAACCCTTAATGGTGTACGGAGAAAAGGGCAACACGAAGCTACATCTTATTAGTAATTTGAAGGCACAAAAACTAATAAGAAAAGGTTGCTATGCTGTTCTAGCACACGTCGAGAAAGTACAAACTGAAGAAAAGAGCATCAATGATGTTCCCATTGCAAAAGAATTTCCCGATGTATTTCCGAAAGAATTACCGGGATTACCCCCACATCGATCCGTTGAATTTCAAATAGATCTTGTACCAGGAGCTGCACCAATAGCTCGTGCTCCTTACAGACTCGCACCCAGCGAGATGAAAGAACTGCAAAGCCAATTACAAGAACTTTTAGAGCGTGGTTTCATTCGACCAAGCACATCACCGTGGGGAGCTCCTGTTTTGTTTGTCAAGAAGAAAGATGGTACATTCAGGTTGTGTATCGACTACCGAGAGTTGAACAAACTTACCATCAAGAACCGCTACCCACTACCGAGAATCGACGACTTATTTGATCAACTACAAGGCTCGTCTGTTTATTCAAAGATTGACTTACGTTCCGGGTATCATCAAATGCGGGTGAAAGAAGATGATATTCCAAAGACTGCATTCAGAACACGTTACGGTCATTATGAGTTTATGGTCATGCCGTTTGGTTTAACTAATGCACCAGCTGTGTTCATGGACCTTATGAACCGAGTGTGTGGACCATACCTTGACAAGTTTGTCATTGTTTTCATTGATGACATACTTATTTACTCAAAGAATGACCAAGAACACGGTGAACATTTGAGAAAGGTGTTAGAAGTATTGAGGAAGGAAAAATTGTACGCTAAGTTTTCAAAGTGTGCATTTTGGTTGGAAGAAGTTCAATTCCTTGGTCACATAGTGAACAAAGAAGGTATTAAGGTGGATCCGGCAAAGATAGAAACTGTTGAAAAGTGGGAAACCCCGAAAACTCCGAAACACATACGCCAGTTTTTAGGACTAGCTGGTTACTACAGAAGGTTCATCCAAGACTTTTCCAGAATAGCAAAACCCTTGACTGCATTAACGCATAAAGGGAAGAAATTTGAATGGAATGATGAACAAGAGAAAGCGTTTCAGTTATTGAAGAAAAAGCTAACTACGGCACCTATATTGTCATTGCCTGAAGGGAATGATGATTTTGTGATTTATTGTGACGCATCAAAGCAAGGTCTCGGTTGTGTATTAATGCAACGAACGAAGGTGATTGCTTATGCGTCTAGACAATTGAAGATTCACGAACAAAATTATACGACGCATGATTTGGAATTAGGCGCGGTTGTTTTTGCATTAAAGACTTGGAGGCACTACTTATATGGGGTCAAAAGTATTATATATACCGACCACAAAAGTCTTCAACACATATTTAATCAGAAACAACTGAATATGAGGCAGCGTAGGTGGATTGAATTGTTGAATGATTACGACTCTGAGATTCGTTACTACCCGGGGAAGGCAAATGTGGTAGCCGATGCCTTGAGCAGGAAGGACAGAGAACCCATTCGAGTAAAATCTATGAATATAATGATTCAAAATAACCTTACTACTCAAATAAAGGAGGCACAACAAGGAGTTTTAAAAGAGGGAAATTTAAAGGATGAAATACCCAAAGGATCGGAGAAGCATCTTAATATTCGGGAAGACGGAACCCGGTATAGGGCTGAAAGGATTTGGGTACCAAAATTTGGAGATATGAGAGAAATGGTACTTAGAGAAGCTCATAAAACCAGATACTCAATACATCCTGGAACGGGGAAGATGTACAAGGATCTCAAGAAACATTTTTGGTGGCCGGGTATGAAAGCCGATGTTGCTAAATACGTAGGAGAATGTTTGACGTGTTCTAAGGTCAAAGCTGAGCATCAGAAACCATCAGGTCTACTTCAACAACCCGAAATCCCGGAATGGAAATGGGAAAACATTACCATGGATTTCATCACTAAATTGCCAAGGACTGCAAGTGGTTTTGATACTATTTGGGTAATAGTTGATCGTCTCACCAAATCAGCACACTTCCTACCAATAAGAGAAGATGACAAGATGGAGAAGTTAGCACGACTGTATTTGAAGGAAGTCGTCTCCAGACATGGAATACCAATCTCTATTATCTCTGATAGGGATGGCAGATTTATTTCAAGATTCTGGCAGACATTACAGCAAGCATTAGGAACTCGTCTAGACATGAGTACTGCCTATCATCCACAAACTGATGGGCAGAGCGAAAGGACGATACAAACGCTTGAAGACATGCTACGAGCATGTGTTATTGATTTCGGAAACAGTTGGGATCGACATCTACCGTTAGCAGAATTTTCCTACAACAACAGCTACCATTCAAGCATTGAGATGGCGCCGTTTGAAGCACTTTATGGTAGAAAGTGCAGGTATCCGATTTGTTGGAGTGAGGTGGGGGATAGACAGATTACGGGTCCGGAGATTATACAAGAAACTACCGAGAAGATCATCCAAATTCAACAACGGTTGAAAACCGCCCAAAGTCGACAAAAGAGCTACGCTGACATTAAAAGAAAAGATATAGAATTTGAAATTGGAGAGATGGTCATGCTTAAAGTTTCACCTTGGAAAGGCGTTGTTCGATTTGGTAAACGAGGGAAATTAAATCCAAGGTATATTGGACCATTCAAGATTATTGATCGTGTCGGACCAGTAGCTTACCGACTTGAGTTACTTCAACAACTCGCGGCTGTACATAACACTTTCCACGTCTCGAATTTGAAGAAATGTTTTGCTAAAGAAGATCTCACTATTCCGTTAGATGAAATCCAAATCAACGAAAAACTCCAATTCATCGAAGAACCCGTCGAAATAATGGATCGTGAGGTTAAAAGACTTAAGCAAAACAAGATACCAATTGTTAAGGTTCGATGGAATGCTCGTAGAGGACCAGAGTTCACCTGGGAGCGTGAAGATCAGATGAAGAAGAAATACCCGCATCTATTTCCAGAAGATTCGTCAACACCTTCAACAGCTTAAAATTTCGGGACGAAATTTATTTAACGGGTAGGTACTGTAGTGACCCGAACTTTTCCATGTTTATATATATTAATTGAGATTGATGTTTACATGATTAAATGTTTCCAACATGTTAAGCAATCAAACTTGTTAAGACTTGATTAATTGAAATAGGTTTCATATAGACAATTGACCACCCAAGTTGACCGGTGATTCACGAACGTTAAAACTTGTAAAAAAACTATATGATGACATATATATGGTTATATATATAGTTAACATGATATTATGATAAGTAAACATATCATTAATTATATTAACAATGAACTACATATGTAAAAACAAGACTACTAACTTAATGATTTTGAAACGAGACATATATGTAACGTTTATCGTTGTAACGACATTTAATGTATATATATCATATTAAGAGATATTAGTACATCATAATATCATGATAATATAATAATTTAAAATCTCTTTTGTTATTATAAACATTGGGTTAACAACATTTAACAAGATCGTTAACCTAAAGGTTTCAAAACAACACTTACATGTAACGACTAACGATGACTTAACGACTCAGTTAAAATGTATATACATGTAGTGTTTTAATATGTATTTATACACTTTTGAAAGACTTCAATACACTTATCAAAATACTTCTACTTAACAAAAATGCTTACAATTACATTCTCGTTCAGTTTCATCAACAATTCTACTCGTATGCACCCGTATTCGTACTCGTACAATACACAGCTTTTAGATGTATGTACTATTGGTATATACACTCCAATGATCAGCTCTTAGCAGCCCATGTGAGTCACCTAACACATGTGGGAACCATCATTTGGCAACTAGCATGAAATATCTCATAAAATTACAAAAATATGAGTAATCATTCATGACTTATTTACATGAAAACAAAATTACATATCCTTTATATCTAATCCATACACCAACGACCAAAAACACCTACAAACACTTTCATTCTTCAATTTTCTTCATCTAATTGAACTCTCTCAAGTTCTATCTTCAAGTTCTAAGTGTTCTTCATAAATTTCAAAAGTTCTAGTTTCATAAAATCAAGAATACTTTCAAGTTTGCTAGCTCACTTCCAATCTTGTAAGGTGATCATCCAACCTCAAGAAATCTTTGTTTCTTACAGTAGGTTATCATTCTAATACAAGGTAATAATCATATTCAAACTTTGGTTCAATTTCTATAACTATAACAATCTTATTTCAAGTGATGATCTTACTTGAACTTGTTTTCGTGTCATGATTTTGCTTCAAGAACTTTGAGCCATCCAAGGATCCATTGAAGCTAGATCCATTTTTCTCTTTTCCAGTAGGTTCATCCAAGGAACTTAAGGTAGTAATGATGTTCATAACATCATTCGATTCATACATATAAAGCTATCTTATTCGAAGGTTTAAACTTGTAATCACTAGAACATAGTTTAGTTAATTCTAAACTTGTTCGCAAACAAAAGTTAATCCTTCTAACTTGACTTTTAAAATCAACTAAACACATGTTCTATATCTATATGATATGCTAACTTAATGATTTAAAACCTGGAAACACGAAAAACACCGTAAAACCGGATTTACGCCGTCGTAGTAACACCGCGGGCTGTTTTGGGTTAGTTAATTAAAAACTATGATAAACTTTGATTTAAAAGTTGTTATTCTGAGAAAATGATTTTTATTATGAACATGAAACTATATCCAAAAATTATGGTTAAACTCAAAGTGGAAGTATGTTTTCTAAAATGGTCATCTAGACGTCGTTCTTTCGACTGAAATGACTACCTTTACAAAAACGACTTGTAACTTATTTTTCCGACTAGAAACCTATACTTTTTTTGTTTAGATTCATAAAATAGAGTTCAATATGAAACCATAGCAATTTGATTCACTCAAAACGGATTTAAAATGAAGAAGTTATGGGTAAAACAAGATTGGATAATTTTTCTCATTTTAGCTACGTGAAAATTGGTAACAAATCTATTCCAACCATAACTTAATCAACTTGTATTATATATTATGTAATCTTGAGATACCATAGACACGTATACAATGTTTCGACCTATCATGTCGACACATCTATATATATTTCGGAACAACCATAGACACTCTATATGTGAATGTTGGAGTTAGCTATACAGGGTTGAGGTTGATTCCAAAATATATATAGTTTGAGTTGTGATCAATACTGAGATACGTATACACTGGGTCGTGGATTGATTCAAGATAATATTTATCGATTTATTTCTGTACATCTAACTGTGGACAACTAGTTGTAGGTTACTAACGAGGACAGCTGACTTAATAAACTTAAAACATCAAAATATATTAAAAGTGTTGTAAATATATTTTGAACATACTTTGATATATATGTATATATTGTTATAGGTTCGTGAATCAACCAGTGGCCAAGTCTTACTTCCCGACGAAGTAAAAATCTGTGAAAGTGAGTTATAGTCCCACTTTTAAAATCTAATATTTTTGGGATGAGAATACATGCAGGTTTTATAAATGATTTACAAAATAGACACAAGTACGTGAAACTACATTCTATGGTTGAATTATCGAAATCGAATATGCCCCTTTTTATTAAGTCTGGTAATCTAAGAATTAGGGAACAGACACCCTAATTGACGCGAATCCTAAAGATAGATCTATTGGGCCTAACAAACCCCATCCAAAGTACCGGATGCTTTAGTACTTCGAAATTTATATCATATCCGAAGGGTGTCCCGGAATGATGGGGATATTCTTATATATGCATCTTGTTATTGTCGGTTACCAGGTGTTCACCATATGAATGATTTTTTATCTCTATGTATGGGATGTGTATTGAAATATGAAATCTTGTGGTCTATTGTTACGATTTGATATATATAGGTTAAACCTATAACTCACCAACATTTTTGTTGACGTTTTAAGCATGTTTATTCTCAGGTGATTATTAAGAGCTTCCGCTGTCGCATACTTAAATAAGGACAAGATTTGGAGTCCATGCTTGTATGATATTGTGTAAAAACTGCATTCAAGAAACTTATTTTGTTGTAACATATTTGTATTGTAAACCATTATGTAATGGTCGTGTGTAAACAGGATATTTTAGATTATCATTATTTGATAATCTACGTAAAGCTTTTTAAACCTTTATTGATGAAATAAAGGTTATGGTTTGTTTAAAAATGAATGCAGTCTTTGAAAAACGTCTCATATAGAGGTCAAAACCTCGCAACGAAATCAATTAATATGGAACGTTTTTAATCAATAAGAACGGGACATTTCAGTAGCCCCAACATGATTCTCGATGTACCTAAATACAATATTAAATAAAAACAAGTATCATAGTGGTATTTAAACAGGCACAACAATTCACATGTGAAAGTATTAATTATCGTAAGATCTAAAAGTGCAAAATTCACCCTTAAAATAGTAAAAATGTCTTTTTCGGCATCTAAACTGCTTTGAACGGGGGAAAGCCTTAAGGAAGTCTTACTCGTGGCGCCATTTTCTATTAATATTGCGAAAATGGGCCTAATCTGCAACTGAAAGTTTTTCGAAAAATTCTCCACAAACTTTTGCCCGATTTTGTGGGAATGTAGTGACTTGAAATATGTGTGTTGTGGCCACTAATTATAATCCAAACAAAACAACCCTTTCATATACTCGCATTTAATACGAAATTTAGAAAGGAAAAAAAAAATAAGGTTATGAATCTAGAGAAATAAAAAAGCGGCTAAAAATACTCGAACAATAAAACCAAGACGTTATAAAAGATGGAAGGTTTTGTGGTTAGTTGTGAGATAGTAGCCCCAATATGATTCTCGATGTAACTAAATATAATATTAAATAAAAACAAGTATCATAGTGGTATTTAAACAGACACAACAATTCACATGTGAGAATATTACTTATCGTAAGATCTAAAAGTGCAAAATTCGCCCTTAAAGATAGTAAAATTTCATTTTTAGCATCTAAACTTCTCTGAACGGGGAAAAGCGTTTAGAAAGTCTTGCTCGTTGTACCGTTATCTAGTAATCTTGCGAAAATGGGCCTAATCTAAAACTGAAAGTTTTTCAAAAAATTCTCCACAAAATTTTGCCCGATTTTATGGAGAATGTAGTGACTTCAAATATGTGTGTTGCGGCCATTAATTATAATCCAAACGAAACTACACTCTCATATATTCGCATTCAATATGAAATTTAGAAACAAAATCAAAAATAAGATTATGAATATAGAGAAATAAAAAAGCGGTTAAAAATACTCGAACAATAAAACCAAGACGTTATAAAAGCGACAAGATTTTGTGGCTAGTTGTGAGATAGTAGCCCCAAAATGATTCTCGATGTACCTAAATACAATATTAATTAAAAATAAGTATCATAGTGGTATTTAAACAGGAAAAACAATTCACATGTGAAAGTATTACTTATCGTAAGATCTAAAAGTGTAAAATTCACCTTTAAAAATAGTAAAATGTCATTTTCGGCATCTAAACTGCTTTGAAAGGGGGAAAGCCTTAAGGAAGTTTTTCTCATGGCGCCGTTTTCTAGTAATCTTGCGAAAATGGGCCTAATCTGCAACTGCAAAATTTTTCGGAAAATTCTCCACAAAATTTTGCCCGATTTTGTGGGGAATGTAGCGAATTCAAATTTGTTTGTTGTGTCCATTTTTTATAATCCAAACGAAACTACACTCTCATATATTCGCATTCAATATCAAATTTAGAAACAAAAACAAAAATAAGGTTATGAATTTATAGAAATAAAAAGGCGGCTAAAAATACTCGAACAATAAAACCAAGACGTTATAAAAGCAGCAAGATTTTATGGCTAGTTGTGAGATAGTAGCCCCAACATGATTCTAGATGTACCTACATACAATATTAAATAAAAACAAGTATTATAGTGGTATTTAAACAGGCACAACAATTCACATGTGAAATTATTACTTCTCGTAAGATCTAAAAGTGCAAAATTCACCCTTAAAAATAGTAAAATGTCATTTTTGGTATCTAAACTACTTTGAATGGGGGAAAGCGTTTAGGAAGTCTTGCTCGTAGCACTGTTATCTAGTAATCTTGCGAAAATGGGCCTAATCTGCAACTGAAAGTTTTTCGGAAAATTCTCCACAAAATTTTGCCCAATTTTGTGGGGAATGTAGTGACTTCAAATATGTGTGATGCGGCCATTAATTATAATCCAAACAAAACTACACTCTCATGTATTCCATTCAATATGAAATTTAGAAACAAAAATAAGATTATGAATTTAGAGAAATAAAAAAGTGGCTAAAAATACTCGAACAACAAAACCAAGACGTTATAAAAGCATCAAGGTTTTGTGGCTAGTTGTGAGATAGTAGCCCCAACATGATTCTCAATGTATCTAAATACAATATTAAATAAAAATAAGCATCATAGTGGTATTTAAACAGGCAAAACAATTCACATGTGAAAGTATTACTTATCGTAAGATCTAAAAGTGCAAAATTCACCTTTAAAAATAGTAAAATGTCATTTTCGGCATCTAAACTGCTTTGAAAGGGGGAAAGCCTTAAGGAAGTCTTGCTCGTGGCGCAGTTTTCTAGTAATCTTGAGAAAATCGGCCTAATCTGCAACTGAAAGTTTTTTTGAAAAATTCTCCACAAAATTTTGCCCGATTTTGTCGGGAATGTAGTGACTTCAAACATGTGTGTTGCTGCCATTAATTATAATCCAAACAAAACTACACTCTCATATATTCGCATTCAATATGAAATTTAGAAACAAAAACAAAAATAAGGTTATGAATCTAGAGAAATAAAAAAGGCGGCTAAAAATACTCGAACAATAAAACCAAGACGTTATAAAAGCTGCAAGGTTTTGTGGCTAGTTGTGAGACAGTAGCCCCAACATGATTCTCGATGTACCTAAATACAATACTAAATAAAAACAAGTATCATAGTGGTATTTAAACAGGCACAACAATTCACATATGAAAGTGTTACTTATCGTAAGATCTAAAAGTGCAAAATTCACCCTTAAAAATAGTAAAATGTCATTTTCAGCGTCTAAACTGCTTTAAACTGGTGAAAGCATTTAGGAAGTCTTTCTCGTAGCACCGTTATCTAGTAATTTTGCGAAAATGGGCCTAATCTGCAACTGAAAGTTTATCAGAAAATTCTTCACAAAATTTTGCCCAAATTTGTGGGGAATGTAGTGACTTCAAATATGTGTGATGCGGCCATTAATTATAATCCAAACAAAACTACACTCTCATGTATTCACATTCAATATGAAATTTAGAAACAAAAAAAAAAAATAAGATTATGAATTTAGGGAAATAAAAAAGCGGCTAAAAATACTCGAACAATAAAACCATGACGTTATAAAGCAACAAGGTTTTGTGGCTAGTTGTGAGATAGTAGCCCCAACATGATTCTCGATGTACCTAAATACAATATTAATTAAAAACAACTATCATAGTGGTATTTAAACAGGCAAAACAATTCACATGTGAAAGTATTACTTCTCGTAAGATCTAAAAGTGCAAAATTCACCCTTAAAAATAGTAAAATGTCATTTTCGGCATCTAAACTGTTTTGAACGGGGGAAAGCCTTAAGGAAGTCTTTCTCGTAGAGCCGTTTTCTTGTAATCTTGTGAAAATGGGCCTAATCTGCAACTGAAAGTTTTTCGAAAAATTCTCCACAAAATTTTGCCCGATTTTGTGGGGAATGTAGTGACTTCAAATATGTGTGATGTGGCCATTAATTATAATCCAAACAAAACTACACTCTCATGTATTCGCATTCAATATGAAATTTAGAAACAAAATCAAATATAAGATTACGAATTTAAAGAAATAAAAAAGCGGCTAAAAATACTCGAACAATAAAACCAAGACGTTATAAAAGAAACAAGGTTTTGTGGCTAGTTGTGAGATAGTAGCCCCAACATGATTCTCGATGTACCTAAATACAATATTAAATAAAAACAAGTATCATAGTGGTATTTAAACAGGCACAACAATTCACATGTGAAAGTATTACTTATCGTAAAATCTAAAAGTGTAAAATTCACCCTTAAAAATCGTAAAATGTCATTTTCAGCATCTAATCTGTTTTGAACGGGGGAAAGCCTTAAGGAAGTCTTTCTCGTAGCGCCGTTTTCTTGTAATCTTGCAAAAATGGGCCTAATCTGCAACTGAATGTTTTTTTAAAAAATTCTCCACAAAATTTTACCTGATTTTGTGGAGAATGTAATGACTTCAAATATGTGTGTTGCTGCCATTAATTATAATCTAAATGAAACTACACTCTTATATATTCGCATTCAATATGAAATTTAGAAACAAAAGAAAAAAAAAGTTATGAATCTAGAGAAATAAAAAAAGCGGCTAAAAATACTCGAACAATAAAACCAAGACGTTATAAAAGCAGCAAGGTTTTGTGGCTAGCTGTGAGATAGTAGCCCCAATATGATTCTCGATGTACCTAAATACAATATTTAATAAAAACAAGTATCATAGTGGTATTTAAAGAGGCACAACAATTCACATGTGAAAGTGTTACTTATCGTAAGACCTAAAAGTATAAAATTCACCCTTAAAAATAGTAAAATGTCATTTTCGACATCTAAACTACTTTGAACGGGGGAAAGTGTTTAGGAAGTTTTGCTCGTAGTGCCGTTATCTAGTAATCTTGCGAAAATGGGCCTAATCTACTGAAATGACCCGTTCATATACATTATAAACGATTCACAATAGTTGATTACATCGCGAGGTATTTGACCTCTATATGATACATTTTACAAACATTGCATTCGTTTTTAAAAGGCAAACTTTCTTTACAACGAAAGTTGACGGCATGCACACCATTTCATAATACATCCAACTATAATTGACTTAATAATAATCTTGATGAACTTAATGACTCGAATGCAACGTCTTTCAAAATATGCCATGAATGACTCCAAGTAATATCCTTAAAATGAGCTAATGCACAGCGGAAGATTTCTTTAATACCTGAGAATAAACATGCTTTAAAGTGTCAACCAAAAGGTTGGTGAGTTCATAGGTTTATCATAACAATCATTTCAATATATTAATAGACCACAAGATTTCCGTTTATAAATATATGTACACTCGCAAGTGTATAAAGTATTCTATAAGTTGTAGGCACCCGGTAACAAGCTTTAACGTTCATGTTTTACCCTCTGAAGTACACCAGATCAGGTGTGTTTAAAATAACCTCGAAGTACTAAAGCATCACATAGTCGGGATGGGGTTTGTCAGACCCAATAGATCTATCTTTAGGATTCGCGCCTACCGTACATAGACAAGTAGTTTAATGTTACCAAGCTAAGGGTATATTTCTGGTTTAAACCCACATAGAATTAGTTTTAGTACTTGTGCCTATTTCGTAAAACATTTATAAATCTGCGCATGTATTCTCAGCCCAAAAATATATATAAAAAGGGAGTAAATAAAACTCACAATACTGTATTTCGTAGTAAAAATACATATAACGTCATTTAACAAGTGCAAGGTTGGCCTCGAATTCACGAACGTATCAATATTGAGATTCAATATTGTAGGAAAGTACGTAGACGCAACGGAGATGATAAACACTAGATTGACCTCACGAGCATACCCATGAACCATACCCATCACCTCCATAGCTATAACCCATAATTTCCTTAGCTTCGACTCATTCAAAAAAAACTATTTTGAAATCACTCGGACAACACTCCGTCGTAATATTTTATGTATACTAATAATATCTTGAAATAATACAGATCAAATATATATATATATATATATATATATATATATATAAATTGATTGAGAGAGTTTAGAGAAATATATTTTCAAGTTTCTATGAAAAAATGAAACCTATTGAATTCTATTTATAATAGATTTTTGAATTATTAAAGTGAATTATTAAAGTATGAATTATTAAAGTGAATTATTAAGTATGAATTATTAAATTGAATTATTAAAGTATGAATTATTAAAGTAAATTATTAAAGTATGAATTATTAAAGTGAATTATTAAAGTATGAATTATTAAAGTGAATTATTAAAGTATGAATTATTAAAGTGAATTATTAAAGTTAAAGTAAAGTAAAAGTAAAGTCAAGGTAAAGTTAAAGTATAGTAAAAGTATAAAAACTATATAGGTATAATACGCGTATAAATATATATAATATTAATTTAAATCGTTATATATATTTAGTGAAATAAAATATAAATATCGTTATATTTATTATACTGGTTAAGTAATGAGTTGTCAAAAGTGATTCTAGATATTTATAAAAGTTATATACGTTTTAATAATAAAGTTCTTTTTAAACTGAAAACGTCTTTGTACGTTTGAAAATAGATTAATAGAATATTATGGAAACCAATTCTCCACTAACTTTTGTTTAACTTTCGTAAATGATACTTTTTGTTTTTATTTATAAATAGCTTTACAAATTATTCTGAATATCGTTAAGAGGAATAGATTTTCTCAAATCATAGTGGACCTCTCAACAGAGACTTGTAATCATAATTCAATGTTTCTGATAATTCAATCATTTAATATATATATTTTTTAATTTCGTCGAAAATTATATTGAAACAAATACGTTCGTGTAAAGTATTATACGTTTAATACTTTATTAATATTCTCAAGTTATAATATATATATACATATACATATCTATTTATATATAACGGTTCGTTAATCGTCGGAATTTGGTCGAGGTTATAATGAATGTATGAACACAGTTTAAAATTCTTGAGATTTAACTTAACAAACTTTGCTTATCGTGTCGGAATAATATAAAGATTAAAGTTTAAATTTGGTCGGAAATTTCCGGGTCGTCACATCTACAACTGAAAGTTTTTTGAAAAATTCTCCACAAAATTTTGCCCAAATTTGTGGGGAATGTAATGACTTCAAATATGTGTGAGGCGGTCATTAATTATAATCCAAACAAAACTACACTCTCATGTATTCGCATTCAATATGAAATTTAGAAACAAAAACAAAAATAAGATTATGAATTTAGGGAAATAAAAAAGCGGCTAAAAATACTCGAACAATAAAACCAAGACGTTATAAAAGCAACAAGGTTTTGTGGCTAGTTGTGATATAGTAGCCCCAACATGATTCTCGATGTACCTAAATACAATATTAATTAAAAACAAGTATCATAGTGATATTTAAACAGGCAAAACAATTCACATGTGAAAGTATTACTTATCGTAAGATCTAAAAGTGCAAAATTCAACTTTAAAAATAGTAAAATGTCATTTTCAGCAACTAAACTACTTTGAAAGGGGGAAAGCCTTAAGGAAGACTTGCTCGTGGTACCGTTTTCTAATAATCTTGCGAAAATGGGCCTAATCTGCAACTGAAAGTTTTTTGAAAAATTCTCCACAAAATTTTGCCCGATTTTGTGGGGAATGTAGTGACTTCAAATATGTGTGTTGCGGCCATTAATTATAATCCAAAAGAAACTACTCTCTCATATATTCGCATTCAATATCAAATTTAGAAACAAAAACAAAAATAAGGTTATGAATTTATAGAAATAAAAAAACGGCTAAAAATACTCGAACAAAAAAACCAAGACGTTATAAAAGCAGCAAGGTTTTGTGGTTAGTTGTGAGATAGTAGCCCCAACATGATTCTCGATGTACCTAAATACAATATTAAATAAAAACAAGTATCATAGTGATATTTAAACAGGCACAACAATTCACATGTGAAAGTATTACTTCTCGTAAGATCTAAAAGTGCAACATTCACCCTTAAAAATAGTAAAATGTCATTTTCGGCATCTAAATTGCTTTGAATGGGGGAAAGCATTTAGGAAGTCTTGCTCGTAGCACCATTATCTAGTAATCTTGTGAAAATGGGCCTAATCTGCAACTGAAAGTTTTTCGGAAAATTCTCCACAAAATTTTGCCCGATTTTGTGGAGAATGTAGTGACTTCAAATATGTGTGATGCGGCCATTAATTATATTCCAAACAAAACTACACTCTCATGTATTCGCATTTCATATGAAATTTAGAAACAAAATCAAAAATAAGATAATGAATTTAAAGAAATAAAAAAGCGGCTAAAAATACTCGAACAATAAAACCAAGACGCTATAAAAGCAACAAGGTTTTGTGGCTAGTTGTGAGATAGTAGCCCCAACATGATTCTCGATGTACCTAAATACAATATTAAATAAAAACAAGTATCATCGTGGTATTTAAACAGATACAACAATTCACATGTGAAAGTTTTACTTATCGTAAAATCTAAAAGTGCAAAATTCACCCTTAAAAATAGTAAAATATCATTTTCAGCATCTAATCTGCTTTGAACGGGGGAAAGCTTTAAGGAAATCTTGCTCATAGCGCCGTTTTCTTGTAATCTTGCAAAAATGGGCCTAATCTGCAACTGAATGTTATTTTGAAAAATTCTCCACAAAGTTTTGCCCGATTTTGTGGAGAATGTAGTGACTTCAAATATGTGTATTGCTGCCATTAATTATAATCTAAACGAAACTACACTCTCATATATTCGCATTCAATATGAAATTTAGAAACAAAAACAAAAAAAGGTTATGAATCTAGAGAAATAAAAAAAGCGGCTAAAAATACTCGAACAATAAAACCAAGACGTTATAAAAGCAGCAAGGTTTTGTGGCTATTTGTGAGATAGTAGCCCCAACATGATTCTTGATGTACCTAAACACAATATTTAATAAAAACAAGTATCATAGTGGTATTTAAACAGGCACAACAATTCACATGTGAATGTGTTACTTATCGTAAGACCTAAAAGTGCAAAATTCACCCTTAAAAATAGTAAAATGTCATTTTTGGCATCTAAACTACTTTGAACGGGGGAAAGCACTTAGGAAGTCTTGCTCGTAGTGCCGTTATCTAGTAATCTTGCGAAAATGGGCCTAATCTGCAACTGAAAGTTTTTCTGAAAATACTCCACAAAATTTTGCCATTTTGTGGGGAATGTAGTGACTTCAAATATGTGTGTCGTGGCCATTATTTATAATCCAAATGAAACTACACTCTCATGTATTCGCATTCAATATCAAATTTAGAAACAAAAATAAAAATAAGGTTATGAATTTATAGAAATAAAAAAACGGCCAAAAATACTAGAACAATAAAACCAAGACGTTATAAAAGCAGCAAGGTTTTGTGGCTAGTTGTGAGATAGTAACCCCAACATGATTCTCGATGTACCAAAATACAATATTAAATAAAAACAAGTATCATAGTGGTATTTAAACAGGCACAACAATTCACATGTGAAAGTATTACTTATCGTAAGATCTAAAAGTGCAAAATTCACCCTTAAAAATAGTAAAATGTCATTTTCGGCATCTAAACTGCTTTGAACGGGGGAAAGCGTTTAGGAAGTCTTGATTGGAGCGCCCTTATCTAGTAATCTTGCGAAAATGGACCTAATCTGCAACTGAAAGTTTTTCGGAAAATTCTCCACCAAATTTTGCCCGAATTTGTGGGGAATGTAGTGACTTCAAATATGTGTGATGCGGCCATTAATTATAATCCAAACAAAATTACACTCTCATTTATTCGCATTCAATATGAAATTTCGAAACAAAAACTAAAATAAGATTATGAATTTAGGGAAATAAAAAAGCGGCTAAAAATACTCGAACAATAAAACCAAGACGTTATAAAAGCAACAAGGTTTTGTGGCTAGTTGTGAGATAGTAGCCCCAACATGATTCTTGATGTACCTAAATACAATATTAATTAAAAACAAGTATCATAGTGGTATTTAAACAGGGAAAACAATTCACATGTGAAAGTATTACTTATCGTAAGATCTGAAAGTGCAAAATTCACCTTTAAAAATAGTAAAATGTCATTTTCAGCAACTAAACTACTTTGAAAGGAGGAAAGCTTTAAGGAAGTCTTGCTCGTGGTACCGTTTTCAAGTAATCTTGCGAAAATGGGCCTAATCTGCAACTGAAATTTTTTGGAAAATTCTTCACAAAATTTTGCCCGATTTTTTGGGAAATGTAGTGACTTCAAATATGTGTGTTGCGGCCATGAATTATAATCCAAAAGAAACTACTCTCTCATATATTCGCATTCAATATCAAATTTAGAAACAAAAGCAAAAATAAGGTTATGAAATTATAGAAATAAAAAAAGGCTAAAAATACTCGATCAATAAAAGCAAGACGTTATAAAAGCAGCAAGGTTTTGTGGCTAGTTGTGAGATAGTAGCCCCAACATGATTCTCGATGTACCTAAATACAATATTAAATAAAAACAAGTATCATAGTGGTATTTAAACAGGCACAACAATTCACATGTGAAAGTATTACTTCTCGTAAGATCTAAAAGTGCAAAATTCACCCTTAAAAATAGTAAAATGTCATTTTCGGCATCTAAACTGCTTTGAATGGGGGAAAGCGTTTAGGAAGTCTTGCTCGTAGCACCGTTATCTATTAATCTTGCGAAAATGGGCCTAATCTGCAACTGAAAGTTTTTCGGAAAATTCTCCACAAAATTTTGCCCGATTTTGTGGGGAATGTAGTGACTTCAAATATGTGTGATGCGGCCATTAATTATAATCCAAATAAAACTACACTCTCATGTATTCTCATTCAATATGAAATTTAGAAACAAAATCAAAAATAAGATAATGAATTTAAAGAAATAAAAAAGCGGCTAAAAATACTCGAACAATAAAGCCAAGACGTTATAAAAGCAACAAGGTTTTGTGGCTAGTTGTGAGATAGTATCCCCAACATGATTCTCGATGTACCTAAATACAATATTAAATAAAAATAAGTATCATAGTGGTATTTAAACAGATACAACAACTCACATGTGAAAGTATTACTTATCGTAAAATCTAAAAGTGCAAAATTCACCCTTAAAAATAGTAAAATGTCATTTTCAGCATCTAGTCTGCTTTGAACGGGGGAAAACCTTAAGGAAGTCTTGCTCGTAGCGCCGTTTTCTTGTAATCTTGCAAAAATGGGCCTAATCTGCAACTGAATATTTTTTTGAAATATTCTCCACAATATTTTGCCCGATTTTGTGGAGAATATAGTGACTTTAAATATATGTGTTGCTGCCATTAATTATAATCTAAACGAAACTACACTCTCATATATTCGCATTCAATATGAAATTTAGAAACAAAAACAAAAAAAGGTTATGAATCTAGAGAAATAAAAAAAGCGGCTAAAAATACTCGAACAATAAAACCAAGACGTTATAAACGCAGCAAGGTTTTGTGGCTAGTTGTGAGATAGTAGCCCCAACATGATTCTCGATGTACCTAAATACAATATTTAATAAAAACAAGTATCATAGTGGTATTTAAACAGGCACAACAATTCACATATGAATGTGTTACTTATCGTAAGACCTAAAAGTGCAAAATTCACCCTTAAAAATAGTAAAATGTCATTTTCGGCATCTAAACTACTTTGAACGGGGGAAAGTGTTTAGGAAGTCTTGCTCGTAGTGGCGTTATCTAGTACTCTTGCGAAAATGGGCCTAATCTACAACTGGAAGTTTTTTGGAAAATTCTCCACAAAATTTTGCCCAAATTTGTGGGGAATGTAGTGACTTCAAATAGGTGTGATGCGGCCATTAATTATAATCTAAACAAAACTACACTCTCATGTGTTCGCATTTAATATGAAATTTAGAAACAAAAACAAAAATAAGATTATGAATTTAGGAAAATAAAAAAGCGGCTAAAAATACTCGAACAATAAAATCAAGACGTTATAAAAGCAACAAGGTTTTGTGGCTAGTTGTGATATAGTAGCTCCAACATGATTCTTGATGTAAATAAATACAATATTAATTAAAAACAAGTATCATATTGGTATTTAAACAGGCAAAACAATTCACATATGAAAGTATTACTTATCGTAAGATCTAAAAGTACAAAATTCACCTTTAAAAATAGTAAAATGTCATTTTCGGCATCTAAACTGCTTTGAAAGGGGGAAAGCCTTAAGAAAGTCTTGCTCGTGACACCGTTTTCTAGTAATCTTGCGAAAATGAGCCTAATCTGCAACTAAAATTTTTTCGAAAAATTCTCCACAAAATTTTGCCCATTTTGTGGGGAATGTAGTGACTTCAAATATGTGTGTTGCGGCCATTAATTATAATCCAAACGAAACTACACTCTCATATATTCGCATTCAATATCAAATTTAGAAACAAAAATAAAAATAAGGTATGAATTTATAGAAATAAAAAAGCGGCTAAAAATACTCGAGCAATAAAACCAAGACGTTATAAAAGCAGCAAGGTTTTGTGGCTAGTTGTGAGATAGTAGCCCCATCATGATTCTCGATGTACCTAAATACAATATTAAATAAAAACAAGTATCATAGTGGTATTTAATCAGGCACAACAATTCACATGTGAAAGTATTACTTATCGTAAGATCTAAAAGTGCATAATTCACCCTTAAAAATAGTAAAATATCATTTTCAGCATCTAAACTGCTTTGAACGGGGGAAAGCGTTTAGGAAGTCTTGCTCGTAGCGCCGTTATCTAGTAATCTTGAGAAAATGGGCCTAATCTGCAACCGAAAGTTTTTCGGAAAATTCTCCACAAAATTTTGCCCGAATTTGTGGGGAATGTAGTGACTTCAAATATGTGTGATGCGGCCATTAATTATAATCCAAACAAAACTACACTCTCATGTATTCGAATTCAATATGAAATTTAGAAACAAAAACAAAAATAAGATTATGAATTTAGGGAAATAAAAAAGTTGCTAAAAATACTCGAATGATAAAACCAAGACGTTATAAAAGCAACAAGGTTTTGTGGCTATTTGTGAGATAGTAGCCCCAACATGATTCTCGATGTACCTAAATACAATATTAATTAATAAACAAATATCATAGTGATATTTAAACAGGCAAAACAATTCACATGTGAAAGTATTACTTATCGTAAGATCTAAAAGTGCAAAATTCACCTTTAAAAATAGTAAAATGTCATTTTCGGCATCTAAACAGCTTTGAAAGGGAGAAAGCCTTAAGGAAGTCTTGCTCGTGGTGCCGTTTTCTAGTAATCTTGCGAAAATGGGCCTAATCTGCAACTGAAAGTTTTTCGAAAAATTCTCCACAAAATTTTGTCCGATTTTGTGGGGAATGTAGTGACTTCAAATATGTGTGTTGCAGTCAATAATTATAATCCAAACGAAACTACACTCTCATATATTCGCATTCAATATCAAATTTAGAAACAAAAATAAAAATAAGGTTATGAATTTATAGAAATAAAAAAGCGGCTAAAAATACTCGAACAATAAAACCAAGACGTTATAAAAGCAGCACGGTTTTGTGGCTAGTTGTGAGATAGTAGCCCCAACATGATTCTCGATTTACCTAAATACAATATTAAATAAAAACAAGTATCATATTGGTATTTAAAATGCACAACAATTCACATGTGAAAGTATTACTTATCGTAAGATCTAAAAGTGCAAAATTCACCCTTAAAAATAGTAAAATGTCATTTTTAGCATCTAAACTGCTTTGAACGGGGGAAAGCATTTAGGAAGTCTTGCTCGTAGCGCCGTTATCTAGTAATCTTGCGAAAATGGGCCAAATCTGCAACTGAAAGTTTTTCCAAAATTCTTCACAAAATTTTGCCCGAATTTGTGGGGAATGTAGTGACTTCAAATATGTGTGATGCGGCCATTAATTATAATACAAACAAAACTACACTCTCATGTATTCGCATTCAATATGAAATTTAGAAACAAAAACAAATATAAGATTATGAATCTAGAGAAATAAAAAAAGCGGCTAAAAATACTCAAACAATAAAACCAAGACGTTTTAAAAGCAACAAGGTTTTTTGGCTAGTTGTGAGATAGTAGCCCCAACATGATTCTTGATGTACCTAAATACAATATTAAATAAAAACAAGTATCATAGTGGTATTTAAACTGGCACAACAATTCACATGTGAAAGTATTACTTATCGTAAGATCTAAAAGTGCAAAATTCACCCTTAAAAATAGTAAAATGTCATTTTCGGCATCTAAACTGCTTTGAACGGGGGAAAGCGTTTAGGAAGTCTTGCTCGGAGCGCCGTTATCTAGTAATCTTGCGAAAATGGGCCTAATCTGCAACTGAAAGTTTTTCGGAAAATTCTCCACCAAATTTTGCCCGAATTTGTGGAGAATGTAGTGACTTCAAATATGTGTGATGTGGCCATTAATTATAATCCAAACAAAACTACACTCTCATATATTCGCATTCAATACGAAATTTAGAAACAAAAACTAAAATAAGATTATGAATTTAGGGATATAAAAAAGTGGCTAAAAATACTCGAACAATAAAACCAAGACGTAATAAAAGCAACAAGGTTTTGTGGCTAGTTGTGAGATAGTAGCCTCAACATGATTCTCGATGTACCTAAATACGATATTAATTAAAAACAAGTATCGTAGTGGTATTTAAACAAGCAAAACACTTCACATGTGAAAGTATTACTTATCGTAAGATCTGAAAGTGCAAAATTCACCTTTAAAAATAGTAAAATGTCATTTTTGGCATCTAAACTGCTTTGAAAGTGGGAAAATCTGAAGGAAGTCTTGCTCGTGGCGCCGTTTTCAAGTAATCTTGCGAAAATGGGCCTAATCTGCAACTAAAAGTTTTTCAAATATGTGTGATGTGGCCATTAATTATAATCCAAACAAATCTACACTCTCATATATTCGCATTCAATATCAAATTTAGAAATAAAAATAAAAATAAGGTTATGAATTTATAGAAATAAAAAAGCGGCTAAAAATACTCGAACAATAAAACCAAGACGTTATAAAAGCAGCAAGATTTTGTGACTAGTTGTGAGATAGTAGCCCCAACATGATTCTCGATGTACCTAAATACAATATTAAATAAAAAACAAGTATCATAGTGGTATTTATACAGGCACAATTCACATGTGAAAGTATTACTTATCGTAAGATCTAAAAGTGCAAAATTCACCCTTAAAAATTGTAAAATGTCATTTTCGGCATCTAAACTGCTTTGAACGGGGGAAAGCGTTTAGGAAGTCTTGCTCGTAGCACTGTTATCAAGTAATCTTGCGAAAATGGGCCTTATCTGCAACTGAAAGTTTTTCGGAAAATTCTCCACAAAATTTTGCCCGAATTTGTAGGGAATGTAGTGACTTCAAATATGTGTGATACGGCCATTAATTATAATCCAAACAAAACTACACTCTCATGTATTCTCATTCAATATGAAAGTTAGAAACAAAAACAAAAATTAGATTATGAATATAGAGAAATAAAAAAAGCGGCTAAAAATACTCGAACAAAAAAACCAAGACGTTATAAAAGCAGCAAGGTTTTGTGGCTAGTTGTGAGATAGTAGCCCCAACATGATTCTCGATGTACCTAAATACAATATTAAATAAAAACAAGTATCATAGTGGTATTTAAACAGGCACAATAATTCACATGTGAAAGTATTACTTATCGTAAGATCTAAAAGTGCAAAATTCACCTTTAAAAATAGTAAAATATCATTTTCGGCATCTAAACTGCTTTGAACGGGGGAAAGCCTTAAGGAAGTATTGCTCGTAGCGCCGTTTTCTAGAAATCTTTCGAAAATGGGCCTAATCTGCAACTGAAAGTTTTTCTGAAAATTCTCTACAAAATTTTGCCTGATTTTGTGGAGAATGTAGGTATCAAATATGTGTGTTGCGGCAGTTACATATAGTCCAAACGAAACTACACTCTCATATATTCGCATTCAATATCAAATTTAGAAACAAAAATAAAAATAAGGTTATGAATTTATAGAAATAAAAAAGCGGCTAAAAATACTCGAACAATAAAACCAAGACGTTATAAAAGCAGCACGGTTTTGTGGCTAGTTGTGAGATAGTTGCCCCAACATGATTTTTGATGTGCCTAAATACAATATTAAATAAAAACAAGTATCATATTGGTATTTAAACATGCACAACAATTCACATATGAAAGTATTACTTATCGTAAGATCTAAAAGTGCAAAATTCACCCTTAAAAATAGTAAAATGTCATTTTTAGCATCTAAACTGCTTTGAACGGGGGAAAGCGTTTAGGAAGTCTTGCTCGTAGCGCCGTTATCTAGTAATCTTGCGAAAATGGGCCAAATCTGCAACTGAAAGTTTTTCCAAAATTCTCCACAAAATTTTGCCTGAATTTGTGGAGAATGTAGTGACTTCAAATATGTGTGATGCGGCCATTAATTATAATACAAACAAAACTACACTCTCATGTATTCGCATTCAATATGAAATTTAGAAACAAAAACAAAAATAAGATTATGAATCTAGAGAAATAAAAAAAGCGGCTAAAAATACTCAAACAATAAAACCAAGACGTTTTAAAAGCAACAAGGTTTTTTGGCTAGTTGTGAGATAGTAGCCCCAACATGATTCTTGATGTACCTAAATACAATATTAAATAAAAAAAGTATCATAGTGGTATTTAAACTGGCACAACAATTCACATGTGAAAGTATTACTTATCGTAAGATCTAAAAGTGCAAAATTCACCCATAAAAATAGTAAAATGTCATTTTCGGCATCTAAACTGCTTTGAACGGGGGAAAGCGTTTAGGAAGTCTTGCTCGAAGCACCGTTATCTAGTAATCTTGCGAAAATGGGCCTAATCTGCAACTGAAAGTTTTTCGGAAAATTCTCCACCAAATTTTGCCCGAATTTGTGAGGAATGTAGTGACTTCAAATATGTGTGATGTGGCCATTAATTATAATCCAAACAAAACTACACTCTCATATATTCGCATTAAATACGAAATTTGGAAACAAAAACTAAAATAAGATTATGAATTTCGGGATATAAAAAAGCGGCTAAAAATACTCGATCAATAAAACCAAGACGTAATAAAAGCAACAAGGTTTTGTGGCTAGTTGTGAGATAGTAGCCTCAACATGATTCTCGATGTACCTAAATACGATATTAATTAAAAACAAGTATCATAGTGGTATTTAAACAAGCAAAACACTTCACATGTGAAAGTATTACTTATCGTAAGATCTGAAAGTGCAAAATTCACCTTTAAAAATAGTAAAATGTCATTTTCGGCATCTAAACTGCTTTGAAAGTGGGAAAATCTGAAGGAAGTCTTGCTCGTGGCGCCGTTTTCAAGTAATCTTGCGAAAATGGTCCTAATCTGCAACTAAAAGTTTTTCAAATATGTGTGATGTGGCCATTAATTATAATCCAAACAAATCTACACTCTCATATATTCGCATTCAATATCAAATTTAGTAATAAAAATAAAAATAAGGTTATGAATTTATAGAAATAAAAAAGCGGCTAAAAATACTCGAACAATAAAACCAAGACGTTATAAAAGCAGCAAAATTTTGTGGCTAGTTGTGAGATAGTAGCCCCAACATGATTCTCGATGTACCTAAATACAATATTAAATAAAAACAAGTATCATAGTGGTATTTAAACAGGCACAATTCACATGTGAAAGTATTACTTATCGTAAGATCTAAAAGTGCAAAATTCACCCTTAAAAATTGTTAAATGTCATTTTCGGCATCTAAACTGCTTTGAACGGGGGAAAGCGTTTAGGAAGTCTTGCTCGTAGCACTGTTATCAAGTAATCTTGCGAAAATGGGCCTTATGTGCAACTGAAAGTTTTTCGGAAAATTCTCTACAAAATTTTGCCCGAATTTGTAGGGAATGTAGTGACTTCAAATATGTGTTATGCGGCCATTAATTATAATCCAAACAAAACTACACTCTCATGTATTCGCATTCAATATGAAAGTTAGAAACAAAAACAAAAATTAGATTATGAATATAGAGAAATAAAAAAAGCGGCTAAAAATACTCGAATAAAAAAACCAAGACGTTATAAAAGCAGCAAGGTTTTGTGGCTAGTTGTGAGATAGTAGCCCCAACATGATTCTCGATGTACCTAAATACAATATTAAATAAAAACAAGTATCATAGTGGTATTTAAACAGGCACAATAATTCACATGTGAAAGTATTACTTATCGTAAGATCTAAAAGTGCAAAATTCACCCTTAAAAATTGTTAAATGTCATTTTCGGCATCTAAACTGCTTTGAACGGGGAAAGCGTTTAGGAAGTCTTGCTCGTAGCACTGTTATCAAGTAATCTTGCGAAAATGGGCCTTATCTGCAACTGAAAATTTTTCGGAAAATTCTCTACAAAATTTTGCCCGAATTTGTAGGGAATGTAGTGACTTCAAATATGTGTGATGCGGCCATTAATTATAATCCAAACAAAACTACACTCTCATGTATTCGCATTCAATATGAAAGTTAGAAACAAAAACAAAAATTAGATTATTTATATAGAGAAATAAAAAAAGCGGCTAAAAATACTCGAACAAAAAAACCAAGACGTTATAAAAGCAGCAAGGTTTTGTGGCTAGTTGTGAGATAGTAGCCCCAACATGATTCTCGATGTACCTAAATACAATATTAAATAAAAACAAGTATCATAGTGGTATTTAAACAGGCACAATAATTCACATGTGAAAGTATTACTTATCGTAAGATCTAAAAGTGCAAAATTCACCTTTAAAAATATTAAAATATCATTTTCGGCATCTAAACTGCTTTGAACGGGGGAAAGCCTTAAGGAAGTCTTGCTCGTAGTGCCGTTTTCTAGAAATCTTTCGAAAATGGGCCTAATCTGCAACTGAAAGTTTTCTGAAAATTCTCTACAAAATTTTGCCTGATTTTGTAGGGAATGTAGTGACTTCAAATATGTGTGTTGCGGCAGTTACATATAGTCCAAACGAAACTACACTCTCATATATTCACATTTAATATGAAATTTTGAAACAAAAAGAAAAATAAGGCTATGAATTTATATAAATAAAAAAGCGGCTAAAAATACTCGAACAATAAAACCAAGACGTTATAAAAGCAGTAAGATTTTGTGGCTAGTTATGAGATAGTAGCCCCAACATGATTCTCGATGTACCTAAATACAATATTAAATAAAAACAAGTATCATAGTGGTATTTAAACATGCACAATTCACATGTGAAAGTATTACTTATCGTAAGATCTAAAAGTGCAAAATTCACCCTTAAAAATTGTAAAATGTCATTTTCGACATCTAAACTGCTTTGAACGGGGGAAAGTGTTTAGGAAGTCTTGCTCGTAGCACTGTTATCAAGTAATCTTGCGAAAATGGGCCTTATCTGCAACTGAAAGTTTTTCGGAAAATTCTCCACAAAATTTTGCCCGAATTTGTAGGGAATGTAGTGACTTCAAATATGTGTGATGCGGCCATTAATTATAATCCAAACAAAACTACACTCTCATGTATTCGCATTCAATATGAAAGTTAGAAACAAAAACAAAAATTAGATTATGAATATAGAGAAATAAAAAAAGCGGCTAAAAATACTCGAACAAAAAAACCAAGTCGTTATAAAAGCAGCAAGGTTTTGTGGCTAGTTGTGAGATAGTAGCCCCAACATGATTCTCGATGTACCTAAATACAATATTAAATAAAAATAAGTATCATAGTGGTATTTAAACAGGCACAATAATTCACATGTGAAAGTATTACTTATCGTAAGATCTAAAAGTGCAAAATTCACCTTTAAAAATAGTAAAATATCATTTTCGGCATCTAAACTGCTTTGAACGGGGGAAAGCCTTAAGGAAGTCTTGCTCGTAGCGCCGTTTTCTAGAAATCTTTCGAAAATGGGCCTAATCTGCAACTGAAAGTTTTTCTGAAAATTCTCTACAAAATTTTGCCTGATTTTGTGGGGAATGTAGTGACTTCAAATATGTGTGTTGCGGCAGTTACATATAGTCCAAACGAAACTACACTCTCATATATTCGCATTCAATATGAAATTTTGAAACAAAAAGAAAAATAAGGCTATGAATTTATATAAATAAAAAAGCGGCTAAAAATACTCGAACAATAAAACCAAGACGTTATAAAAGCAGCAAGTTTTTGTGGCTAGTTATGAGATAGTAGCCCCAACATGATTCTCGATGTACCTAAATACAATATTAAATAAAAACAAGTATCATAGTGGTATTTAAACAGGCACAAAAATTCAAATGTGAAAATATTACTTATCGTAAGATCTAAAAGTGCAAAATTCACCCTTAAAAATAGTAAGATGTCAATTTCGGCATCTAAACTTCTTTGATCGGGGGAAATCCTTAAGGAATTCTTGCTTGTAGTGCCATTTTCTAGTAATCTTGCCAAAATGGGTTTAATCTACAACTGAAAGTTTTTCGGAAAATTCTCCACAAAATTTTGCCCGTTTTTGTGGGAATGTAGTGACTTCAAATATATGTGTTGCGGCCATTAATTATAATCCAAACAAAACTACACTCTCATATATTCACATTTAATATGAAATTTAGAAAGAAAAACAAAAACAAGGTTATGAATCTAGAGAAATAAAAAAGCGGCAAAAAATACTCGAATAATAAAACCAAGACATTATAAAAGCAGCAAGGTTTTGTGACTAGTTGTAAGATAGTAGCCCCAACATGATTCTCGATGTACCTAAATACAATATTAAATAAAAATAAGTATCATAGTGGTATTTAAACAGGCACAGCAATTCACATGTGAATATATTAATTATCGTAAGATCTAAAAGTGCAAAATTCCCCTTTAAAAATACTAAAATGTCATTTTCGGCATCCAAAACTGCTTTGAACGGGGAAAAGCCTTAAGAAAGTCTTGCTCGTAGCGCCGTTTTCTAGTAATCTTGCGAAAATAGGCCTAATCTGCAACTGAAAGTTTTTCGAAAAATTCTCCACAAAATTTTGCCCAAATTTGTGGGGAATGTAGTGACTTCAAATATGTGTGATGCGGCCATTAATTATAATCCAAACAAAACTACACTCTCATGTATTCGCGTTCAATATGAAATTTAGAAACAAAAACAAAAATAAGATTATGAATTTAGGGAAATAAAAAAGCGGCTAAAAATACTCGAACAATAAAACCAAGATGTTATAAAAGCAACATGGTTTTGTGGCTAGTTGTGAGATAGTAGCCCTAAAATGATTCTCGATGTACCTAAATACAATATTAATTAAAAACAAGTATCATAGTGGTATTTAAACAGGCAAAACAATTCACATGTGAAGATATTATTTATCGTAAGATCTAAAAGTGCAAAATTCACCTTTAAAAATAGTTAAATGTCATTTTCGGCATCTAAACTGCTTCGAACGGGGGAAAGACTTAAGGAAGTTTTGCTCGTAGCGTCGTTTTCTAGTTATCTTGCGAAAATGGGCCGAATATGCAACTGAAAGTTTTTCGAAAAACTCTCCCCAAAATTTTGCTCGATTTTGTGGGGAATCTAGTAACCTCAAATATGTGTTTTGCGGCCATTAATTATAATCCAAACGAAACTACACTCTCATATATTCGCATTCAATATGAAATTTAGAAACAAAAACAAAAATATGGTTATGAATGTAGAGAAATAAAAAACTTCTAAAAATACTCGAACAATAAAACCAAGACGTTATAAAAGCAGCAAGGTTTTGTGGCTAGTTGTGAGATAGTAGCCCAACATAATTCTCAATGTACCTAAATAGAATATTAAATAAAAACAAGTATCATAGTGGTATTTAAACATGCACAACAATTCACATGTGAAGATATTACTTATCGTAAGATCTAAAAGTGCAAAATTCCCCTTTAAAAATAGTAAAATGTTATTTTTGGCATTTAAAATGCTTCGAACAGAGGAAATCCTTAAGGAAGTCTTGCTCGTAGCGCTGTTTTCTAGTTATCTTGCGAAAATGGGCCGAATCTGCAACTGAATATTTTTCGAAAAACTCTCTACCAAATTTTTCCCCATTTTGTGGGAAATGTAGTGACTTCAAATATGTGTTTTGCGGCCATTAATTATATTCAAAACGAAACTACACTCTCATATATTCGCGTTCAATATGAAATTTAGAAACAAGAATAAAAATAAGGTTATGAATTTAGAGAAATAAAAAAGAGCCTAAAAATACTCGAACAATAAAACAAGACGTTATAAAGCAGCAAAGTTTTGTGGCTAGTTGTGAGATAGTAGCCCTAACATGATTCTCGATGTACCTAAATACAATATTAAATAAAAACAAGTATCATAGTGGTATTTAAACAGGCACAACAATTCACATGTGAAAGTATTATTTATCGTAAGATCTAAAAGTGCAAAATTCACCCTTAAAAATATTAAAATGTCATTTTTGGCATCTAAACTGCTTTGAATGAGAAAAAGCCTTAAGGAAGTCTTGTTCGTAGCGCCGTTTTCTAGTAATCTTGCGAAAATGGGCCTAATCTGCACCTGAAAGTTTTTCGGAAAATTCTCCATAAAATTTTGCCCGATTTTGTGGAGAATGTAGTGACTTCAAATAAGTGTTGCGACCATTAATTATAATCCAAACGAAACTACACTCTTATATAATCGCATTCAATATCAAATTTAGAAACAAAAACAAAAATAAGGTTATGAATTTATAGAAATAAAAAAGCGGCTAAAAAGACTCGAACAATAAAACCAAGACGTTATAAAACAACAAGTTTATGTGGCTAATTGTGAGATAGTAGACCCAACATGATTCTCGATGTACCTAAATACAATAATAAATAAAAACAAGTATCATAGTGGAATTTAAACAGGCACAACAATTCACATGTGAAGATATTACTTATCGTAAGATCTAAAAGTGCAAAATTTCCCTTTAAAAATAGTTAAATGTCATTTTCGGCATCTAAACTGCTTCGAACGGGGGAAAGACTTAAGGAAGTTTTGCTTGTAGCGCCATTTTCTAGTTATCTTGCGAAAATGGGCCGAATATGTAACTGAAAGTTTTTCGGAAAACTCTCCACAAAATTTTGCCCGATTTTGTGGGGAATGTAGTGACCTCAAATATGTGTTTTGCGGCCATTAATTATAATCGAAACGAAAGTACACTCTCATATATTCGCATTCAATATGAAAATTAGAAATAAAAACAAAAATAAGGTTATGAATCTAGAGAAATAAAAAAGCGGTTAAAGATACTCGAACAATAAAACCAAGACGTTATAAAAGCATCAAGGTTTTGTGGCTAGTTGTGAGATAGTAGCCCCAACATGATTCTCGATGTACCTAAATATAATATTAAATAAAAACAAGTATCATAGTAGTATTTAAACAGGCACAACGATTCACATGTGAAAGTATTACTTATCGTAAGATTTAAAAGTGCAAAATTCACCTTTAAAAATAGTAAAATGTCATTTTCGGCATCTAAACTGCTTTGAACGGGGGAAAGCCTTAAGGAAGTATTGCTCGTAGCGCCGTTTTCTTGTAATTTTGCAAAAATGGGCCTAATCTGTAACTGACAGTTTTTCGGAAAATTCTCCACAAAATTTTGCCCGATTTTGTGGGGATTGTAGTGACTTCAAATATGTGTGTTGCCGTAAATAATTATAACCCAAACGAAACTATACTCTCATATATTCGCATTCAATATAAAATTTAGAAACAAAAACAAAAATAATGTTATGAATTTATAGAAATAAAAAAGGGGCTAAAAATACTCGAACAATAAAATCAAGACGTTATAAAACAGCAAGGTTTTGTGGCTAGTTATGAGATAGTAGCCCCAACATGATTTTTGATGTACCTAAATACAATATTAAATAACAACAAGTATCATAGTGGTATTTAAACAGGCACAACAATTCACATCTGAAAGTATTATTTATCGTAAGATCTAAAAGTGCAAAATTCACCTTTAAAAATAGTAAAATGTCATTTTCGGCATCTAAACAGCTTTGAACGGGGGAAGACCTTTAGGGAGTCTTGCTCGTAGCAGCATTTTCTAGTAATCTTGCGAAAATGGGCCTAATCTGCACCTGAAAGTTTTTCGGAAAATTCTCCACAAAATTTTGCCTCATTTTGTGGAGAATGTAGTGACTTCAAATATGTGTGTTGCGGTAATTTATTATAACCCAAACGAAACTACACTCTCATATATTTGCATTCAATATCAAATTTAGAAACAAAAAGAAGAATAAAGTTATGAATTTATAGAAATAAAAAAGCGCCTAAAAATACTCGAACAATAAAACCAAGACGTTATAAAACAGCAAGGCTTTGTGGCTAGTTATGAGATAGTAGCCCCAACATGATTCTCGATGTACCTAAATACAATATTAAATAACAACAAGTATCATAGTGGTATTTAAACATGCACAACAATTCACATGTGAAAGTATTACTTATCGTAAGATCTAAAAGTGCAAAATTCACCTTTAAAAATAGTAAAATGTCATTTTCGGCATCTAAACAGCTTCGAACGGGGGAAAGCCTTTAGGTAGTCTTGCTCGTAGCAGCATTTTCTAGTAATCTTGCGAAAATGGGCCTAATCTGCACCTGGAAGTTTTTCGGAAAATTCTCCACAAAATTTTGCCCGATTTTGTGCAGAATGTAGTGACTTCAAATATGTGTGTTGCGACCATTAATTATAATTCAAACGAAACTACACTCTCATATATTCGCATTAAATATCAAATTTATAAACAAAAACAAAAATAAGGTTATGAATTTAGAGAAATAAAAAACGGCTAAAAATACTCGAACAATAAAACCAAGACGTTATAAAAGCAGCTAGGTTTTGTGGCTAGTTGTGAAATAGTAGCCCAACATAATTCTCAATGTACCTAAATACAATATGAAATAAAAACAAGTATCATAGTGGTATTTAAACAGGCCCAACAATTCATATGTGAAGATATTACTTATCGTAAGATCTAAAAGTGCAAAATTCCCCTTTAAAAATAGTAAAATGTCATTTTCGGCATTTAAAATGCTTCAAACGGGAAAAATCCTTAAGGAAGTCTTGCTCGTAGCACTATTTTCTAGTTATCTTGCGAAAATGAGCCTAATTTGCAACTGAAAGTTTTTCGGAAAACTCTCCACCAAATTTTGCCCAATTTTGTGGGGAATGTGGTGACTTCAAATATTTGTTTTGCGGCCATTAATTATATTCAAAACGAAACTACACTCTCATATATTCGCATTCAATATGAAATTTAGAAACATGAATAAAAATAAGGTTATGAATATAGAGAAATTAAAAAGCGGCTAAAATTACTCGAACAATAAAACCAAGACTTTATAAAAGCATCAAGGTTTTGTGGCTACTTGTGAGATAGTAGCCCTAACATGATTCTCGATGTACCTCTATACAATATTAAATAAAAACAAGTATCATAGTGGTATTTAAACAGGCACAACAATTCATATGTGAAAGTGTTACTTATTGTAAGGTTATGAATTTATAGAAATAAAAAAGAGGCTAGAAATAGTCGAACAATAAAACCAAGACATTATAAAACAGCAAGGTTTTGTGGCTAGTTGTGAGATAGTAGCCCCAACATGATTCGCGATTTACCTAAATACAATATTAAATAAAAACAAGTATCATAGTGGAATTTAAACAGGCACAAGAATTCACATGTGAAGATATTACTTATTTTAAGATCTAAAAGTGCAAAATTCCCCTTTAAAAATAGTTAAATGTCATTTTCGGCTTCTAAGCTGCTTCGAACGGGGGAAAGTCTTAAGGAAGTTTTGCTCGTAGCGCTGTTTTCTAGTTATCTTGCGAAAACGGGCCAAATATGCAACTGAAAGTTTTTCGGAAAACTCTCCACAAAATTTTGCCCGATTTTGTGGGGAATGTAGTGACCTCAAATATGTGTTTTGCGTCCATTAATTATAACCCAAACGAAACTACACTCTCATATATTCGCATTCAATATCAAATGTAGAAACAAAAACAAAAATAAGGTTATGAATTTATAGAAATAAAAAAGCGGCTAAAAATACTCGAATAATAAAACCAAGACGTTATAAAACAGCAAGGTTTTGTGGCTAGTTATGAGATACTAGCCCCAACATGAATCTTGATGTACCTAAATACAAAATTAAATAAAAACAAGTATCATAGTGATATTTAAACAGGCACAATAATTCACATGTGAAAGTATTACTTATCGTAAGATCTAAAAGTGCAAAATTCAACTTTAAAAATAATAAAATTTCATTTGCGGCATCTAAACTACTTCAAACGGGGGAAAGCCTTAAGTAAGTCTTGCTCATAGGGCCGTTTTCTAGTAATCTTGAGAAAATGGGCCTAATCTGCAACTGAAAGTTTTTCGAAAAATTCTCTACAAAATTTAACCCCATTTTGTAGGGAATGTAGTGACTTCAAATATGTGTGTTGCGGCCATTAATTATAATCCAAATGAAACTACACTCTCATATATTCGCATTCAATATGAAATTCAGAAACAAAAACAAAAATAAGGTTATGAATCTAGATAAATAAAAAATGGCTAAAAATACTCGAACAATAAAACGAAGACGTTATAAAAGCAACAAGGTTTTGTGGCTAGTTGTGAGATAGTTGCCCAACATAATTCTCAATGTACCTAAATACAATATGAAATAAAAACAAGTATCATAGTGGTATTTAAACAGGCACAACAATTCATATGTGAAGATATTACTTATCGTAAGATCTAAAAGTGCAAAAGTCCCCTTTAAAAATAGTAAAATGTCATTTTCGGCATCTAAAATGCTTCGAACGAGAGAAATCCTTAAGGAAGTCTTGCTCGTAGCGCTGTTTTCTAGTTATCTTGCGAAAATGGGCCTAATCTGCAACTGAAAGTTTTTCGGAAAACTCTCCACCAAATTTTGCCCGATTTTGTGGGGAATGTAGTGACTTCAAATATTTGGTTTGCGGCCATTAATTATATTCAAAACGGAACTATACTCTCATATATTCGCATTCAATATAAAATTTAGAAATATGAACAAAAATAAGGTTATGAATTTAGAGAAATAAAAAAACGGCTAAAAATACTCGAATAATAAAACCAAGACGTTATAAAACAGCAAGGTTTTGTGGCTAGTTGTGAGATAGTAGCCCCAACATGATTCTCGATGTACCTAAATACAATATTAAATAAAAATAAGTATCTTAGTGGTATTTAAACATGCACAACAATTCACATGTGAAAGTATTACTTATCGTAAGATCTAAAAGTGCAGAATTCACCCTTAAAATAGTAAAATTTCATTTTCGGCATCTAAATTGTTTTGAACGGGGAAAAGACTTAAGTAAGTCGTGCTCGAAGCGCCGTTTTCTAGTAATCTTGCGAAAATGGGCCTAATATGCACCTGAAAGTTTTTCGAAAAATTCTACACAAAATTTTGCCCGATTTTGTGGAGAATTTAGTGACTTCAAATATGTGTGTTGTGACCATTAATTATAATCCAAACAAAACTACACTCTTATATATTCGCATTCAATATCAAATTTAGAAACAAAAACAAAAATAAGGTTATGAATTTACAGAAATAAAAAAGCGGCTAAAAATATTCGAACAATAAACCAAGACGTTATAAAACAGCAAGGTTTTGTGGCTAGTTGTGAGATAGTAGCCCCAGCATGATTCTCGATGTACCTAAATACAATATTAAATAAAAACAAGTATCATAGTGGAATTTAAATAGGCACAAGAATTCACATGTGAAGATATTACTTATTTTAGGATCTAAAAGTGCAAAATTCCCCTTTAAAAATAGTTAAATGTCATTTTTGGCATCTAAACTGCTTCGAATAGGGGAAAGACTTAAGGAAGTTTTGTTCGTAGCGCTGTTTTTTAGTTATTTTGCGAAAATGGGCCGAATATGCAACTGAAAGTTTTTCGGAAAACTCTCCACAAAATTTTGCCCGATTTTGTGGGAAATGTAGTGACCTCAAATATGTGTTTTACGGCCATTAATTATAACCCAAACGAAACTACACTCTCATATATTCGCATTCAATATCAAATTTAGAAACAAAAACAAAAATAAGGTTATGAATTTATAGAAATAAAAAAGCAGCTAAAAATACTCGAACAATAAAACCAAGACGTTATAAAACAGCAAAGTTTTGTGGCTAGTTGTGAGATAGTAGCTCCAACATGATTCTCGATGTACCTAAATACAAAATTAAATAAAAACAAGTATCATAGTGATATTTAAACAGGCACAACAATTCACATGTGAAAGTATTACTTATCGTAAGATCTAAAAGTGCAAAATTCACCTTTAAAAATAATAAAATGTCATTTTTGGTATCTAAACTGCTTTGAATGGGGGAAAGCCTTAAGGAAGTCTTGCTCGTAGCACCATTTTCTAGTAATCTTGCGAAAATGGGCCTAATCTACACCTGAAAGTTTTTTGGAAAATTCTCCACAAAATTTTGCATGATTTTGTGGAAAATGCAGCGATTTCAATTATGTGTGTTGCGACCATTAATTATAATCCAAACAAAACTACACTCTCATGTATTCGCATTCAATATCAACTTTATGAACAAAAAAAAATAAAGTTATGAATTTATAGAAATAAAAAAGCGGCTAAAAATACTCGAACAATAAAACCATGACGTTATAAAAGCTGCAAGGTTTTGTGGCTAGTTGTGAGATAGTAGCCCCAACAAGATTTTCGATGTACCTAAATACAATATTAAATAAAAACAAGTATCATAGTGTTATTTAAACAAGCACAACAATTTACATGTGAAGATATTACTTATCGTAAGATCTAAAAGTGCAAAATTCCCCTTTAAAAATAGTAAAATGTCATTTTCGGCATCTAAACTGCTTCGAACGGGCGAAAGCCTTATAGAACTATTGCTCGTAGCACCGTTTTCTAGTTATCTTGCGAAAATGGGCCGAATCTGCAACTGAAAGTTTTTCGAAAAACTCTCCACCAAATTTTGCCCGATTTTGTGAAATATGTAGTGACTTCAAATATGTGTGTTGAGGCCATTAATTATAATCCAAACAAAACTACACTCTCATATATTCGCATTCAATATGAAATTTAGAATCAAGAACAAAAATAATATCATGAATTTAGAGAAATAAAAAAGCGGCTAAAAATACTCGAACAATAAAACCAAGACGTTATAAAAGCAACAATGTTTCTTGGCTAGTTGTGAGATAGTAGCCCCAATATAATTCTCAATGTATCTAAATACAATATTAATTAAAAAAAAGTATCATAGTGGTATTTAAACAAGGACAACAATTCACATATGAAAGAACTATTTATCGTAAGATCAAAAAGTGCAAAATCCACCTTTAAAAATAGTAAAATGTCATTTTCAGCATCTAAACTGCTTTGAATGGGGGAAAGCCTTAAGGAAGTCTTGCTCGTAGCGCCATTTTCTAGTAATCTTGCGAAAATGGGCCTAATCTGAAACTGAAAATTTTTCGGAAAATTCTCCACAAAATTTTGCCCGATTTTGAGGGGAATGTATTGACTTCAAATATGTGTTTTGTGGCCATTAATTATAATCCAAACGAAACTACACTCTCATATATTCGCATTCAATATCAAATTTAGAAACAAAAATAAAAATAAGGTTATGAATTTATAGAAATAAAAAGCGGCTAAAAATACTCGAACAATAAAACCAAGACGTTATAAAAGCAGCAAGGTTTTGTGGCTAGTTGTGAGATAGTAGTCCCAACATGATTCTCGATGTACCTAAATACAATATTAAATAAAAACAAGTATCATAGTGGTATTTAAACAGGCACAAAAGTTCGCATGTGAAAGTATTACTTATCGTAAGATCTAAAAGTGCGAAATTCACCATTAAAAATAGTAAAATATTATTTTTGGCATCTAAACGGCTTTGAACGGGAGAAAGCCTTAAGGAATTATTGCTCGTAGCGCCGTTTTCTAGTAATCTTGCGAAAATGGGCATAATCTGCTGTTGAAATTTAACAAGTTTGAAACTCTTAAAACCATTTAAGATTATAACAAAACGGAAGCGTGAAATTACCAATTTAACTTGTTATTTTTAAACCAATTAAAGCTAAATCCCATCTTGGATCAAGTTGTGAAATAATGCTTACTAATTACCAAGAAAGGAAGAAGTTTATACCTTCTCAATGAGTGAGAAATGAGCTGAATTGGACAGCAGAAATGTGCTGAATTGGACAGCAGAAATGAGCTGAATTGGACAGCAATATGGATGATAAATATGATGGAATAAAAGCCTCTAACTTGAAGCCTCAAGTGTGAAAATACCCCAAGCTTTTGATGTACCAACACCACCTTTGTTTGGTTAGGATTTAGGACACTTAAATGAGCAAGATTAGCAAGCAAAGCCCTCTTGTTTCTGCCTAAAACAGTTCGGCCAGCTCTATAGGAGAAGGCAGAATTTTTTTTTGCTATCTTGAAGTATATTGCATACCTTTCTTGAGTCAATCACTTGGTATATTAAAGACCAACATGCACCTTAACAATTGTGATCTTAAAAGCAACAAAACAAGGCATGGGATGTCTCCTAGGAGTCCCAAAATCTGCCCACTTTAAATATATAATAAGATTTATAAAACTTGTTATAAGTTATATAAAACTTGTTATAAATATAATGCATTTGTTAAGTTACTTGTATTTTATAAATCATTTTATAAAATATAACACAACATAATTATTTAAACCTATAAATAATTAAATATAAATTATCCAAATAATTTATCCCAAGTGATAATATTTTAGAAAACCGATTTTCTAAAATCCAAGTGTCGCGTATTTATTTAATGAACCAATCGTTAAGATCAAATACGTTTAAGGTGTCGGTAAGCTTGTTATTGGGTATGACCCGACTTGGATCATAACATACTAGCCACATTAATTTAATATGTCGCTCGGGCATACGAAATACCTTCAATCTCCCACTTGCACGAGAAACATAAGAAATTAATGCAAGTAATGGATACCACCTAACGACCGTCCATCACCCCCAATATGTTATAACTTTGTGCCATTCAATAACATCATCCTTTTCGAGTTCCCATCTCGAATATGAATAGGTGAATCTTTCATTATATCCTTTCATCCTAGATGTCATGTCAAATCCAAGAGATACAGAGTGACCACTCTCTTATAGATTTAACTTTATCAGGCCTTAGACATCTGAATCTCAACGAATAAGAGGGACAAATTCCATCTTGACTACATACGTCCTAGATACACACTTTGTATTATACCTGAGCTCTTCCTTATGTACTACCATATTTCAGAATAGCGAAGGAAAGAATCAAGGCATAATACTCGGTGAATATCAGGACCCAATATGTATCTCAGGTCAGAGGATATGATGATATTCACCTTTACTCAAGATTACATGTGATCAACCACAAAGGCTCCATACAGTAAATCTTGAGAGCGGGTCTTCCAATATTTGTATCTCACAAATATCTATGAACCTTGGTAGCAACCCTGACCCACATTCAACCTATGAATGTATACCAATCCAAGTTCATAATAGTCTAAACCTCACACGTGTTCCCACAAATGTGATCAACTACGGAATTTAGAATAATAGTTTATTCATGGATAAAATATGCAAAATTGGAACATGACTCATAATTAAATTAATACCATAATTATATTAATGAGTTTGAACTAATTCATTCCGTTACAATACATAAAATAGATCAATTCCAATCACTAGAATATCGAAGCCCTAATGCACAAACATGTCCCTCATGTTTTGGCCCATGTAAAAGCTTCGTGAGTGGATCCGCAACATTTTGATCTGTGTGAACTTTGTGAATACATATCTTTCCCTTTTCAACCTCATCCCTGATGTAGTTGAATCTCCGCTCAATGTGACGAGTCTTTTGATGAGCATGAGGTTCCTTGATTTGAGCAATGGCACCCTCGTTGTCACAAAAGATCTCAAGAGGGTCCTGAATGGAAGGGACCACTCCTAAGTCGTCGATGAATTTCTTCATCCATGCAGCTTCCTGAGCTGCCAATGAGGCGGCAATGTACTCCGACTCTGTAGTGGATAACGCAACAACTTCCTGTTTTGAGCTCTTCCAAGAGACTGCACCACCATTTAACATGAAGACATAACCGGATTGTGATCGAGAGTCATCTCGATCAGTTTGGAAACTCGCGTCCACGTAACCTTTTACAGCGAGTTCCTCCTCACCAGACCCATATATTAGAAACATATCCTTAGTTCTCCTAAGGTATTTCAATATACTTTTAACAGCAATCCAATGACTGTTTCCTGGGTTGTTCTGGTATCTACTTGTCAAGCTTAGAGCGCATGACACATCCGGTCTAGTACATATCATTGCATACATGATAGACCCAATAGCAGATGCGTATGGGACTTTCTTCATTCTCTCTTGTTCATCTTTCGTGGTAGGACACTGAGATGAACTGAGAACGGTTCCTCTTTGAATAGGTACCAAACCTTTCTTAGAGTTTTCCATCTTGAACCTTTTCAAGATTTTATCAATGTATGTACTTTGACTCAAACCTATCAATCTCTTGGATCTATTCCTATAGATCCCTATCCCCAATATGTATTGTGTTTCTCCAAGATCCTTAATGGAGAAGCAACTCTTTAGCCAAGTTTTGACTTCTTGCATTGTGGTAATATCATTCCTAAATAATAATATATCATCCACATATAGCACAAGAAACATTATGGAGCTCCCACTAGCCTTCTTGTATACACAAGCTTCATCACCATTTTTAATGAAGCCAAATTTCTTTGCCTCTTTATTAAAACGATGATTCCACATTCTAGATGCTTGTTTCAATCCGTAGATTGACTTCTTTAACTTGCATACCTTCTTAGGATTTTTCGGATCAACAAAACCTTCGGGCTGTACCATATAGACATCTTCCTCAAGATATCCATTCAGGAAAGCGGTTTTGACATCCATTTGCCATATTTCATAGTCATAGTGAGCAGCAATGGCAAATAATATCCTAATAGACTTTAGCATTGCCACAGGCGAGAAAGTTTCATCATAATCAACCCCTTGAGTTTGAGTGAAACCTTTTGCTACAAGTCTAGCTTTGTATGTATCCAAGTTTCCATGTATGTCGGTTTTCTTCTTGAAAAGCCATTTGCAATCAACTAGCTTGGAGCTAGGAGGTTGCAAAACAAGTTCCCAAACTTGATTTTCATACATGGATTGCATCTCGGCGTTCATGGCTTCCTGCCATTTATCTTTATCAATCCTTGATAAAGCATCTTCGTATTTTGTCGGTTCATCCAAATCAACCGTATAGCAACCATCCACGAGAAACCCATATCTCTCGGGAGGATTACTAATCCTACTAGATCTTCGAACGTCTTGTGTACCTTGATCATCCACTTGATCATTTTCAACATCCTCATGTTGAGTACTAGTGCCAACCAATTGTGTATCATCGGTTTGATCTTGTACCTCTACAAGATCTATCTTCCTTTCACCATCACCTTCCATAAGGAACTTAGTTTCAAGGAATTCCACTTTCCGAGCAATAAATACCGTTTGCTCGGATGGATCATAGAAGTAATACCCCATGTCATCTTTAGGATATCCTATGAAGATACACTTTGTGGATCGAGCATGTAGCTTATTAGCTACATATTGCTTAGGATAAGCTTCACATCCCCATACTTTCAAGTATGAAAGAGAAGGAGGTTTTCCAAACCACATCTCATGAGGAGTTCGTTCCACTTTCTTGGTTGGGGCCATATTTAAAATACGAACCGAGGAGCTTAGACAATAACCCCAAAATGATAGAGGTAACGAACTTCTTGCCATCATAGATCGAACCATATCCATTAGGGTTCGGTTCCTCCTTTCGGAAACTCCATTAAGTTGGGGTGTTCCGGGTGGAGTAAGTTGTGAGATAATCCCACAACTCCTAAGATGATCTTGGAAGGCATCGCTTAGGTATTCACCTCCTCTATCGGTACGAAGTACCTTAATTGTCCTATTGAGTTGATTTTGTACTTCGTTCTGATATTCTTTGAATGCTTCAAACGTTTCGTCCTTGTGTCTTAATAAGTAGACATATCCGAAACGACAGAAGTCATCAATGAAAGTAACGAAGTATCTTTCACCATTCCTAGTCATGGGCTTAAAAGGTCCACATACATCCGAATGTATTAATCCTAATAAGTCTTTAGCCCTTTCATAGGTCCCTTTGAAAGGTGCTTTAGTCATTTTGCCTTGTAAACAAGATTCACATACATCAAACGAGTCCATTTCATTTGATTTCAAAAGTCCATTCCTTTGAAGTGTATGCATACGATTCTTGTTTATGTGACCAAGGCGACAATGCCATAAGTAGGAATCACTCAAATCCCTTTTGAGTTTCTTGGTGCTAGTATGGTACATTGAGCTACTAGATGATGCATCATCATGAACCAATTCATAAATTCCATTTGAAGGCGAAGCCTTGAAATAGAATACATTATCTAAATAAACATGGATATCATCATTAACAAAATTAAGATTAAAACCACATTGTTTTAAGCGAGAAATAGAAATAATGTTTCTACACAAATCCGGAGCATACAAAACATTTTCTAAAATAAGTTCCAATCCGCTTGGAAGCTTCAAAACAAAATCTCCTTGAGCTTTAACATGCACCTTTGCACCATTGCCCATATAGAGACTTGATGTTCCCGCCATATGATCACTTCTTTTGAACCCCTGCAAAGAATTGCAAATATGAGTTCCACATCCTGTGTCTAATACCCATGTATTAGAAGAAGTAATATTAAGCTCAATATATACCATATATATGTTACCTGAAGTTTGCCCTGCATCCCTCTTGTCCTTCAACTCCTTAAGATAGACCGGGCAATTTCGCTTCCAGTGACCCATTTCACCGCAACCGAAACACGGGTCTTCTTTGGGGTTTGCCTTCTCAGCTACCTTTTGCTTCTTAGCCTTGTTGATGGTTGGGGTAACCATCTTCCCCTTCCCTTTGCCTTGATAGGCGGGTCCTTTTCTCTTAGCCACCTTTGGCTTAGAGGTCTTACCTTTAGATCCACCTTGATCGATTGCTAACACGGGTAAAGCCCTTTTACCCATGCTAGTTTCCGCCGTTCTAAGCATACCGTGAAGCTCACCTATGCTCTTATCCATCCCATTCATATTGTAATTAATTACAAATTGATCAAACCTTTTTGATAGGGAGTTAAGGATAAGATCGGTGGCTAACTCATTTGATATGTTTAGGTTAAGACGGTTAGCACGATCAATAAGGCTTTTCATCTTAAGCACATAAGATGAAACCGTTTGGGTATCGTCCATACGACAAGCATGTAGCGCCCGAACGGTCTCGAAACGCTCGACACGCGCTTGTTGAAGGAACATCTCCTTCAATTGCGTTATCATGTCGTATGCACTATGATGCTCGAAATCCTTTTGGAGTTCGGGAATCATAGTCCCAAGCATTAGGCATGAAACTTGAAGGGAGTCACGGCAATACTTATCGTAAAAGGCCATTGCCTCCTCATCATCCTCATCCGGTTGATCGGGAATGGGGTCCTCAAGTACATACGCTTTATCCTCTTGTTTGAGGACAATCCGAAGATTGCGGAACCAATCCATAAAGTTGGTATGGTTGAGTTTGTCTTTCTCTAAGAGAGACCTTAATGATAGGTTGTTTAGGTTAAGTGGTGCGTTTGGTATGTTGTTGTTGTTATTGGCGGCCATCTACAAAATTAACAAAGTTCGTTTAAGTATCGATTTTAATTTAACATTCAATGCCCTTTAAATCAAATTGAACTATTAAATTCTAGAATCCAACGGTAAACCAAATTTCGGTTAGGTGACCTTTATCCCGCAAATTGATTTAGCTAGGTAGTCAATAAATGACAATTGCAATCCATTTGCAACTTCTAGAGTATGGGATCATGCAATCCTTTTGCATGGCATATTTATCCCATCAACGCCTATTTGTTCCTCATGCTTCGGTGACCCTAAGTTCATGATTCCCAAATCAAGTCGTCCTACTTGTATAGACTTGTAAATTCAGCATACATGTGGTTAGGTGACCTTTATCCCACAAGCATGCGAAATTTACCTTAATCATATTAGTTTGCTCATAACGGTTAGGTGACCTTTATCCCATCATGAGTTCCCTAATGCTTTTAAGTGTCACACAATAGGATGGCGTTAAACTTATTTACCTTGTTTGTAAAAGGGATTTTAAGTTTTCGTTAATTCTAGTTTGAGAAAACTATTATGCCATACACCAACATGCATTTAGTGTATGGTACTTATGAAAAACCAATTTCATGTCTTGTAATTGAGCCAATTACTTGATATAAACCATTTTATATACGTTATCCTTTTCTTGTTCTTAATAACCATTTATTAAGGTTTTTGGTTGCAATTTTAATTCATCCATTTAAATTACCATTTTGCATGTACTTAGTACGTCTAATTTAACCAATTAAATTGTCGTTTTGTTTGTTGTTATATTGTGATTAATTGTATCAACCAAACATACAAAACAATAATCATACAAACAACCACACATGCAAAATAAGTGTGTTCACAATCTAGCCATTTTGGTGGACATTTGTTTAGCCGAAAACAAATGTCACCGGTTAAGGGGTTAATCATACAAAGTAGGAGATTTCAAATCTCCCACTTAATCTTGCATCCATATGCACCTTGTGTTCTTCAAGTCTTCATCATCTTGTATCTTCATTTTTACAAAATATGTATCCTAATACATTTTATCTAGAAAATGAAATTACAACCTATTCTATTTTACATACCAAATATAAAATGAATTACATAACCAAATGAATGAATTATTACAAACCAATTGAACAATTATTACATGCCATTGAATAATTATTATTACAAACCAAATGAATATAATAAATCAACCAAATATAGCATGCAATCAACACAAGGTCAAGGCATAGATTGTGAACTTAACATGCAACCAAATATGAACCAAATGGAAGAGCTCAAACCCACTTTTGGACTTCAAACAATTCGGCTCATTTCATAAACCCACCCAAATCCAACAATTTTTGCATTCTTCTTTCATGTATGTACTTAGAATGCAAAGTTGATGGGTTTTAAAACAACAATTCGAAGCATATTTCAACAACTTCGGCTCTGATACCATTGTTGAAATTTAACAAGTTTGAAACTCTTAAAACCATTTAAGATTATAACAAAACGGAAGCGTGAAATTACCAATTTAACTTGTTATTTTTAAACCAATTAAAGCTAAATCCCATCTTGGATCAAGTTGTGAAATAATGCTTACTAATTAACAAGAAAGGAAGAAGTTTATACCTTCTCAATGAGTGAGAAATGAGCTGAATTGGACAGCAGAAATGTGCTGAATTGGACAGCAGAAATGAGCTGAATTGGACAGCAATATGGATGATAAATATGATGGAATAAAAGCCTCTAACTTGAAGCCTCAAGTGTGAAAATACCCCAAGCTTTTGATGTACCAACACCACCTTTGTTTGGTTAGGATTTAGGACACTTAAATGAGCAAGATTAGCAAGCAAAGCCCTCTTGTTTCTGCCTAAAACAGTTCGGCCAGCTCTATAGGAGAAGGCAGAATTTTTTTTTGCTATCTTGAAGTATATTGCATACCTTTCTTGAGTCAATCACTTGGTATATTAAAGACCAACATGCACCTTAACAATTGTGATCTTAAAAGCAACAAAACAAGGCATGGGATGTCTCCTAGGAGTCCCAAAATCTGCCCACTTTAAATATATAATAAGATTTATAAAACTTGTTATAAGTTATATAAAACTTGTTATAAATATAATGCATTTATTAAGTTACTTGTATTTTATAAATCATTTTATAAAATATAACACAACATAATTATTTAAACCTATAAATAATTAAATATAAATTATCCAAATAATTTATCCCAAGTGATAATATTTTAGAAAACCGATTTTCTAAAATCCAAGTGTCGCGTATTTATTTAATGAACCAATCGTTAAGATCAAATACGTTTAAGGTGTCGGTAAGCTTGTTATTGGGTATGACCCGACTTGGATCATAACATACTAGCCACATTAATTTAATATGTCGCTCGGGCATACGAAATACCTTCATCTGCAACTGAAAGTTTTTCGGAAAATTCTCCACAAAATTTTGCCCGATTTTGTGGGAATGTAGTGACTTCAAATATGTGTGTTGCGGCGATTAATTATAACCCAAATGAAACTACACTCTCATATATTCGCATTTAATATGAAATTTAGAAAGAAAAAAAACTAAAATAAGGTTATGAATCTAGAGAAATAAAAAAGCGACTAAAAATACTCGAACAATAAAACCAAGACGTTATAAAAGCAGCAAGGTTTTGTGGCTAGTTGTGAGATTGTAGCTCCAACATGATTCTCGATGTACCTAAATACAATATTAAATAAAAACAAGTATCATAGTAGCATTTAAACAGGCACAACAATTCACGTGTGAAAGTATTACTTATTGTAAGATTTAAAAATGTAAAATTCACCTTTAAAGATAGTAAAATGTCATTTTCGGCATCTATGTAGTGACCCGAACTTTTTCATGATTATATATTAAATGAAAACTATATTTGCATGATTCAATGTTTCCAACATGTTAAGCAATCAAACTTGTTAAGACTTGATTATTTGAAATGAGTTTCATGTAGACAATCGACCACCCAAATTGACCGGCGATTCACGAACGTTAAAACTTGTAAAATCTATATGATATATATATATATATATATATATATATATATATATATATATATATATATATATATATATATATATATATATATAAATATATGAATATATATATATAGTTAACATGATATTATGATAAGTAAATATCTCATTAGGTATATTAACAATGAGTTATATACATAAAAATTAGACTACTAAGTTAAGAAACTCGAAATGATATATATAACGATTATCGTTATAACAACGTCTTACTAAATACATATGTATCATATTAAGATATTGTTACACTATATTTAACATGATGAAATGATAATTAAATATATCATTAAGTGTGTTAACAATGAACTACATATGTAAAAACAAGACTACTAACTTAAGGATTTCGAAACGAGACATATATGTAACGATTACCGTTGTAACGACATTTTAATGTATATATATATCATATTAAGATATATTCATACATCATAATATCATGATAATGTAATAAATTAGCATCTCATTAGATATAATAAACAATGGGTTAACAACATTAAATGAGATCGTTAACTTAAAGGTTCCAAGACAACACTTACATGTAACGACTAACGTTGAATTAACGACTCAGTTAAAATGTATATACATGTAGTGTTTTAAGATGTATTCATACAATTTTTAAAGACTTCAAGACACAAATCAAAGTACTTCTACTTATCAAAAATGCTTACAATTACATCCTCGTTCATTTTCATCAACAATTCTACTCGTATGCACCCGTATTTGTACTCGTACAATACCCAGCTTCTAAATGTATTTACTATTGGTATATACAATTTAATGATCAGCTCTTAGCAGCCCTTGCGAGTCACCTAACCATGTTAGAACCATCATTTAACATCTAGCATAAAATATCTCACAAAATTACAAACTAATGTGACCTTATATGCCATCCCATATTCATGTAAAAGAGGAAGCACACAAACACACTTTGATTTCCATTTTTATGCATCAAATTTTATCTCTCTCAATTACTATCTTAGTGTTCTAAGTGTTCTTCATAATTTACTTCATAATCTAGCTCAATCTAGGTAACCTACATCAACATACAAAACAACTACTCAAGAAAACTTCAAGAACACTTTCAAGTTTGCAAGTCTACTACCAAGCTTTCTAATCAATTCCAAACAATCATCTTGGATCAAGAAACCTTTGTTATTTACAGTAGGTTATCTATCTAATTCAAAGTAATACTCATATTCAAACTTTGGTTCAATTTCTATAACTATAACAATCTTATTTCGAGTGAAAATCTTACTTGAACTTGTTTTCGTGTCATGATTATACTTTCAGAACTTTCAAGCCTTCCAAGAATCCTTTGAAGCTAGATCAATTTTTGTCACTTCCAGTAGGTTTACCTACTAAACTTTAGGTAGTAATGATGTTCATAACATCATTCAATTCATATATATAACTATCTTATTCGAAGATTTAAACTTGTAATCACTAGAACATTGTTTAGTTAATTCTAAACTTGTTCGCAAATAAAGTTAATTCTTCTAACTTGAATTTTAAAATCAACTAAACACATGTTCTATATCTATATGATATGCTAACTTAATGATTTAAAACCTGAAAACACGAAAAATACCGTAAAACTGGACATACGCCGTTGTAGTAACACCGCAGGCTGTTTTGGGTTTGATAATTAAAAACTATGATAAAATTTGATTTAAAAGTTATTCTTCTGGAAAAATAATTTTTCTTATGAACATGAAACTATATCCAAAAATCATGGTTAAACTCAAAGTGGAAGTATGTTTTTCAAAATGGTCATCAAGATGTCATTCTTTCGACGGAAATGACTACCTCTTTAAAAAATGACTTGTAACCTGTATTTCTGACCATAAACTTATACTTTTTCTGTTTAGTTTCATAAATTTCAGTTCATTATGAAACCATAGCAACTTGAATCACTCCAAACGGATTTGAAACGAAGAAATGACGGGTAAAACAAAATTGGATAAATTTGCTAGTTTTAGCTACGAAAATTTTGTAACAAATCTAGACTAAACATATCCTAACTAATTTATATTGTATTATACATATTATGTAATCTTGGGATACCATAGACACGTATACAATATTTTGACATATCATATCGACCTATCAATATATATATTTCGGAACAACCATAGACACTCTATATGCAGTAATGCTTGAGTTAGCTATACAGGGTTGAGGTTGTGATGTTATGCGAGGTGTATACGAAATAGTTTATATTTTACTAGGAAAAACTATTAAATACGATACAATTTTACACAAGATATTTATTTATTTATAGAATGGATATACTTAAACCTTGCTACAACACTTATAGGCAGTGTACCTAATCGTACAGTAGTGTAGTTTTTAGTAAGTCCGGTTCGTTCCACAGGGAAATCTTTAAACAAAGCGTAACGCTATATTAGTTTACTTTTATAAAAATACAAACATATATATAAGTAACATTATTATTATAAAGGGGGGTTTTTACCGTTTAATGACCGGTTTGTCGATTTTAAAACTTTAGTCGCAGTTAAAACCTAATGTAAAATAAATAAATAAATAAAAGACTTAATTTAAAGCGTAAAGTAAATAACGATAATGAAATTGCGAATAATAAAAGTGATATAAAATAAAATTGCGATAATTAAAAAGTACGATAATTAGAAATGCAATTAAATATAATAACAATAAAAAAATGCGATAATTAGAAGTGCAATTAAATATAAAATAAAGGAAATTAAATATGAAATAAAAGAATTATGCTTATTTAAACTTCCGTAATCATGATGTTTGACGTGTTGATTTTAGTTTTATGCCCATGGGTTAATTGTCCTTTGTCCTGGATTATTCAATATGTCCGTCTGGTTTTTGTCCATAACAGTCCATCAGTCATAAATATAAAGTGCGAGTGTCCTCATCAAATTATTCTTATACCCGAAGTTAAATATTCCAACTAATTGGGGATTCGAATTGTAACAAGGTTTTAATACTTTGTTTAATGAATACACCAGGTTATCGACTGTGTGTAAACCAAGGTTTTACTACTTTGTTAACAATTACACCAATTACCCTTGAATGTAATTTCACCCCTGTTTTAATTATTCTAGTGGCTATTAATCCATTCCCGTGTCCGGTTAAATGAACGATTATTCGTACATATAAATACCCCGCCCATCGTGTCCGATTGAGTGTATATGGTAATTTATAGGGACGCCCAATTGTAAATCTTTATATTAACATTAACAAACTTTCATTTAGTTAAACAAATATAAAGCCCATTAATAGCCCATAGTCTAATTTCCACAAGTGTCGTTCTTTTGTCCAAACCCCAATTATGGTACAAAGCCCAATTACCCAATTTTAGTAATTAGCCCAACATCATGATTACTTCGTTTTAAATAAGCATAATAATAACTTAGCTACGAGACATTAATGTAAAAAGGTTGAACATAACTTACAATGATTAAAAATAGCGTAGCGTTACACGGACAGAATTTCGACTTACACACTCAAACGATCTCTATCATAAATCTTATTATTATCATAATTTAAAATTAAAATTAAGATTATTGTTCTATCTTATTACATTAACATTATGATAGAGATTTTTAGATATTGATATTGATAATAGATTTTTAGGATAGAAAAAGGGATGCTTTTAAATTGATCGATAATCATCGCCTTTTATAGGTAAAATATGAAATTGAATTTTCATTTACGACCCCTGAACTATGCTAAATTAACAACTTTTTATTATTTAATATTATTCTTATTATGAATTATTTAAATATTATATTTTATTCTTGTGCATAGTTGACTCGTAATTTTTACACCGTTGCGTCGAGCGTTGAGAGTTGACTCATGTCCCGGTTCCGGATTTTCGAACGTCCTTGCGTACTATTTTATATCGTGTACTTTGCGTTTTTTAACTTGTACTCTTGTCATTTTTAGACGTTCTTCATCAATAATTTGAACCTTTTTAATTGTATCTTGTACTTTTAAGCTTTTTGGACCTTTTTGTCTTCAATTTGTCGAATCTGCCTTTTGTCTTCGCACTTATTTAATATAAACGAATATCACTTGAAAATGGAACAATTGCAACTAAAATCTTGTCTTTCTTGGGGGATAATGCTATGAAATATATGTTCCTTTTTAGCCTTATCAATATCCCACACTTGAGCGTTGCTTGTCCTCAAGCAATATAGTCTTGAAATACTAGAATCACTTCTTTATTCTTCACACTTTGTACATCAGTGATTTTGATATGGCGGTATAAACAATGGTAGTAACGATATGGTTTACAGTCCCACATGACTATAAAAATTTAGATCCATTAAGGAAATTGGATCTTTATGAAAACATTTGATCTTTTGAAAATTCATTCTAGCTTTTACCCTAGATAAGTTTTCTGATTTGATCCATCATCGGTGTTGCAAAATATATTTGTGGATCAATATTTTGGCTAAAACTTTTAGGTTCGTGTAATCCACTGCTATCCCGGTATCGGAAAGCACACATCCAGTTTACTTGTTCCGTATATTACCTTTCGGTAAACTACCGTCCGGTTGTAAAGGAAAGCGATGAACAAGAAACTGTTAAGGCAATGTCCCGTGACATGCAGATGATTATGGTCTTATTAACGTGTCGGATGCTAGAACTATCCTTGGTAGGAGCGATAGTAAAGATCATCCTATAATTTTTCGGTCTGGCACAAGGTCCTGTCTCCGACCATGCTATGCAACCACCGTTCTTACGGTTGACACCCGATTTGGTTCAGGTGACCTAATGAATTCCAGGTGAATTTCTTAGGATTTTACGTTCAATGGTAATGAACGCATTGAAAATGGTTTTTCAGAAAACAAATCGGTTTGTATTTTTGATCAAAATATTTTCTCGTTCATGCTCGAGTTTAGATATCATCGAATTCCATGAGTTTGAATTCTCAATCTTTAAGGTCAATCTCTAGGATTGAGTATTATCAGTCTTAAAAGCTGATTTTTAATCTTTAAGGAGATTATCCTTTTCTGGGGATCTGATTCATTAGTCTTATCAAGCTAATTTGCACGGTGCCTCCCCATTGTACGAGATAAATCCTTCTCATGGTTAGGATAAATCTGACCACTTGGCGACCCTGTTTGATGCTGAGGTCCGTGGATTTCCTGCTGATTTTAGAGATGACTTTTCTAGATTTTTCGTCAACCTACAGCTGGTCTGGACGACAACTTCATGACCTAAATCAAGAAGCGCGTGTCTTTTTCGGAAGACTTTACTTCCTTTTAATTATGGAATTGATTCATCGTGTAGATCCATATTTCTTTAATAAATCGGGTAAAACAGTTAATTTAGTCCAAAATAAAAACACCTGCAATAACTTTACAGAAACATGTGATAGATAGTTTTTAACTGAATAACTTGGTACATTCTTCTCACACTTAGTTTCTTTCTTTGCCTTTTTATTCTCCTTTATTTCATTTTAAATGAATTCAAGCGTTTTAGGGTGTTTCTCAATTTATGTCCTTTCCAAGGTAACGATAATTTCGGCATTAACACCTAGTTTTCATCGTTCATAAATATGTGTAAACATGATTTTGACTTCATTTAGTTGAAAATTTTTCAAATTTTCACAAAATTTGGCAAATAAATCAAGTATAAACCCGAGAGAATTTATAACCCTTCCCCACACTTAAGATCATGCAATGCCCTCATTTGCATGAAATCAGACTATAATTATAAATTCATGAGGGTGATTAGTGTAGAAAAGTGATTAGAAATACCGAGTTCGCAATCATATTGTTGTTATTTCACATTTGATCTTTCGCGTCTTGTTGTCAAAATTAGTACCTTTTGCTGAACTTAATGAGAGTCTTTGAAAGTGTGCTGTTTTACCCTGTTTTGTATATAATAAAATACAAACATATATATATACATATTTTTGAAGTTTGGTATATAACCCCACGTTCAAAAAATTATAAAATATAATATTTTTTTTGGCATACTTTATATCAATAAAATTAAAAATAATGATAACAAAATTTGTCGCCCCGCCCTCGGGTAAAGCAATTTCGGCTCAACGACCTAGTCTTCAACTCACAACGAATTTTAAAAATCATATTTTTAACTTAATGAAATAAAGTAAATTTTTGATTTTAAAAACATAAATTAAAATGCATATTAATTTCATATAAAACCTAAAAAACAAAAAAAATTCAGAATGGAGGGAGAAAACTAGTTCTTTAGTGTCTGCTAGCGAAAAAGACCAATCTGATTCCATTCTCGAAACTACACGAGAACAGAACAACTAACTCTAGACAGCATTTTCTTTTTTAGAACATTTGAATCTCCCCACACTTAGGTAGCTGTGGTGTCAAAATTGTGATTAACTTCATCGTCAATTTCTCTTGGTCCATAATCAACTTGCATATCTGTGACTTTCTCTTTAAGCCATTGGTCGGATTCCTGTGTAATATCCACAATTTCAACTAGCTTCACCTTTTCTTTAGGTGATAGATTGGATACTAACCGGTTACATAACTTAAAGTTCCCCTTGGTTTTAGCATCGCGAATCCGTTTAATAAGTTTCTTCATTGAACTATTAATAACGGGATCATTTAATTTCGTATCAACAACGGGGTTCTTTGTTATCATGTCATCATTAGGTGTTACTTCATTTTCCCCACACTTAGGCGTTTCATTATTGCTAAGTATTACCGTTGGAGTTGGTAAAAGCACATGGTTCTTACCAATTGTTTTTACTGGTTCAACGATTTTGGCTGGTGGAGATTTAGACTTTCGAATCATAAAGGTGATCGATTTGTCACCACTTTTAAGTGTCATTCTTCCATTTCCTACATCAAATAACGCCTTGGTGGACGCTAAGAATGGCCGACCTAAAATTAGAGGAATGTTTGGGTCCTCTTCTATGTCAATGACAATAAATTCGACTAGAAAGGTTAAATTGCCTACTTGAACGGGTAGGTTGCTAGCAATTCCAACTGGGTGCTTAATGGTTTGATCAAAGAGTCGAACACTCATATCCGTTGGACTTAACTTACCTACACCTAATCTCTTATATAAGGAAAGAGGCATAACACTTACACTCGCACCTAAATCTGCTAGTGCATCATACATGACACAATCTCTAAGTAGACAAGGAACAATAAATTCACCCGGATCACCTATCCTAGGAGGAGGTTTTGGTGGAACTGTCTTCACCGGGTTTATCTTTACGGTTTTTGTTTCTTGTACTTTCTTATTCTTTTTCTTCTTCTTCTTTCCAGAGGTATCACAATCTTTATTACCTATTACTTGCTCATACTCAACTCCTTTTCTTGGAAACGGGATGGGTGGTCTGTATGGTGCCACCACTGGCTTTACATACTCGGGTGGTGGTGGTGGTGTAACTTCTTCATTTTTACTTACATCTAAAACCTTCCCATCTTCTGATGCTGGTTTTTCAGAATTTGTTGAAACCATATTAACATTCTCATTCCGAGGATTTACTTCAGGATTACTCGGTAGCTTTCCTTGTTCCCTCTCACTCATCATGCTAGCAAGAGTACCTACGTGTTTTTCTAGATTCAAAATGGAAGCTTGTTGAGTTCTTAATTACTGATCAAACCTCTCATTCATTTGGGTTTGAGATGTAATAAATTGTGTTTGAGATTCAACTAGCTTTGCCATCATTTCTTCTAGATTTGGCTTTTTCTCTTCGGTTTGTTGTGGTGGTTTATACAAGCTAGGTCTTTGTTGATTGAAAGTGTTGTTTTGAGTTGGTTGGTTATTCGGACCTTGTTGGTTGTACGAGTTGTTGTTGGGTCCGTTTGGATTGTAAAGAATGTTTTGATTTCGATTGAAGTTTAACTTTGGCGGTTGATAATTATTTTGATAATTATTTCCAGGCCTTTGGTTCATATAAGAAACATTCTCTCGTTGTTCCATCGTTGGTTCAATGTGACAATCTTTCAATAAGTGTGGTCCACCGCATTGCTCACAACTGATTCGTATTGCGTGAATATCTTTATTCATCTTTTCCATTCGTCTTTCGAAAGCATCTATTTTTGCGGAAACGGAATCAAAGTCATGGCTAGAATCGGCTCTAGCCGCTTTAGATGATCGAAAGATATCTTTTTCTTGATGCCACTCATGTGAGTGGGAGGCTGTGTTATCAATAATTTTGTAAGCTTCAGTTGCGGTTTTCTTCATAATGGAACCACCAGCTGTTATGTCGATGTCTTTTCTTGTAGCGATGTCTACGCCTTTATAGAAGATTTGCACTATTTGAAAAGTATCTAATCCGTGTTGAGGACATCCTCTCAACATCCTTCCGAATCTTGTCCACGCCTCATATTATGTTTCATTTGGCTTTTGCGCGAACGTAACAATTTCTCCTTGAAGTCTCACGGCTTTAGATGCCGGAAAGAATTGTTTAAGAAATTTTTCAACTAAAACATCCCATGTATCAATCGCCCCTTCAGGTAACGATTCTAACCAATCTTTGGCTTCTCCCTTTAAAGTCCAGGGAAATAACATGAGATAAATTTATTCGTCTTCCACTTCTCGGATTTTGAATAGTGTACAGATCCTATTAAACGTACGAAGATGTTCGTTTGGGTCTTCATTTGGCGCACTACTGAATTGGCATTGATTAGTCACCATGTGTAGAATTTGTCCTTTGATTTCATAATCTGGAGCATTAACTTCTGGTTTAATAATGGCATGACCTTGGCCCGTGCGTGTAGCTCTCATTCGGTCTTCCATACTTAGAGGTTCTAGATTTTCCATGATTGGAAGTGTTGTATCTGAATCACTAGAGGTTTCTGATTTAATGGTTTCTTCCTCAACAATCTCTGTTTGAATGATTGGTGGTTCCGGAGGAATAATTAATGGATCAGGGTCTCGGAATTGTCCCTGAGTATTCTCCGGATTCTCAATTGTGATATTGGTTTCAAAAACTGGATTATCGGAAATTTGAGTTGAAGTACTCGGTCGATTTGATGACGAGTCTAAAGAAAAATCAACGGCAGCTATATTTGTTAAACGATGTCTTGATCGAGTTACAGGTGGTGAACGTATGACCGGCGGCGAACGTCTTGCTCGGTGCATTCACAGAATTATCCTATTAGTTATAAAAAAATAATAAGAAAAACTTATATAAGTTGTCCAATTAATAGACTTTTCTGATTTTTGCCCACGTTTCGAATAGCCAAAAGATGCAGCAGAGGGGCAGGATTCGTTTGGTCTCAATATAATTGAGGACTGTTTGGCTCCAACAACCCGGTCCACGTACAAATCCAACTATTACTACGAACCAGAAAAATGTCAACGTCTATTAACTTAACCACTTAAATAATTTCTCTTTCCGTTTAAGAAATATTAGATTAGATGTAGATAAAATTCTATGTCCTATAACTAGAATGACGAGAAATAAGGAAGAAATAGATTGCGCGTCAAAAAATGTTGAAAAATAAAAAGGTCGAAAAATAGGCGTCGAAAAATAAAAATAAGAAAGTAGTGCGAAATACGGCGTCGTAAAATTCTAAAGCACCTAAAACTTAGTCTAAGGAATAAGCACTTAAGGGATTTTACGGCAAAGCCTAAAAATTCTAGAAGTAAAAATAACTATGGCAAAACTAAACTTAATACTAAAAGTTGCGACTATAGTCTAAAAATCTAAAGGTAATAAAACTAAAAAAAACATTTTTTTTTATAGACAAAATCTTAAAAAAATATATTTTTTTAAATAATTTTTTTTTTTTACGTTTTTTTTTTTTAAAAACAATTTTTTTTACAAATTAATAATTTTTTTATAATTATTATTTTTTTTCAAAACTTTTTTTTTAATTCATTTACTATTCATGAATAGTAAATGAAAAGAAATTAATTAATTTACTATTCACATGAAAGCGATATGATAGAAATTATTAATTACAAGTTACATAATATACCCCTGAAGTATTTAATAAATACGACTTTTTAAAACTTTACGTATCAAATTTTGATTCTAAAATATTATTATATTATTATATTCTATTTCAATATTATTATATTATTATATTCTATTTCAATATTATTATATTATTATATTTTATTTCAATATTATTATAATTAAAAATATAGCGTTTTAGCGCTCCTCGGCAGCGGCGCCAAAAACTTGATGATGTAGCGTGAGGGTACGAAATAGTATTATTTTTTACTAGGAAAAACTATTAAATACGATACAATTTTACACAAGATATTTATTTATTTATAGAATGGATATACTTAAACCTTGCTGCAACACTTATAGGCAGTGTACCTAATCGTACAGTAGTGTAGTTTTTAGTAAGTCCGGTTCGTTCCACAGGGAAATCTTTAAACAAAGCGTAACGCTATATTAGTTTACTTTTATAAAAATACATACATATATATAAGTAATATTATTATTATAAAGGGGGGTTTTTACCGTTTAATGACCGGTTTGTCGATTTTAAAACTTTAGTCGCAGTTAAAACCTAATGTAAAATAAATAAATAAAAGACTTAATTTAAAGCGTAAAGTAAATAACGATAATGAAATTGCGAATAATAAAAGTGCTATAAAATAAAATTGCGATAATTAAAAAGTACGATAATTAGAAATGCAATTAAATATAATAACAATAAAAAAATGCGATAATTAGAAGTGCAATTAAATATAAAATAAAGGAAATTAAATATGAAATAAAAGAATTATGCTTATTTAAACTTCCGTAATCATGATGTTTGACGTGTTGATTTTAGTTTTATGCCCATGGGTTAATTGTCCTTTGTCCTGGATTATTCAATATGTCCGTCTGGTTTTTGTCCATAACAGTCCATCAGTCATAAATATAAAGTGCGAGTGTCCTCATCAAATTATTCTTATACCCGAAGTTAAATATTCCAACTAATTGGGGATTCGAATTGTAACAAGGTTTTAATACTTTGTTTAATGAATACACCAGGTTATCGACTGTGTGTAAACCAAGGTTTTACTACTTTGTTAACAATTACACCAATTACCCTTGAATGTAATTTCACCCCTGTTTTAATTATTCTAGTGGCTATTAATCCATTCCCGTGTCCGGTTAAATGAACGATTATTCGTACATATAAATACCCCGTCCATCGTGTCCGATTGAGTGTATATGGTAATTTATAGGGACGCCCAATTGTAAATCTTTATATTAACATTAACAAACTTTCATTTAGTTAAACAAATATAAAGCCCATTAATAGCCCATAGTCTAATTTCCACAATTGTCGTTCTTTTGTCCAAACCCCAATTATGGTACAAAGCCCAATTACCCAATTTTAGTAATTAGCCCAACATCATGATTACTTCGTTTTAAATAAGCATAATAATAACTTAGCTACGAGACATTAATGTAAAAAGGTTGAACATAACTTACAATGATTAAAAATAGCGTAGCGTTACACGGACAGAATTTCGACTTACACACTCAAACGATCTCTATCATAAATCTTATTATTATCATAATTTAAAATTAAAATTAAGATTATTATTATATCTTATTACATTAACATTATGATAGAGATTTTTAGATATTGATATTGATAATAGATTTTTAGGATAGAAAAAGGGATGCTTTTAAATTGATCGATAATCATCGCCTTTTATAGGCAAAATATGAAATTGAATTTTCATTTACGACCCCTGAACTATGCTAAATTAACAACTTTTTATTATTTAATATTATTCTTATTATGAATTATTTAAATATTATATTTTATTCTTGTGCATAGTTGACTCGTAATTTTTACACCGTTGCGTCGAGCGTTGAGAGTTGACTCATGTCCCGGTTCCGGATTTTCGAACGTCCTTGCGTACTATTTTATATCGTGTACTTTGCGTTTTGTAACTTGTACTCTTGTCATTTTTAGACGTTCTTCATCAATAATTTGAACCTTTTTAATTGTATCTTGTACTTTTGAGCTTTTTGGACCTTTTTGTCTTCAATTTGTCGAATCTGCCTTTTGTCTTCGCACTTATTTAATATAAACGAATATCACTTGAAAATGGAACAATTGCAACTAAAATCTTGTCTTTCTTGGGGGATAATGCTATGAAATATATGTTCCTTTTTAGCCTTATCAGGTTGATTCCAAAATAATATATATACTTTGAGTTTTGATCCAGCCTGAGACTTGTATACACTGGGTCATGGATTGATTCGAGATAATTTATATTGATTTATTTCTGTACATCTAACTGTGGACAACTAGTTGTAGATTACTAACGTTGGACTGCTAACTTAACAAACTTAATTCATTAAAACGTAATGAAAAATGTTGTGAATATATTTCGATCATACTTTGATATATATGTATATATTTATTATAGGTTCGTGAATCGATCCGTGACCAAGTCTTAATTTCTGACGAAGTAAAAATCTGTGAAAATGAGTTATAGTCCCACTTTTAAAATCTAATATTTTTGGGATGAGAATACATGCAGTTTTATAAATGTTTTACGAAATAGACACAAGTAATCGAAACTACATTCTATGGGTGAATGATCGAAGCCGAATATGCCCCTTTTTGCTTGGTAGCCTAAGAATTAGGGAACTGGCCCCTAATTGACGCGAATCCTAAAGATAGATCTATTGGGCCTAACAAACCCCATCCATGGTTGCAGATGCTTTAGTACTTCGAGTTTTTTTATCATGTCTGAAGGATGTCCCGGAATGATGGAGATATTCTTATATGCATCTTGTTAATGTCGGTTACCAGGTGTTCACCATATGAATGATTTTTATGCTTGCATGATATTGAGAAATGGAAATGAAATTCTTGTGGTCTATTATTACCATTTGATAAATTTATAGGCTAAACCTATAACTCACCAACATTTTTGTTGACGTTTAAAGCATGTTTATTCTCAGGTGATTATTAAGAGCTTCCGCTGTTGCATGCTAATTTATGGACAAGAATTGGAGTCAGCATGCTTGTATAATATTGTTAAAAAACTGCATTCGAAGATTTAAATTGATGTGTAATATTATTGTAAACCATTATGTAATAATCGTGTGAAAACGCTATATTTTAGATTATCATTATTTGATAATCGTCGTAATATTTTTTTAAACCTTTATCAATAAAATAAATGTTATGGTTTGTTTTAAAATCGAATGCAGTCTTTGAAAAACGTCTCATATAGAGGTCAAAACCTCGCAACGAAATCATTTAATGTGGAACGTTTATAATTGATATGAACGGGATATTTCAATCTAAACTGCTTTGAACGGGGGAAAGCCTTAAGGAAGTCTTGCTCGTAGCGTCGTTTTCTAGTAATCTTGCGAAAATGGGCCTAATATGCAACTGAAAGTTTTTCAGAAAATTCTCCACAAAATTTTGCCCGATTTTGTGGAGAATGTAGTGACTTCAAATATGTGTGTTGCGGTCGTTAATTAAAATTCAAAAGAAACTACACTCTCATATATTCGCATTCAATATGAAATTTAGAAACAAAAACAAACAAAAGGTTATGAATTTATAGAAATAAAAAAAGCGGCTAAAAATACTCGAAAAATAAAACCAAGACGTTATAAAAAGCAGCAAGGTTTTGTGGCTAGTTGTGAGATAGTAGCCCCAACATGATTCTCGATGTACCTAAATACAATATTAATTAAAAAAATTATCATAGTGGTATTTAAACAGGCACAACAATTCACATGTGAAAGTATTATTTATCGTAAGATCTAAAAGTGCAAAATTCACCTTTAAAAATAGTAAAATGTCATTTTCGGCATCTAAACTGCTTTGAACTAAGGAAGTCTTGCTCGTAGCACCATTTTCTAGTAATCTTAGGAAAATGGGCCTAATCTGCAACTGAAAGTTTTTCAGAAAATTCTCCACAAAATTGTTCCCGATTTTGTGGGGAATGTAGTGACTTTAAATATCTATGTTGCAGCCATTAATTATAATCCAAATGAAACTACACTCTCATTTATTCGCATTCAATATCAAATTTAGAAATAAAAACAAAAATAAGGTTATGAATTTATAGAAATAAAAAAGCGGCTAAAAATACTCGAACAATAAAACCAAGACGTTATAAAAGCATCAAGGTTTTGTGGCTAGTTGTGAGATAGTAGCCCCAACATGATTCTAGATGTACCTAAATACAATATTAAAAAAAAACAAGTATCATAGTGGTATTTAAACACGCACTACAATTCACATGTGAAAGTATTACTTATCGTAAGATCTAAAAGTGCAAAATTCACCATTAAAAATAGTAAAATGTCATTTTTGGCATCTAAACTGCTTTGAACATTGGAAAGCCTTAAGGAAGACTTGCTCGTAGCGCCGTTTTCTAGTAATCTTGCGAAAATGGGCCTAATCTTCAACTGAAAGTTTTACGGAAAATTCTCCACAAAATTTTGCCCGATTTTGTGGGGAATGTAGTAACTTCAAATATGTGTGTTGCGGCCATTAATTATAATCCAAACGAAACTACACTCTCATATATTCGCATTCAATATGAAATTTAGAAACAAAAACAAAAATAAGGTTATGAATATAGAGAAATAAAAAAGCGGCTAAAAATACTCGAAAAATAAAACCAAGACGTTATAAAAGCAGTAAGGTTTTGTGGCTAGTTGTGAGATAGTCGCTCCAACATGATTCTCGATGTACCTAAATACAATATTAAATAAAAACAACTATGATACTGGTATTTAAACAGGCACAACAATTCACATGTGATAGTATTACTTATCGTAAGATTTAAAAATGCAAAATTCACCTTTAAAATAGTAAAATATCATTTTCGGCATCTAAACTGCTTTGAACGAGGGAAAGCCTTAAGGAAGTTTGCTCGTAGCACCGTTTTCTAGTAATCTTGCGAAAATGGGCCTAATCTGCAACTGAAAGTTTTTTAGAAAATTCTCCACAAAATTTTGCCAGATTTTGTGGGGAATGTAGTGACTTCAAATATGTGTGTTGCGACCGTTAATTAAAATTCAAACGAAACTACACTCTCATATATTGGCATTCAATATGAAATTTTGAAATAAAAACAAAAATAAGGTTATGAATTTATAGAAATAAAAAAGCGACTAAAAATACTCGAACAATAAAACCAAGACGTTATAAAAGCAGCAAGGTTTTGTGGCTAGTTGTGAGATAGTAGCCCCAACATGATTCTCGATGTACCTAAATATAATATTAAATAAAGCCAAGTATCATAGTGGTATTTAAACAGGCACAACAATTCACATGTGAAAGTATTACTTATCGTAAGATTTAAAAGTGCAAAATTCACTTTTAAAAATAGGAAAATATCATTTTCGGCATCTATACTGCTTTGAATGGGGGAAAGCCTTAAGGAAGTCTCGATCGTAGCACCGTTTCTAGTAATCTTGTGAAAATGGGCCTAATCTGCAACTAAAAGTTTTTCGGAAAATTCTCCACAAAATTTTCCCCGATTTTGTGGGGAATGTAGTGACTTCAAATATGTGTGTTGCGGCCGTTAATTAATATTCAAACAAAACTACACTCTCATATATTCGCATTCAATATGAAATTTAGAAACAAAAAAAAATAAGGTTATGAATTTATAGAAATAAAAAAGCGGCTAAAAATACTCGAATAATAAAACCAAGACGTTCTAAAAGCAGCAAGGTTTTGTGGCTAGTTTTTAGATAGTAGACCCAACATGATTTTCGATGGACCTAAATACAATATTAAATAAAGCCAAGTATCATAGTGGTATTTAAACATGCACAACAATTCACATGTGAGAGTATTACTTATCGTAAGATCTAAAATTGCAAAATTCCCCTTTAAAAATATAAAATGTCATCTTCGGCATCTAAACTGCTTTGAACGGGGTAAAGCCTTAAGGAATTCTTGCTCGTAGCACCATTTTCTAATAATCTTGCAAAAATAAGCCTAATCTGCAACTGAAAGTTTTTCGGAAAATTCTCCACAAAATTTTTCCCCATTTTGTAGGGAATGTTGTGACTTTAAATATGTATGTTGTGGCCATTAATTATAATCCAAACGAAACAACACCCTCATATATTCACATTCAATATGAAATTTAGAAACAAAAACAAGAATAATGTTATGAATCTAGAGAAATAAAAAAGCGGCTAAAAATACTCGAACAATAAAACCAAGACGTTATAAAAGCCGCAAATTTTTGTGGCTAGTTGTGAGATAGTAGCCCCAACATGATTCTTGATGTACCTAAATATAGTATTAAATAAAAACAAGTATTATAGTGGTATTTAAATAGGCACAACAATTCACATGTGAAAGTATTACTTAGCGTAAGATCTAAAAGTGCAAAATTCACCATTAAAAATAGTAAAGTGTCATTTTTGGCATCTAAACTGCTTTGAACGTTGGAAAGCCTTAAGGAAGTCTTGCTCATAGCGCCGCTTTCTAGTAATCTTGGGAAAATGGGCCTAATCTGCAACTAAAAGTTTTTCGGAAAACTCTCCACAAAATTTTGTCCGATTTTGTGGGGAATGTAGTGACTTTAAATATGTGTTTTGCGGCCATTAATTATAATCAAAACGAAACTACACTCTCATATATTCGTATTCAATATGAAATTATTAAATAAAAACAAAAATAAAGTTATGAATTTTGAGAAATAATAAAGCAGCTAAAAATACTCGAACAATAAATTCAAGACGTTATAAAAGCAGAATAGTTTTATGGCTAGTTGTGAGATAGTAGCCCCAACATGATTCTCGATGTACCTACATACAATATTAAATAAAAACAAGTATCATAGTGGTATTTAAACATGCACAACAATTCACATGTGAAAGTATTACATATCGTAAGATTCAAACGTATAAAATTCACCTTTAAAAATAGTAAAATTTCCTTTTCGGCATCTAAACTGCTTCGAACGGGGGCAAGCCTTAAGGAAATCTTTCTCGCAGTGCCGTTTTCTAGTAATCTTGAGAAAATGGGCCTAATCTGCAACTGACAGTTTTTCGAAAAATTCTCCACAAAATTTTGTCCGATTTTGTGAGGAATGTAGTGACTTCAAACATGTGTGTTGCGGCCATTAATTATAATTCAAACGAAACTACACTCTCATATATTCGCATTCAATATGAAATTTAGAAACAAAAACAAAAATAAGGTTATGAATCTAGAGAAATAAAAAGTGGCTAAAATACTCGAACAATAAAACCAAGACGTTATAAAAAAGCAGCAGCGTTTTGTGGCTAGTTGTGAGATAGTAGCCCCAACATGATTCTCAATGTACCTAAATACAATATTAAATAAAAAAATTATCATAGTGGTATTTAAACAGATACAACAATTCACATGTGAAGATATTACTTATCGTAAGATCTAAAATTGTAAAATTCCCCTTTAAAAATAGTAAAATGTCATTTTCATCATCTAAACTGCTTCGAACGGGGGAAAGCCTTGAGGAAGTCTTGCTCGTGGGGAATGTAGTGACTTCAAATATGTGTGTTGCGGCCATTAATTATAATCCAAAACTAAACTACACTCTCATATATTCGAATTCAATATGAAATTTAGAAACAAAAACAAATTTAAGATTATGAATCTAGAGAAATAAAAAACCGGCTAAAAATACTTAAACAATAAAACCAAGACGTTATAAAAGCAGCAAGGTTTTGTGGCTAGTTGTGAGATAGTAACCCCAACATGATTCTCGATGTACCTAAATACAATATTAAATAAAAACAAGTATCATAGTGGTATTTAAACATGCACAACAATTCACATGTGAAGATATTATTTATCGTAAGATCTAAACGTGCAAAATTCCCCTTTAAAAATAGAAAAATGTCATTTTCGGCATCAAATGCTTCGAAAGGGGGAAATCCTTAAAGAAATCTTGCTCATGGCGTCGTTTTCTAGTTATCTTGCAAAAATGGGCCGAATCTGCAGCTGAAAGTTTTTCGAAAAACTCTCCACAAAATTTTGCCAGATTTTGTGGGGAATTTAGTGACTTCAAATATGTGTTTTGCGGCCAGTATTATAATCAAAACGAAACTACACTCTCATATATTTTCATTCAATATGAAATTTAGCAACAAAAACTAAAATAAAGTTATGAATTTTGAGAAATAAAAAAGCGGCTAAAAATACTCGAACGATAAAACCAAGACTTTATAAAAGCAGCAAGGGTTTGTTGTTAATTGTGAGATAGTTGCCCCAACATGATTTTCGATGTACCTAAATACAATATTTAATAAAAACAAGTATCATAGCGGTATTTAAACAGACACAACAATTCACATGTGAAAGTATTACTTATCGTAAGATCTAAACGTGCAAAATTCACCTTTAAAAATAGTAAAAGTTCATTTTTGGCATCTAAACTGCTTCAAACGGGGGAAAGCCTTAAGGAAGTCTTGCTCGTAGTGCCGTTTTCTAGTAATTCTTGAGAAAATGGACCTAAATACAATATTAAATAAAAACAACTATCATAGTGTTATTTAAACATGCACAACAATTCACATGTGAAGATATAACTTATCGTATTATTTAAAAGTGCAAAATTTCCCTTTAAAACTAGTAAAATGTCATTTTCGGCATCTAAAATGCTTCGAATGGGGGAAAGTCTTAAAGAACTTTTGCTCATAGCACCGTTTTCTAGTTATCTTGAGAAAATGGGCCGAATCTGCAAGTGAAAGTTTTTCGAAAAATTCTCCACAAATTTTTTTCCGATTTTGTGGGGAATGTAGTGACTTCAAATATGTGTGTTGCGGCCACGAATTATATTCCAAATGAAACTACACTCACATATATTCGCATTCAATATGAAATTTAGAAACAAAAACAAAAATAAAGTTATGAATCTAGAGAAATAAATAGCGGGTAAAAATACTCGAACAATAAAACCAAGACGTTATTAAAGCAGCATGGTTTTGTGACTAGTTGTGAGATAGTATCCCCAACATGATTCTCAATGTACCTAAATACAATATTAAATAAAAACAAGTATCATAGTTGTGACGCCCTGTACAAAACCATCGTGTACGGTTCATCAACAACAAGATCATTACAAGGTCAAACACTATATGCTGTTTGAAAACCAGTTTTGCATTCATAAAAGATAGCGTTTTACAAAAGATAACGTGACACAAAGATCGTTACAAAGTCATTATTTGAAAATAACATAAGTTACGAATGCAAAAGAAAATTTCCATGATTGAGACATCTCTAAATAATGCAGCGGAAATCTAACACAGCAGGTCCGTAACTGCAAGTCTATAACACCAAGACAGCAATTCTAACAGCGGAAGCAACATCGTCTAAGCACCTGAGAAATACTCGCTTAAAAGTCAACACGAATGTTGGTGAGCTATAGTTTGTAATCAGTAAAGTAATGTAGACCACGAGATTTTAGTGCTTCAATCAGCAGTTTAAATCAGTATAAAAAGTATATGCTTAACCGTGGGCACCCGGTAACCAGACTTAATGTATGTATATCACCCCCTAAAAGTGTACTTGGCGAGTGCGTTTGTCCTCAAAGTAATAAACACCCGTTGAATGCTAGCGCGACTAGTTCGAGTGGGGTTGTCAAACCCTATGGATCCATATCTAAGATTCGCATTCACGGTTAGGAAACCAATGATTAAATGTTACCGAGCTAATGGGAATCTTTGTGCCATTATATCACCCACACATATGTAAAGTTTAAGTACTCGTGTCTATTATGTAAAACGTATAAAGCGCATGTATTCTCAGCCCCAAAAATAGTAAAAATTAGTAAAGGGATGCAATAACTCACAGTGAATAAGCAGTAAAAGTCGATATGAAACGTAGGCAGGTAGTAAGTTGGTCCGAAAGGTCGTCAACCTAAGTCAAAGGTCACTAGGTCAGTATGTTGTCCCAATAAGTTTAAAAGTGAATAAATTAAGTTTAAGTGACACCATCAACATCATCATTATCATCATCATTCATCAACACTAAGGTAAGTTTAACAAGAATAGAGATCGAAACAAAAGGCTGACTTCGGACAGCTGTTACGACCTCTAGAGAGAATTAGAGAGTAAGTGTGTGTAATTTGTAAATGAAATCAAGTGTGAAATGAATGGGATAAGCTTAGTATTTATAGGAAGTGAGGGTAGGGGAGGGGGTGGTGGCCGTGGGGTTTGGGAGAGGACAAGGGGGACACCTTTTTACTTTTTGGTTAATGGTTGTCTTAAGTTGGTGCTTATGTTAGGATCCCATGCAACATTAAAAATAATGTTTAACAAAAATGCTAGTATGTTCCATTTAATAAATGGGCATTTGTCTTTCATTATTTGGGTCACTAACTTATTATATTTGGGCTAATTAAATTACCCACTAGCTAGTGTAGGGTGGGCTAAGGTCCAACAAGGTAGAAAGTCCAACAAGACCAACTAGTGTGCTCTAGTAAATTACTAAGCGTAATTAAGCATCCAAAAACCCAAGTAATTTTTATTATAAAATAACAATTAGTATTTCGTAGTCATAATATTCCGATTATGACCAAAGTTAAACGTGTACACAGTACGCAGTTCATTCTAAACGTCAAGTCACACCAACGGTCATAAAGGCTTTCGGAGATCAAGTTAAGTACCCTACGTACTTAAAGGCACGTTTAAACATATAAACGAAATTAATCCACATGTAGTAAGATCCCATAGTATGGTATAGCTCAGTACACACAAATACGCAGTTTCGTGAAAGCACAAAAGCAAGTCGAAAAAGTCGGGTTGTTACATTACCCACATGTTAATGAAAATTTCGTCCCGAAATTTTAAGCTGAGGTAGATGGTAGAGTTGTGAAGAGGTGAGGATACTTCTGTTTCATCTGATCCTCTCGCTCCCAAGTAAACTCAGGTCCTCGTTTTGCATTCCATCGCACTTGAACGATCGGAATCTTGTTACGTTTCAAGGTCTTGACCTCACGGTCCATAATTTCGACAGGTTCTTCCACGAAATGGAGTTTGTCGTCAATTGTAAGCTCCTCTAGAGGTATGACGAGTTCTGGTTCGGCAAGACACTTCTTCAAATTCGACACGTGGAAAGTGGGGTGAACAGCGCTCAACTGAGTCTGAAGGTTCAAACGGTAAGCAACGGGTCCAACACACTCCAAGACTTCAAAAGGACTAATGTATCGCGGATTCAACTTCCCACGATTTCCGAAACGGATTACACCTTTCCAAGGTGCGACTTTCAACATAACGCGGTCACTGATTTGAAATTCGTGATCTCCACGTTTAAGGTCGGCATAGCTCTTTTGACGATCGCAGGCCGTCTTGAGCCTCGCTTGAATTTGGACAATCTTCTCGGTAGTTTTATGGACGAGTTCGGTACCGGTGAGTTGCTTTTCACCTACTTCGGCCCAACAGATAGGAGAACGACATTTACGGCCATACAATGCTTCAAAAGGTGCGGCCTTAATGCTTGCGTGATAGCTGTTGTTGTAAGAGAATTCGGCTAAAGGCAAATGTCTCTCCCAAGCTTTCCCGAAATCAATAACATAAGCACGTAACATGTCCTCCAGGTTTTGAATCGTGCAATCGCTTTGTCCATCGATTTGAGGGTGATACGCTGTACTCATATCTAGACGTGTTCCCAAGGTTTCTTGTAAAGAACGCCAAAATCTAGAAGCAAAACGGGTATCAAGATCTGAGATAATCGATAAGGGTACACCGTGACGAGATACAATCTCCTTTATGTATAGCTGCGCTAGTCTCTCCATCATATCAGTCTCCTTCATGGCTAGGAAGTGTGCAGATTTGGTAAGACAGTCAACGATAACCCAGATGGTATCATAACCTTCTACCGTCTTCGGTAGCTTCGTGATGAAGTATATCATTATTCCTTCCCACTTCCATTGCAGGATTTCGGGTTGTTGAAGTAACCCAGACAGCTTCTGATGTTCGGCTTTGATCTTGGAACAAGTTAAACACTTTCCAACATATGCAGCAACATCCGTTTTGAGGTTTGGCCACCAATATTGAACCTTTAGGTCGTGGTACATCTTACCAGCTCCTGGATGAATCGAATACCTTGACTTGTGAGCTTCGTCTAGAATAAGGCTTCGTAAATCTCCATAACTAGGTACCCAAATTCTTCCGACAAAGTATCGGAGTCCAGTCTCCTTGACCTCGAATCGAGAAACGAGAATGTTCAAGTGCTCTTGAGAAATATTCTCCTCCTTGAGAGCCTCTTCTTGAGCTACGCGGATTTGGCTGTTGAGATTCGTCTGAATGGTGATGTTCAAGGCACGGACACGAAGTGGTACCGTTCTCTCCTTTCGGCTCAAGGCATCGACTACAACATTTGCCTTGCCAGGGTGGTAACGAAGTTCACAATCATAGTCGTTCAACGTCTCAATCCATCGACGCTGTCTCAAGTTCAGTTGCTTCTGATCAAAGATGTGTTGGAGGCTTTTGTGATTGGTGAAGATAGTACTCTTGGTTCCATACAGATAATGTTTCCATAGTTTGAGTGCAAAGACAACAGCTCCAAGTTCAAGATCGTGAGTAGTGTAGTTTCGCTCGTGAATCTTCAGTTGTAGGCAGGCGTAAGCAATAACCTTCTTTCGTTGCAACAATACACACCCAAAACCTTGTCAGGAGGCATCGCAATACACAACGAAGTCATCACTGCCTTCGGGAAGGGATAAAATAGGAGTGGTGGTTAACTTCTGCTTCAGGATTTGGAATGCCGACTCTTGCTCGGTTTCTCAAACGAACTTCTTCCCTTTGTGAGTTAATGCGGTCAAAGGACGCGCAATCAAAGAGAAACCTTCGATGAATCTACGATAGTAACCGGCGAGGCCTAAGAATTGGTGGATATGAGTAGGAGTAGTGGGGGTTTCCCATTTGCTGATAACTTCGATCTTCACGGGATCGACTTTGATACCCTGATCGCTCACGATATGACCGAGAAATTGAACTTCCTTCAACCAAAATTCGCACTTAGAGAATTTGGCATAAAGTTGCTCTAGTCTCAAGAATTCTAGCATGAGTCGAAGATGTTTCTCATGTTCTTCTTCGCTTTTGGAATAGATGAGGATATCATCTATGAAGACGATAACGAACTTGTCCAGGTACGGCTTGCATACACGATTCATAAGATCCATAAACACGACAGGTGCATTGGTTAAACCGAATGGCATCACAAGAAACTTATAATGGCCATAACGAGTTCGGAACGCAGTCTTCAGCACATCGCTCTCCTTCACCCTCAACTGGTGATAACCTGATCATAAATCAATCTTGGAATAAATGCTGAATCCTTGCAGCTGATCGAAAAGATCGTCAATTCTAGGAAGGGGATACTGATTCTTGATCGTCAACTTGTTCAGTTCACGATAATCGATACACATGCGGAAAGATCCGTCCTTCTTCTTCACGAACAAAACAGGTGCGCCCCAAGGCGATGAACTCGATTAAATTAATCCACGGTCTAGAAATTCCTGCAGTTGACTCTGCAACTCTTTCAGTTCGGAAGGTGCAAGTCGATAAGGTGCGCAAGCTACGGGTGCAGCTCCTGGCACTAGATCGATCTGAAAATCCACTGATCTCAGCGGCAGTAATCTAGGCAACTCTTCTGGAAAGACGTCGGGAAATTCGTTCACAATTCGCACATCATCCACGCTCTTCTCTTCAACTTCTAGCTTCTTTACATGTGCCAGAATAGCAAAGTGTCCCTTCTTCATAACCTTTTGTGCCTTCAAGCAACTAATAAGGTTCAACTTCGGACTACATCTATCTCCGTAAACAATCAGAGGCTCACCATCTTCGCGTGGTATACGAAGAATCTTCTCTCTGCAGATAACTTCGGCTCTTACCTTGGACAACCAGTCCATACCGACAATCACATCAAAGCTTCCCAACTTTATGGGTATTAGATCAATCTCAAAATCCACTCCGGCTAGGTTGATAATACCTCCTCGGCCAATTTGGTCAACTTTCTCATGTTTTCCATTGGCTACCTCAATCAACATACTCTCCTCCAAAGGCACTAACGACCAATCTATCTTAGAGCAAAAGTGTCTACATACATAACTCCTATCGGCACCAGTATCAAACAGAACATAAGCTAATAGGTTATTGATAGTGAATGTACCTGTAACCAACTCAGGATTCTCGCGGGCATCTCTTGCGTTCATGTTGAAGGCTCTTCCACGTGCTGGCACACCATCCTTCTTCTTGTTAGGACATTCATTCCTAAAGTGGCCCTGCTTTCCACACTCATAGTACTTCCTTGGTCCATTTGAGTTTGTCCTCATAGCTGGGGCGGTGCTCTTACAGTCTCTGCCGATGTATCCAATCCTCTTGTACTTCTCACACACTGCATTGCAGTATCCAATGTGATGCTTGTAGCATCTCTTACACTGAGGAAGGGTACCTTTGTAGTTAGAATTTGAGCTTGGATTCGAGTTCGGGTTCCTCCAGTCATTGTTCCTTTTGAAATTCTCATACCTCTTACTCGGGTTCTGGTCAAAACCTTTTCCCTTGCTTCCGTCCCACTTACGTTTCCCATTACTAGCTCCCGATTCTGATTTCGCCTTCTCTGGCTCTTGGCGGGTAATTTGATTCATCAGGGTGTGCGCCATACGCATAGCTTCTGGGACATTCGCTGGTTTCGATGAAGTGACATTTCCTTGAATGTCCTTGGGGAGTCCCCACAGATACCTCTCCATCCGCTTGTACTCTGGAGTAACCATTGTGGGGCACCTCAAAGCTAACTCCAAGTACCTTCGGCTATAGCCATCAAGGTCAGTTCTTACAACTTTCAGTTCCCAAAACTCAGCTTCCATTTTCTGAATTTTGGTCCTTGGGTAGTACTCCTCGATCATGGCACTCTTAAACTCTTCCCATGGTGTAGCGTAAGCTTCGTCGATTCCTCGCGCCTGGGCGAGCGTATTCCACCAAGTCAAAGCGCCATCCGACAAAATGCAGGATGCGAACTTAGTCTTATTCCCCTCGGAGCAGTTACTCACACGAAACACAGATTCCAACTTCTCAAACCATCTCTTCAGCCCAACTAGCCCTTCTGTTCCACTGAAATTGTGGGGCTTTCAGCTCTGGAACACTTTGTAAGTACACCCGTTATGAACAGCTGGGTTAGCCGGTAGAGCTGTAGCAGGGTTGGCATTTGCTATAGCCACGGCGACTCGAGTAGCTATCATCTCCTCGATCTGAGCTGTGGTGGGGATTTCTCGAGGACCTCTTCCGTTAGCCATCGATCTTCCAAACAAAAATTTCAACTTAAGTCAAAATCCCACAATCGGTAACGTCATATCAGAAGGTAAACAGTACGGAAACAACACAACACACGATAACTAAGCATGGCAACAAGCAGCAGGTAGCACAAAAGCCAACATGTAACAAAATGTCGTACAACAATTAAGCAACAGTAATTCCATTCATAATAAGAAAATTGCGTACAATGGCATGAGTTTCGTACATTACATTAATGAAAAACAGGAAACTACAAACGGAATACATAAGGAAAATCTAATACAATAGTCCTAGGGATAAGGTGGGTAAATGATGTCCATCAGGTGGGACATCTGGTCCTCGAGCTCAGTTACCCGAGCACGGAGGGTATGCACTTCCCTCGTCAGTTCCTCAACGACGGGGGATGCTGGTAGGGCAGGTGGTGCAGATGGTGTAGGTGGTGCAGGTGGTCCAGATGATGTAGATGTAGAAGGCACAGTGTTGGTGATCTTACGTACAAATGGATCGGCAGGATACGGTACGAATCGCTTACGGGCTGTGACCCTAACCAACTTTCCACGTGCGTCCACGAACGGTCTTTTTCCATTAATCCCTGGGATAATAGTACCATCGAAATGATACCGCTTCTTCGACGGCGTAGAGGGTGGCTGCACGGGCTCCTCCTCAGGGTCCTCCTTAGAATCCTCCTCGCTGGAGTCGTCGGATGATGATCCATCTGAATCATCGGAAGGAAATGCAGGATCATCGCGGGAGGGAGAAAGCGTCTGACCGGTGGTCATAAGTCGATATCTGCCTGATGGAATCGGTACAACACGTCCATCAGCTGTGCGTCTAGCCCAATGTCCATGCTCGGAAGGCTATAAATCCTAAACCGTATATCGAATTAAGTCGAGGCCTAAATGAAAAGTCATATACTCGAAACGAACTATCTGAAAATCAATTTTACAGAAGCCCAGGTGTCTGATCAGACCCCGAAAAAAAGCAAACAAGTACTCCGGTGAGGTTGTTGGTGCTTGATGCTCATCACGGTTCTCATTCTTGATGCTTGTAAGCTTCAAGTGTACATGATAATGCTAAAAACGAACATATATTTCATAGAATTATCCTTCCAGAAAGACAAGCTTTTAGTTGCTATTGTTCTATTTACAAGTGATATTCGTTTAAATAATAAAAGGTGAAGACAAAAGACAGATTCGATGATTTGAAGACGCAAACGACCAAAATGCTAAAAAGTACGAAGTACAATCCAAGTGGTTCAATTTATTGATAAGAAACGTCTCAAAATTACAAGAGTACAAGCCGCAAAACGCAAAGTACAAGATATTAAATAGTACGCAAGGATGTTCGAAAATCCAGAACCGAGACATGAGCCAACTATCAACGCGTGACGCAACGGAGCTAAAATTACAAGTCAACTATGCACACGAATATAATATAATATATAAATAATTCTTTAAATTATTTATATATTATATTTATATTAAAAACCGTCGGCAAATAAGAAAACAAAAGTACCCGAGCTGTAAAAGGGAGCCATGCGATCGCATGGCCTGGAGGCACAAAAACCATGCGATCGCATGGAACACTGTAGCTGCCCAAGTCCTATAAATTGAAACGTTTTTTGTGAGTTTGTGTACACCATTTTCTCAATTACTCTCTATCTCTCAATATATATTTATAATTATTTTATAATTATAATTTTAATATTAATTTAATAATAATAAGGTTATAGTGGTGAATGTTTTAAGTTTGTAAGTCGAAATTCTGTCCGTGTAACACTACGTGATTTATACTCATTGTAAGTTATGTTCAACCTTTTTAAATTAATGTCTCGTAGCTAAGTTATTATTATGTTTATTTAAGCTTAAGTAATCATGATGTTGGACTAAATATTAAGACTGGGTTATTAGGTTTTGGACCATAATTGGGGTTTGGACAAAATAACGACACTTGTGGAAATTGGACTATGGGCTATTAATGGGCTTTATATTTATTTAACTGAATGATAGTTCGTTAATTTAATATAGAGATTTACAATTTGACGTATCTATAAATAACCACATACACTCGATCGGGCACGATGGGCGGGATATTTATAAATACTAATAATCGTTCATTTAACTGAACACGGGAATGGATTAATAGTCAATGGACTCATTAAAATAGGGGTGGATTACATACAAGGACACTTGGTGTAATTGTTAACAAAGTATTAAAACCTTGGGTTACACGCAGTCGATATCCTGGTGTAATTATTAAACAAAGTATTAAGACATTGTTACAGTTTAAGTCCCCAATTAGTTGGAATATTTGACTTCGGGTATAAAGTTAATTTGACGAGGACACTCGCACTTTATATTTATGACTGATGGACCATTATGGACAAAAACCAGATGGACGTATCAAATGATCCAAGACAAAGGACAATTAACCTATGGTAATAAATTAAAATTAACACATCAAACATCATGATTACGGAAGTTTAAATAAGCATAATTCCTTTAATTTATATCTCATCGTATTTTTATTTACCGTCATTTTATTTATCGTACTTTAAATTATTGCACTTTTAATTATCGTACTTTTAATTATCGCACTTTTATTTATCGTCATTTACTTTACGCTTTAAATTAAGTCATATTTATATTTAATATTTTACATTAGGTTTTAATTGCGACTTAAGACGTAAAATCGACAAACCAGTCACTAAACGGTAAAACCCCCCCTTTTATAACAATAATAATATTACTTATATATATATATATATATATATATATATATATATATATATATATATATTTGTACAAATATAGTTTAAAATGAATATAGCGTTAAATTTAGCTGAGTCCCTGTGGAACGAACCGAACTTACTAAAAACTACACTACTATACGATTAGGTACACTGCCTATAAATGTTGTAGCAAGATTTAGGTATATCCATTCAATAAATAAATAAATAACTTGTGTAAAAATGTATCGTATTTAATAGTATTTCGTAGTAAAATATAATCTATTTCGTACTACACCTCGCACACATCAAGTATTTTTGGCGCCGCTGCCGGGGAACTTCATCAACACCGAAGCGAAACGCTATAAAAAAATTAGTTTTTAAGCCATTTTTGTAAAAATATAATTTTATATAAGTTTTAAAATATAAAAACATAAAAAAGGAGAAATATATATCTATATTTTTAAGTGTTAAATTAAAAAGTTTTTATATTTTTTAGTTACAAAAACTAATAAGTAATTTTTAAAATATAATTTTTATTTAAATTATTTTTATATAAATTAAAAATCAGAAATAGAGTTAAAACAGAAAATAAGAAAAAAAAATTAAAAAATGAACCTGCGAATTTGAGTCTGCACTCAATTTGAACCTGCGTAACTCCGCACTCGCGGAGCTATTTGGGTAGAAGAAATCCGCACTCGCGGAGCCGTCTGACAGGTCAAACATCACACTGCATTTATTATGAAATTAGGGTTAATTAATTAATTATTATTATTAACTAGGTTTTAATTTAATAATAATTAGTTTAGTTTTATTTAATCTTGTATTTTAAGTTTTAATTAGTTTTATTAATATATAAATTAATACTTTTATAAAATAATAAAATAAAAATAATATTTTTATAAAAATAAGTAATTTTATCATTTTTTATATCTTTTTATAAATTGTATATTTTAATCTTTTAATATGTAATTTATATTTTTATTGTTCGTAATTAGTTTTAAACTTAGTTTTTGTCGTAGTTATTTTATATTTCTAGATTTTTAGGCTTTTCCGTAAAATCCCTTAAGTGCTTTTTTTTAGATAAAGATTTAGGCGCTTTAGAATTTTACGACGTCACTTATCGCTTTAGTGTTTAATAGATTTTAGTGCCTATTAAGTTATTGCCATTTTGAATATAGAATTTCTTTTAAAGCTTTAATTCCTTTAGACGTAACTTTTAGTATTTAGTTTTTAGACTTTTAAGTTTCGACGCTCTACTTTCTTATTATTATTTTTCGACCTTTTATTTTTCGACGTTTTTCGACGCACTCTTTTTCTTCCTCTTATTTCTCGACGCTCTAGTTTTTAGGACATAGATTTTAATCTTCTTCAAAATTTCGACGAAAAAATTATTTTAAGCGGTTAAATTGATAGACATCCAAAATTTTCTGGTTCGTAGTAATAGTTGAATTTGTTAGTGGCGAGTTCTAGGCTTCCGGTTTAAAGGGTCCTGGCTACCTGCTGCATCTATTGGCTATTCGAAACGTGAGAAAAATCAGAAAAGTCTATTAATTTGATAACTTATATAATTTTTTTTATTGTTATAACTAATAGGATATTCTGTGAATGCACCGAGCAAAACGTTCACCACCTTTCATACGTTCACCACCTGTAACTCGATCAAGACATCTAGCCAATATTGTTGCCGTTGATTTTTCATTAGAATCATCATCTAGTCGACCAAGTACTCCAATTCAAATTTCCGATATTCCATTTTTTGAACCCGACCTCACAATTAAGAACCCGGAGAATATTCAAGGACAATTCAGAGATCCTGAACCACTAATCATTCCTCCTGAACCACAAATCTTTCAACCAGAGATTATAGAGGAAGAAACCATTAAATTAGAATCTTCTAGTGATTCAGATTCAACAATTTCAATTATGAAAAATCGGGAACCTCTAAGTATGGAAGATCGAATGAGAGCTACACGCACTGGCCAAGGTCATGCCATTACTCAACCAGACATTAATGCGTCAGATTACGAAATCAAAGGACAAATCCTACACATGGTAACTAATCAATGCCAATTTAGTGGTACGCCAAAAGAAGATCCAAACGAACATCTTCGTACCTTTAATAGGATCTGTACTCTATTTAAAATCAGAGAAGTTGAGGATGAAAAGATCTATCTCATGTTATTTCCCTGGACTTTAAAGGGAGAAGCCAAAGATTGGTTAGAATCGTTACTTGAAGGGGCGATTGATACATGGGATGTTTTAGTTGAAAATTTTCTTAAAAGATTCTTTCCGGCATCTAAAGCCGAGAGACTTCAAGGAGAAATTGTTACGTTCACGCAGAAGCCAAATGAAACTCTATATGAGGCATGGACAAGATTCGAAAAGTTGTTGAGAGGATGTCCTCAACATGGTTTAGACACTTATCAAATAGTACAAATATTCTACCAAGGATGCGACATTACTACACGAAAAGACATCGACATAGCAGCTGGTGGTTCCGTTATGAAGAAAACTGCAACTGAAGCTTACAAAATTATTGATACCACAGCCTCCCACTCACATTGGTGGCATCAAGAAAAAGACATCGTTAGATCATCTAATGCGGCTAGAGCCGATTCTAGCCATGACTTTGATTCCATTTCCGCAAAGTTAGACGCTTTCGAGAGACGAATGGAAAAGATGACTAAAGATATTCACGCAATACGCATTAGTTGTGAACAGTGTGGAGGACCACATTTGACAAAAGATTGTCTCAGTATTGAACAAACAATGGAACAAAGAGAGAATGTTTCATACATGAATCAAAGGCCTGGAAATAATTATCAGAATAATTATCAACCTCCAAGACCAAACTACAATCAAAATCAGAATTATAACCGAAATGTTCCATACAAAAACCAACAAGGTCCTAGCAATCAACAAGTATCCAATAATACTTACAACCAGCAAAGACCTATTTTTCCAAATAAACCACCACAAACTGATGATAAAAAGCCAAATTTAGAAGATATGATGTCGAAGCTAGTTGAATCTCAAACTGAATTTTTCACATCTCAGAAACAAACTAATGAACAAAATGCTCAAGCATTTAGAAATCAACAAGCTTCAATCCAAAATCTGGAACAAGAAGTGAGCAACCTAGCAAGGTTGATAGGTGAAAGAAAACCAGGGAGTCTAACTAGCGATACAAATGATAACCCCGAAATGAAACAGCTAAAGCCATTACCACAAGAAGTGGTATTACACTCAAATCACCTGAAATACCTGTAATTTCTGATGACTCTATTCCTACTACACAGGCACCACAGCCTGAGCAAGAGAAGGAAACAGAACCAGTAGTTGAAAAGGTTAATGAAGATAACACAGTTAAGGCAAAGCCTTATGTTAAACCATATCAACCACCGTTTCCTTACTCGAGTAAAATGAGAAAAGAAAGACTTGAAGCCGAGCAATCCAAATTCTTGGATATGTTTAAACAAATAAATGTCAATCTTCCTTTCATTGATGTGATTTCAGGAATGCCAGGACTCTCGGCTGTTACTATGAATGCTAATTGTTCTGCAGTGCTGTTGAATAAGCTACCAGAAAAATTATCAGATCCGGGAAGTTTCACAATTCCATGTTTTCTGGGTAGTCTCAATTCAATAGAAGCATTGGCAGACTTAGGTGCTAGTATAAATTTAATGCCGTATTCACTATACGTTAAACTAGACCTGAGAGAATTGAAACCAACACGAATAAGCATACAACTAACCGATCGATCAGTAAAATATCCTAGAGGGAAAATGGAGAACATGCTAGTTAAAGTTAGTACTTTAGTATTTCCAGTAGATTTTGTTATTTTGGACATGGAAGAAGATTCTCGAGTTCCACTCATATTAGGAAGACCATTCTTAAACACGACTAAAGCAATAATAGACGTGTTCGGTAAGAAACTGACCCTAAGTATAGAGGACGAGAGTGTTACCTTTTCTGTGGATAGATCCATGCAACAACCGCAATCTGCAGATGATACATGTTATTACATTCACACTATAGATTCACATGCAGAATTATTACAAGAATTTCCAGAATTACAAGGAACGGGAGAATGTTCTTTAGGAGAAGGAACTGAACCAATTGATTAAGCTGAAGTGTTAGCCGCACTCATGGCTAATGAATATGAACCAACAACAGAAGAACTTCAAATGTTAAAAGAGGAAGATAGATATCGATACAAGTCATCGATGGAAGAACCACCGATATTAGAGTTAAAGCCACTTCCAAACCATTTGGAATACACTTATTTACATGGTGAATCTGAATTACCTGTAATAATATCGTCTTCTCTTACGGAAAATAAAAAATCTCAACTTATTTCTGTGCTAAAGGCTCATAAACCAGCTATTGCATGGAAAATTCATGACATTAAAGGAATAAGTCCTTCGTATTGCACACATAAAATCCTTATGGAAGAAGGTCATAAAACATATGTGCAACTCCAACGAAGACTAAATTCTAATATGCAAGATGTTGTTAAGAAAGAAATTATTAAACTGCTAGATGCAGGTTTAATTTATCCAATCTCTGATAATCCATGAGTAAGCCCAGTTCAATGCGTGCCTAAGAAGGGTGGCATGACTGTAATCACAAATGAAAAAGATGAGCTTATTCCTACTAGGACTGTAACAAGATGGCGAGTTTGTATTGATTATAGAAAATTAAATGACGCCACCAGAAAAGATCACTTTCCCTTACCTTTCATTGATCAAATGTTGGAAAGGTTAGCTGGGAACAGTTACTATTGTTTTCTTGACGGTTTCTCCGGATACTTTCAAATTCCAATAGCACCCGACGACCAAGAGAAAACCACATTCACGTGCCCTTATGGTACTTTTGCTTACAAACGCATGCCATTTGGACTTTGCAACGCCTCTGCAACCTTTCAAAGGTGCATGATGGCGATTTTTCACGACATGATAGAAGAATGCATGGAAGTTTTCATGGATGACTTTTCAATCTTCGGTGATACTTTTGAAACATGTCTAGTTAATCTTGAACGAATGCTTATTAGATGCGAGCAATCAAATCTAGTTCTTAATTGGGAGAAATGCCATTTCTTGGTTAAAGAAGGCATCGTTCTTGGTCATAAAATTTCAAAGGAAGGAATTGAAGTGGATAGAGCTAAATTAGATGTAATTGCTAAACTTCCACATCCCACTAATGTTAGAGGAGTTAGGAGTTTTCTAGGGCATGCCGGTTTTTAGCGACATTTCATAAAAGACTTTTCTAAAATTGCCACTCCTATGAATAAACTCCTAGAAAAGGATGCTCCATTCATCTTTTCGGATGAATGCATCAAATCTTTTAATATTCTTAAAGAAAAACTCACTAATGCGCCAATCATGATAACTCCAAATTGGAATCTACCATTTGAACTCATGTGCGATGCAAGTGATTTTGCAATGGGAGCCTTTTTAGGTCAAAGGATTGAAAACCGATTTCAACCTATCTATTACACTAGTAAGACATTACAAGGAGCACAAACGAATTAAACAACTACTGGAAAAGAACTTCTTGCCATTGTCTTTGCTTTTGAAAAATTTTGTTCATATCTTGTTCTAGCTAAAACGGTGGTCTATACCGACCATTCTGCTCTTAGATACCTATTTTCAAAACAAGATGCCAAACCACAATTAATCCATTGGATCTTACTCTTACAAGATTTCAATATTGAAATCCGAGACAAAAAGGGAGCAGAAAATCTCGTCGCTGATCATCTTTCTCATCTTGAAAATCCTGAATTAGAAGTTCTAAATGAATCAGCCATACAAGACAACTTTCCTGATGAATATCTTTTGAAAATCGATTATAATGAAATTCCATGGTTTGCAGACTATGCAAACTACTTAGTATGTGGATTCCTTGAAAAAGGGTTGTCGTACCAAAAATGAAAGAAATTCTTTAGTGATATAAAACACTATTTCTGGAAAGATCCACATTTGTTTAAAAGTTGTCCCGATGGAATAATACGCCGATGTGTAGTTGAAGATGAAGCTAGTCAAATCTTACACCATTGTCACACAGGACCAACAGGAGGGCATTATGGGTCTCAACTCACAGCAAGAAAAGTCTATGATGCTGGATTCTATTAGCCTACAATTTTCAAAGACGCACACCTTCTTTGTAAATCCTGTGATGCATGTCAAAGGGCCAAAAAAATAAGTCAACGTGATGAAATGCCATAAAATGTCATTCAAGTATGTGAAGTATTTGATGTTTGTGGTATTGACTTTATGAGTCCATTTCTAAAATCTCATAATAATCTCTACATTCTCGTGCGATTGATTATGTATCTAAATGGGCGGAAGCACAAGCTCTCCCAACTAACGATGCACGAGTTGTAGTAAACTTCTTAAAAAGTCTTTTTGCTAGGTTCAAAACACCAAAAGCTTTAATAAGTGATCGGGGTACTCATTTTTGTAATAATGAACTTGAGAATGTTCTTAAAAGATATGGAGTAACTCATAAAATCTTAACCGCTTATCATCCACAAACAAGTGGACAAGTTGAAAATACTAACCGAGCTTTAAAACGTATTCTAGAGAAAATTGTAGGATCAAATCTGAAGGAATGGTCCATGAAATTGGAGGATGCACTCTGGGCTTTTAGAACATCTTACAAAACTCCAATTGGCACCACATCTTTTAAACTCGTTTACGGAAAAGCATGTCACCTTCCAGTAGAAATTGAGCACAAAGCATTTTGGGCTTTGAAGACATATAATCTTGATTTGCATGAAGCCGGTAGTCTACGGTTAAGTCAACTAAATGAATTAGAAGAATTAAGACATGATGCATATGAAAATTCGTTAATCTATAAGGAAAGAAAGAAGAAATGGCATGATAAAGGAATCAGAAGTTCAAAAGAATTTAAGGAAGGAGACATAGTTCTTTTTTTCAATTCACAATTCAAGCTATTTTCTGAAAAATTGAAATCTAGATGGTCTGGACCATTCATAGTCAAAAGTGTTTTCCCATACGGAACAATAGAATTAATAAATTCAAATGAAATTGAATTTAAGGTTAATGGTCACAGAGTTAAATATTACATAGATAATCCAATGGAAGTTGAAGATTAAGTTAATCACAATTTCAACACCACAGCTAAATAAGTGTGGGAAGATTCGAATCTTTTAAGGGTAATATGAATTTCTGTTAAAGTTAGATGTTCTGTTTTCGTGTAGTTCTCAAAAATGGAATCTGAATGGTCTCTCCCTAGCAGACCCTAAAGAACTAGTCTTCTCCCTCCATTCTGAATTTTTATATCTTTTAGGTTTTACGAGATGAAGAATTCCTTTGATCTGACCCATGGTCTACTACTACATGCTATGATTACTAAACGTAATAATAACACCTTCCTGAGTGAACTGGTATCATTCTTAAGAGGCAAAATGGACGAAGTGAGGAAAGAACTCAGGAAAGATCATCATAAGAGACATTTTGGTAAAGGTAAATCAAAATTCGCAACAAAAAGAAGAGCACGACACCTTGAAAGATGTCATAAATGCGGAAAATGGTCACACGAAGGGAAATGTTCGAACAATCAAACACATTCCAATAATGAGTTCATTACTTTATGCAGAGAAGGACCGTTCATATGTTTAGAAGAAAAGTTATTGAAAAATCGAGGTTACGCTTATGTAGAAATGGAGAACCAAATCGAACGACTCTCCTACGAGTTAACTAAATCAGGTCTCTAAGAATTCTTTCTCACAGGTAAGTATGTACAGTTTTCATTTGTTTTTATTTATTGCTTTTAACCTTTTGATAATAAACGCTGAATCGTTCGCTATAAAGTATTAAATTGATATTCAATAAAATTAGGTATGCGAAATCGAAATTATTGATGTCATACAAAAATTTATTACATCACTGCGAAATTTACCGTTTATTCATAAGGTATAAATATCTTTCATCAATCAATTCAAAATATTTCAAAAATTCGTCAGGAGTAAAACTAGGTAAAATAGCCGAAATTACTTTACCCAAAAGAGGGGCGTATATTTTTGTTAATATTTGATTGATTAAAGTGGGATAAAATACCAAAAAGATTTTTAATTCATTTTTACCTTGTTTTTAAAATATATAACTATATTATTCTCAAATGCAAGATTGTAAAATTAATGTATATAAATATTATTAATATTTATATGAAATTTTAATATGCATTTTAAATTTAAGTTTGGTGTGAATTTAAAAACAAAAATTTACTTTATTTCATTAGGTTAAAAATTTGATATTTAAAATTCATCGTGAGTTGAAGACTAGGTCGTTGAACCAAAATTGCTTTACCCGAGGGCGGGATGAGAAATTTTATTATCATTATTTTTAATTTTATTGATCTAAAGTATGCCAAAAACATTGAAAAAACCCAAAAATCTTTGCTTTTAAAACAATCGCTTTAAAATGACAAATTTTAAAATTTTGTCGAGGGACGAACTAGGTAAACATACCAAAACACCCTAAATCTAAGGAAACAAAATTTTAAAAATTAATCAATTAATTGTTTTAATAGTTAACGGAATTAAAAAAAAAGGCTTAGCACTCGCGGAGCTTTAGAGTGGAAGAAGCTCAGCACTCGCGGAGCTCCTAAATATCAGACCAAGTTAACTGGTCGACAGACCAGTCCCCAAAACATATACACCCAATTTTTTTCTGCGAAAACCTACGAAAAAACACCCCTAAAATTGCAATTTTTTACCGTTAATCATCAAATTTTTTGCTAAAATCATGTTGAGAAGAATCTTACCAAGAAGTTTTTCAAGGAGATCGGTAATTTCTACATCTAAACACTCTTTAATTCGGATTTTTAGTGTTCTTGAGCAAAATTTTACCTAATTTAATTTTGATGATTTCTAGTCTAATTGTGCTTAAATTATTTGTATATTATGCTTGTATAACCTAGATTGATGCTATTTAATATGATTAGAAGCCTTAAACTTCAAATTTTGAGTAATCTAGGGTTTGTGTTCTTGAGAAAAATTGGGGCTTTTTGATATAAATGGGTTAAGGCCAAATTTTTTTGTTAGTTCAAGCTTAATTAAGTAGTGTAACATGTTTGGGTTGCTAAATGATCAAAACTTTGATCCTAAACATGATTTTTGAGCAAGATTGTTGACTTTTTGAGTCAAAAATGCATGAACTTGATTAATTTGATATGAATTCCATTTAAAACTTGTTTAATTGCTATAATGATTATTTTTGACATGTTTTAGAAGATAAATGCTTAGAAACATTGTATACATTTTGATATATGTTTATTTGTAAAAGTGTAGAATTGTTAATTTTATGAAATTGTGTATAAGTTTAATATTGTTTAAACATGTCATTATGATTGTTTTGATTTATGATTTTGCTAACACTAATGCATATTTAGATGCACAAAATATTGCGTTTAATATGTTTTGCAGACTGAAAGGGGTGAATCTTCATCTGCTTCCCAAGCTCACAATGCTCCTCCTGAGAATGCAGACGAACAGGAGATTAACAACCAATACAGACAAAATCTACCGCATCAATTTATTTCATATTCAAATATACAATTGGCAGATTTACACCCTAATTTAAGATTTGACAGACATTGGATAGATTATCCAAAATATCGGAGGAACTTACACATTCTTCAGTTAAAGAATGTTGAAGTACCCAGGGTGATAGATTGGAAACCGTTAGAAATAGTGAGATTAGCCAAGCCAATCAGAGAATTACTTACACAAAGGTATGGTAATTCTACTTTTAATGATTGGGAACGATTATTCAATATACGTAGGCCTGTATATAGAGAATGATGTGTGGAATTATTATGTAGTGTTGAAATAAATGATCGGGTAGCTACCTTAACCGATCGGAGCTTTATTAGATTTTTGTTAGGAGGTGTGATGCGCCATATGTCTCTATTAGATATGGCTTAGGCTTTGTGTATATATATTCCTGAGAAACTAGCATCCACTGATTGTCAAAGGTTGATAATTAATGGTAGGAGGGTTGATGAAAATTTTGATATGAATGGAATATGGAGTAGAATGACTAGCCATAACCGATTTCGTGGGGGATATTACTCTTATACTGATATTAATAGAGCTAAGCTAAGAGTGATCCATAGGTTTTTAGCAAACTCGATTACACAGCGAGGTAGGAACAAAGAGAAGGTAAATGAAAATGATTTATTTTACCTCATGTGTATTCGAGATCCACAGAGCGTTGTAAGTATACCTTATTGTGTGGGTTATTATTTATCTGTAATGGTTAGCGGTATGCGGCCTACTAGTATAATAGGAGGTGGTAACTTCATTACTTTAATTGCTGAGTATCTCGGTGTGGATAGAAGTCAGGGGGGATTATTAATTGCAGAACCAGAACCCCGTGATAGAATTGGTTTGCAAGTATATCATGGTGCAAAGGTTTTAAAGAAACGACATAACGCTGCAGCACCATATGATGGCGTGCATCCACAGGAAGAAAGAGATCAGGAGCAAGGTAATGCGGGAGGAGGGAATCAGATGACAAAAATGTAAATTTTTATGGCTCAACATGAGTATTAAATGGCTAGACAACAAGCATTTCAAGATTGGCAGTATCATCAAAGCCAAATCATAAGTCATTGTGCACACATAAATACAAACTACATTCCTACTCAAATGCCCATATTTCGTCCCTGGACTATACAGACCTGACCACCGTTCCCTACATATAACCCAGCTCAAGCATTCTACAACACTTACGGCTATGAATGGGATCCTTACTGGAACTATCCTCATCAACCATAGTTTTATTTTATTCCTATTTTGAAGTTTGTAATCTGTAATGTTATTACTCTTTAATACTTATTGTGATACTGTAATAATTTTTAGAGTTTTCTAACTTTATTTTTTTTAATTTTTGAATGTGGGGTAATATACCAAACTTCAAAAATATATATATATATATATATATATATATATATATATATATATATATATATATATATATATATATGTATGTATGTTTGTAGTTTTTCTTATGTACAAAACAGGGTAAAACAGCGCATTCTCAAAGACTGACATTAAGTTCAGTAAAAGTTACTAATTTTGACGAAAAGATGGAAAACAAATGTGATGTAACAACAGACGGAATGAACAAATGACGTGCACCATTTATCATTCAAACAAACAACAATATTTTTGGAAACTTTGGTAAAATTTAATCATTTTTCTACGCTAATAACCCTCAATAATTTAAATTGTTCCTGATTTCTTGCAAATGAGGGCATTGCAAGATCTTAAGTGTAGGAAGAGATTAAATTCTTTCGGTTTTAAAATTTTGACTTATACACTTGGTTTAATAGCCACCATTGAAATACTAGTAACGCAGTAGTTGTATTAGAATCTAGTGCTCTCTGATAATAAAGAACAGCCCTAGTCTTATATACTGACTACCCACTTATAGTAAAATTTTTAATTTTTTTTTTTTAAATAAATGAATTCAAAATCTCGTTTATACATATTTATGAACGATAAAACTAGGTGTTAACACCAAAATTATTGTTACCTTGGAAAGGGCATAAATTGAGAAACAACCCAAAATGCTTGAATTCATTTAAAATGGAATAGAAGAGAATAAAAAGGCAAAGAAAGAAAAATAAAAGCCAAGTGTGGGAAAAATTTACCAAGTTATTTAAAACATATATCACATATTTTTGTACAAATAATTGAAGATACTTTTGTTTTGGACGATATTAATCAGTTTTACCCAGTTTATTGTAATATAAATGGAATGAAAAAGGAAGTACAGTCTTTCGAGAAAAAGACACACGCTTCTTGATTTAGGTCAGGAAGTTATCGTCCAGACCAGTTGTAGAGTCTACGAAAAACCTTGAAAAGTTTTCTCGAAAATCAGCTGAAAATCCACGGACCTTAGCATCAAACAGGGTCACCAAGTGGTCAGACTTATCCTAACCATGAGAGGATCTGTCTCGAACAATGGGGGGGGGGGGGGCACCGTGCAAATTAGCTTATAAGACTAATGAATCGTTCTAAACGTCAAGTGACACCAACGGTCATAAAGGCTTCTGGGGATCAAGTTAAGTACCCTACGTACTTAAAGGCACGTTTAAACATATAAAAGAAAGTAATCCACATGTAGTAAGATCCCAGAGTATGGTATAGCTCAGTACGCACAAATACGCAGTTTCGTGAAAGCACAAAGCACAAAAGCAAGTCAAAAAAGTCGGGTCGTTACAATAGTGGTATTTAAACAGGCACAACAATTCACATGTGAAGATATTAATTATCGTAAAATCTAAAATTGCAAAATTCCCCTTTAAAAATAGTAAAATATCATTTTCGGCATCTAAACTGCTTCGAACAGGGAAAAGCCTTGAGGAACTCTTGTTCGTAGCGCGGTTTTCTAGTAATCTTGCGAAAATGAGCCTAATCTGCAACTGAAACTTTTCGAAAAATTCTCCACAAAATTTTGCCCGATTTTGTGGGGAATGTAGTGACTTCAAATATGTGTGTTGCGGCCATTAATTATAATCCAAACAAAATTGCGCTCTCATATATTCGCATTCAATATGAAATTTAGAAACAAAAATAAAAATAAAGTTATGAATCTAGAGAATTAAAAAAGCGGCAAAAAATACTCGAACAATAAAACCAAGACGTTATAAAAGCAGCAAGATTTTGTGCCTAGTTGTGAGATAGTAGCCCCAACATGATTTTTGATGTACCTAAACACAGTATTAAATAAAAACAAGTATCATAGTAGTATTTAAACAGGCACAACAATTCACATGTGAAAGTATTACTTATCGTAAGATCTAAAAGTGCAAAATTTACCTTTAAAAATAGTAAAATGTCATTTTCGGCATCTAAACTGCTTTGAATGGGGGAAAGCCTTAAGGAAGTCTTGCTCTTAGCGCCGTTTTCTAGTAAATGGGCCTAATCTGCAACTGAAAGTTTTCTGAAAATTCTCCACAAAATTTTGCCCGATTTTGTGGGGAATGTAGTGACTTCAAATATGTGTGTTGCGGCCATTAGTTATAATCCAAATAAAACATTCTCATGTATTCACATTCAATATGAAATTTAGAAACAAAAAAAAAATATAAGGTTATGAATCTAGAGAAATAAAAAAGCGGCTAAAAATACTCGAACAATAAAACCAAGACGTTATAAAAGCAGCAAGGTTTTGTGGCTAGTTGTGAGATAATAGCCCCAACATGATTCTTGATGTACCTAAATACAATATTAAATAAAAACAAGTATCATAGTGGTATTTAAACATGCACAACAATTCACATGTGAAAGTATTATTTATCGTAAGATCTAAACGTGCAAAATTCCCTTTAAAAATAGTAAAATGTCATTTTCGGCATCTAAACTGCTTCGAACGGGGGAAAGCCTTAAAGAACTCTTGCTCGTAGCGTCGTTCTCTAGTTATCTTGCAAAAATGGACCGAATCTGCAACTGAAAGCTTTTCGGAAAACTCTCCACAAAATTTTGCCCAATTTTATGGGGAATGTAGTGACTTCAAATATGTGTTTTGCGGCCATTATTTATTATCAAAACGAAACTACACTCTCATATATTCGCATTCAATATGAAATTTAGAAACAAAAACAAAAATAAAGTTATGAATTTAGAAAAATAAAAAAGCGGCTAAAAATACTCGAACAATAAATCCAAGACGTTATAAAAGCGGCAAGGTTATGTGGCTAGTTGTGAGATAGTAGTCCCAACATGATTCTCGATGTACCTAAATACAATATTAAATAAAAACAAGTATCATAATGGTATTTAAACAGGCACAACAATTCACATGTGAAAGTATTACTTATCGTAAGATCTAAATGTGCAAAATTCACCTTTAAAAATAGTAAAATTTCATTTTCGGCATCTAAACTGCTTCGAACGAGGAAAAGCCTTAAGGAAGTCTTACTCGTAGCGCCGTTTTCTAGGAATCTTGAGAAAACGAGCCTAATCTGTAACTGAAATTTTTTCGAAAAATTCTCCACAAAATTTTGTCCGATTTTGGGGGGAATATAGTGACTTCAAATATGTCTGTTGCGGCCATTAATTATAATCCAAACGAAACTACACTCTCATATATTCTCATTTAATATGAAATTTAGAAACAAAATCAAAACTAAGGTTATGAATCTAGAGAAATAAAAAGCGGCTAAAATACTCAAACAATAAAACCAAGACGTTATAAAAACAGCAAGGTTTTGTTGCTAGTTGTGAGATAGTAGCCCCAACATGATTCTCAATGTACCTAAATAAAATATTAAATAAAAACAAGTATCATAGTGGAATTTAAACAGGCACAACAATTCACATGTGAAGATATTATTTATCGTAAGATCTAAAATTGCAAAATTCCCCTTTAAAAATAGTAAAATGTCATTTTCGGCATCTAAACTGCTTCGAACGGGGGAAGCCTTAAGGAATTCTTGCTCGTAGCGCCGTTTTCTAGTAATCATGCGAAAATGGGCCTAATCTGCAATTGAAAGTTTTTCGGAAAATTCTCCACAAAGTTTTGCCCGATTTTGTGGGGAATGTAGTGACTTCAAATATGTGTGTTGCGGTCATTGATTATAATCCAAACAAAAATACACTCTCATATATTCGCATTCAATATGAAATTTAGAAACAAGAACAAAAATAAGGTTATAAATTTAGAGAAATAAAAAAGCGGCTAAAAATACTCGAACAATAAAATCAACACGTTATAAAAGCAGCAAGGTTTTGTGGCTAGTTGTGAGATAGGATCCCCAACATGATTCTCGATATACCTAAATAAAATATTATATAAAAACAAGTATCATATTTGTATTTAAACAGGCACAAGAATTCACATGCGAAAGTATTACTTATCGTAAGATCTAAAAGTGCAAAATTCACCTTTAAATATAGTAAAATATCATTTTCGGCATCCAAACTGCTTCGAGCGGGGGAAAGCCTTAAAGAAGCGTTGCTCGTAGCATAGTTTTCTAGTTATCTTGCGAAAATGGGCATAATATGCAACTGAAAGTTTTTCGAATAATTCTTCACAAAATTTTGCCCGATTTTGTGGTTAATGTAGTGACTTCAAATTTATGTTTTGTGGCCATATATTATAATCCAAATGAAACTACACTCTCATATATTCGCATTCAATAAGATTATGAATCTAGAGAAATTAAAAAGCTACATTACTCGACGTGTTGGCCATGAAAGCACAATTATTCTGACTATCTTGTGAATCTGCATCTGATTTTGATTCGGACTCACAACTTGTACTGTCAAAATACTCATTTGACTGTTTAGCATCAGGATCATAACCTCCCAAGCTTCCAACCTTAGCATTACCATTAGAATCTTTCACTGTAGAAACCTTTTCTTCAGCACTGCCTCTACAAACTGTAACTACTTGATCCTGCTCTCTCTTAAACTATGTACCCGTATTAAAATCAAGACCTAACGGTAAATAATCATCATATGAGGAACCTAAAGATAGATCCGACAAATCCTTAGCTTTTCTGAACTTGTCACACAACTCATTCTGAATTCTCTTCCTAAGACAAACTTTCATAACCTCCTCGGCTCTCTTTAACCTAGCCTCACATTTGCAAACATAGCATTTACAGGCAGAACTATCCTTTCCAATAAAACCAGCAAGTTTTTGAGCAGCTCTTTCTTCCTCGAGTTCAGCTTCAGTCTTACCAACAAAAACCACATTCGCTTTATTAGTGTCAACATGAATTGACTAATCATAAACTTCATTAGCATATGTGGTATTCATGGCTTTAGATTGACCACTTGTCGTAGCATCTTTCGATATCTCCTCAATTGGAATAGTGTACCTGGCATTGTCTTCAATAGGAGTGGTATGGAATGGATTATGAAATCCCATCTTTGTAGGTCTGGTGCAAGTCCTTTTAAAATGACCAAGCTTATCACAGTTGTGACATCTAACTTTTGACATATCGAAACCAAACTTTGTATTTCTGTTCACACTCAATGTTCGTTGACCTGTCCTTTTCAAGTACTTGCGTGCTCGCCTTACAACACTACCCATTGCCTACAAAATATCCATCATCTCCGATTCTTCCTCATCTATCTGATCATAATCCTCACTCTCAAGATGACCATTAACAATTTGTCCACTGATCATATCGTTGTAAGAATTAACCACAATAGCATCCAGCAGCATATCTTCCTGAATGAGCTCTCGGGGCCTTTTCTTAATATTCCGGGTCTTTAGTGCTGGTGATTGAATCTGTTGACTCGGAGAACTATCCATCATCTGCGCGAATGAAACTTAAGCTTGAGATTTGACCTGGAAGTACCCACTCACTGCCTGAGGTACAGAAGTCTGAGAAGCGCTGCTTAAATATACGCTGTCTTTAGTGGAGCATGTACCACGGACGAAGAAGTACCAACTGTAGAATTTGATAGAGTTCCAAGACGTTTTCTCTTTGATTCAAACTGAACATCATTTTCCATGAGCTTCGATGTAAATGCTGTCAAAGTCAGCTGGTGACCTGAAGTGTTAGCCCTATCCTGTATATGTTCAATAATCGCATCCCACTTTTCCGGAAGTCCATCCTTCAAAACACGTATAGCCTTAGTATCTGACACCTCTATTCCATAATCAGTTATCTCAGAAATAAGAAGACGATATCAAGATAAAGTCTGCTCGAGAGTCTCAGAAGGAAAAGCAGCAAACACCCTCCACTCATTCTTCAGCACCCTACCCTTAGTTGCACGGTAAGTCTCTATACCCTCGGTAGCTGATTGAAGAGCAAGCCAAAGTGTATGTGATGTTTTATTTCTATTCTTGAATTTCTGAAAGATGTCCTTAGTCAATGCCCGAGTCAACTGTGCATAACACTTACACTCCATATTATATTGTTCACGTTCAGTAGGATCAAGCTACGTGTATCTTTAGGTTCACCGTCACCACCCTCGGGCCATACATACTCAGTTTCAATAAACTCCCATAGTCTTGAGTCAATACCATTTAAGTAAATCATAAACATGCTTTTCCAATCCATAAAATACGTAAGATTTTCAAGCTTAGGCACTCGATTTGATGACCCTGACTCATTATCAGAAAGTAACATTTTTTGAAGTCCAAGCATGATTACATACGCACTTTCATTAACAACTGTTTGAATATTTTCAGATATTTTAATTGATTAAGTTCAAATTAAACAATATTAAGTTTCTGGTTTAAAAGTCACACGGTCGATTGTCAATGTCACACGGTCGAATGTCATAGTCACACAGTCCAGTGTCTAGTCAAAAGGTCAAATGTCTAATAAAAATTGGGCAACACTTCGTTACTATAGGTTTCAATGGTATTACAACTCCCACGGTCGAGTGTCTGTGTCACACGGTCGATTGTCTTGCTCACACGACCGGTTGTCTAGACTCACACGGTCGAATGACAAATGTAAACTCAAACAGCTTAATTGAGACTCACACGGTCGGTTGTATGACTCACTCACTCGGTTGTATGCCTCACACGGTCGAATGTCAGGACTCACACGGCCAAGTGTGTTCTTGATAGTAGCTGAACGAAAATTAGGGTTATCTAGGGAGAAATCGATTTTGGACGAAATCACCTAAACCAAAACGCTAGAAACTTCGCAAAGATCAGATGTAACACGATTTGAAACAAAAAACAAATACTATAACGTAAAATCAACGAAAAACAATTGTAAAACAGATTAAATCCCAAAACAAAAGCTTTTGACCCAAAAACGATTTAAATCAAGCAATCCAGAGACTCCATGTGATTCCCTGTACAAAATTAACGTGTACGGATCATCAACAACATGATCATTACAAGGTCAAACACTATATGCTGTTTTAAAATAAGTTTGCATTCATAAGAAAAGGTGACATCATAACCAACGTCAAATGTTTAACATACGATAGCGTGCTTCTATGAATAGAAGGCAATAATAATAGTACGTGACCCAATGGTCGTTACAAATTCATTGTTCCAAAAGTAACATAGTTTGAATGCAAAATAAATGTTTCATGCGGAGGCATCTCTAACAGAAGCAGCGGGTGTCTACACATCAATACTACAACAGCGGAAGCAATCAAACCTCTAAGCACCTGAGAAAACATGCTTAAAAAACATCAACACGAATGTTGGTGAGCTATAGTTTAAGTATAACAGTAATGTAAGGTAGGCCACGAGATTTCAGTGTTTCAAAACAGTATGAAAAGTATATGTTCAACCGTGGGCACTTGGTAACTAACTTAACGTAATATCACCCCCTAAAAGTACACTTGGTGAGTGCGTAAGTTTACGAAGTATTAAACACCCGTTAAATGCTAGCACTACTAGCCCGAGTGGGGATGTCAAACCCTATGGATCCATATCTGAGATTCGCGTTCATCGGTTCAAAGACCAATGACTAAACGTTACCGAGCTAAGGGGAAAGTTTATGTCGTTGTATAACCCACACATATATAAAGTTTAAGTACTCGTGCCTAGTATGTAAAACGTAAAACGTGCATGTATTCTCAGTTCCCAAAATAGTTAAAGTAAAAAGGGATGCTATAACTCACAGTGAAAAGTAGTAAAGTCGGTACGAGATAATTAAGCAAGTAGTTGGTCCGAAAGGTCCTCAACCTAAGTCCAAAGTTACTAAGTCAGTAAATCGTTCCCAAAGGTTTAAAAGTATGTAAATTAGGTCTTAATTATCATCATCATTCATCATTAATCAAAAAGTGTAAAGTAAGTTTCAATCATGAATAGAGTTCGACACAAAGGCTGACTTCGTTCAGTCGCTACGACCTCTATACAAACTGAAATGAAGTGAGACCAGTGGCCATGGCTCCGCATATGAGTCCCCTAGTTGCTGACCAATTTCCAGAACCAAAATCGTCTTCATTTGACCGTGGCGACGGTTTAAGTACGAGTAGGTCAAAAATTTCAGCACAACGTTACAAGGGTGTAGTGACTTTCGGAAGGCTATAAATCCTAAACTGTAACTCGGATTAAGATGAGGGCTAAAAGGAAAAATCATCTACTCGAACCGAACTAACTGGAAATCAACTTTCCAGTAGCCCAGGTGACCTGATCAGACCCAGAAAATAGTAAACAAAGTGCTCCGGTGGGTTCTTGGTGTTTGATGCTCATCACGGTTCTCATCCTTGATGCCTATAGCTTCAAGTGTACAACTCGTTGATGTGTTTGCATCATCTTAACCAAGTTTTGACCATCGTAACACTAGTGTATGTCTAAGATATGTAGCGCAATGTCATACCCCGTCCTAATCCATCTGGACGAAGTCACCAACATCTGGTCCCATTGCGATGATCGACTCCAAGTAATGTCTCTAAAATGAACAAATGCACAGCGGAAGATTTCTTTCATACCTGAGAATAAACATGCTTTAAAGTGTCAACCAAAAAGTTGGTGAGTTCATAAGTTTATCGTAAACAATAAAATTCATCATTTTGATAGACCACAAGATTTAAATGCTGCATGGTACAAATAGGCCCGAATCCTACACCCACCTGTAATGTACATGCGATATCTTTTAAATACAGTACACCTTTCTCGTGTACGAAATCCATTTTTCATAAATCTTAGTAACCGTACACATATCTCGTGCACAAAAACTAATACACATAACCTGTGTATAAAAATCATTCTCTCGATACATAACAGTCACATCAATTGGTGGCAATTATCACGTCCACATAATTCAATGGTGGCAATTATCATGTCCACATAATTCAATGGAGGCAATTATCATGTCCACGTAATTCAACGGTGGCAATTATCATGTCCACATAATTCAACGGTGGCAATTATCATATCCACATAATTCAACGGTGGCAATTATCATGTCCACATAATTCAACGGTGGCAATTATCATGTCTACATAATTCATTCGAGGAATGTTTTGCTTGTGTCTATCTCGTCAAACATTTATAGAAGCATTTCATGTATTCGTAGTTCAAAATACATTTCAAAAGCATTTAATAAAGCAGTTGTAAAAACAGCGCATGTATTCTCAGTCCCAAAAATGTAAAGAGTAAAAGGGAATCAAATGAACTTACCATACTGTATTTTGTAGTAAAAATACATATGACGACATTGAACAATGCAAGGTTGGCCTTGGATTCACGAACCTATATTAATTGTATATTTATTAAAACATATAATCGTAATCGAACAATTTCATATATTATAATTTTATATATTATTTATTTAATTTGTAGATATATTTAAAAATGATTATTATTTATATAGTTATATGTATATATATATATATATATATATATATATATATATATATATATATATATATATATATATATATATATATATATATATATATATATATTTATATTTATATTAAAAATTACCTAATTTGTTTTATATGAATATTTATATAAAATTTATATAAAATATATCATATTAATACTTATATGTAATATTACTTATAAGTATATTTTTATATACATAAAAATATAGTAATCAAAAGTTGTAATTGATTATAATGATAGTATAAATAATAAAATTACTTATAATAATAATTATAACAAGAATCGTAGTAATGATAATAGTGATATTAATAATAATACTTGTAACAATGTTGATTTTACAGTTATTGATAGTCATGATACTAATTTTAGTACTTACATAATAATAATACTCGTGATAATAATATTACTTATGTCAATATTAACACTTTTATTATTTATAAAAAGGTATTACTACTAATATTTACGAAAACGATAATAATTTATATTACTTTCATAATAATAATAATAATAATAAACATATTCATGATAATAATATTAAAGTTTTAAATTTAATTGTAATGTCATAATTAATACTAATAACAACAATATTGATAATTATAATAATGGTGATCTTAATAATAATAATGCTAATAATAATAATAATAATAATAATAATAATAATAATAATTATAATAATAATAATAATAATAATAATAATAATAATAATAATAATAATAATAATAACACTAATAACAGTAATAACTATAATCATAATTATAACATTAACAACTAATAATAATAATTATAACAATAATAATAATAATCATACTAATTAACAATAATAGTAATAAAAATAAAAGAACTTGTGTATACCCTTAAAAGCTTCGAGTAAAAAGAAATGCTCTAGACGGGACTCGAACCCAAGAACTCTCGCTCACCCAACAACACACTAAACCACTTCTCCATTTCTTCATTTTTGTTTCATATCATGATTAAATTGCATTTAACCCGTTTTAAACAGAGATAGTCTTCAACATCCCAATTAATCTGGCCCATCTTACTTCGGCCCAATAGGAAGTTTATGTTGGACCTCAGCCCAACTGAGGTTACCCAGCCCAATCAAAATTTGTAATACGGTGGCCCAATAGAAATCAATTTGAATTACGACCTAGAAGAAGAAATAAGGCACGGCTAAAAAGAATTCCAAATAAAAATAAAACAGATCAAAAGTTTTATCAAGTGGGGTTTTATATAATGAGATTGTCGGCCAAAAGAAATAAATAAATACAAAGAAACACGCAAAGCATTTGATTTCATCGATCGATAACATTCTTTAATTAACCCCACACTGCGATATTGGAGTTTAATATCGCGTTTGTTCCCACGAAGACAGATTTATATTAGCTGTAGCAATGGAGGTTTTAAAGTGGTATGATAAAGGTAATTTTACTCGACCACAGGAAGAACACAAGGTGGTGTTCTGGGACTGTTTACAGCGAAAAGAAAACAAGAGAAAAGGTACCCCTTCTAGTATGTATGTATATCTGTAAATGTTTATATATTAATTAGTGGTTTGTAATGGAGATCGTTGGTGCTTGCAGGTGTTCAATAGTGGTTTGGGTTTGAAAAAAAATTCATACGTATAACTTGAACTATAAAAGATGGTTGCTTGGGTTGAATCAACCCTTAATCGGAATAGTAACAGTGAACTGTTGCAGGTTTGCGTTTGAAGTCAAGCAATAAAAAAATATGTATATGTAGCAGTTAGTGATGATGATATGGTGGTGGTCTCTCTTGAGTAATTGTAGCAGCTAATCACGATGGGTGAAGATTGATCAATAAAAGAAAAGTGTTGGTTAATGGGTCTGTGGTGGTTTACATGGTGATCGAGCAGTACCAAGAGAAACAGCAACTTACATGATTGAAGCAACAGTGATGGGTTGTGGTAGTTTGTAGGTGATCCAAGATGGAAACAGAAAACGGTTAGTAGCAGTACTTATTGATGGTAAATGGTGAGATTGTGGTGGCAGTTTGAAGATTATGGAGGTGATGATTGAAGAAACCATGAAGGTGAGCAAGATGGTGTTTGTGTTTGTAGGGTGATGAGTTTTGCAAATCATAACACAGAAAACATACTAACTAAATGGTTTTGGTGTTGGGTTGTTCGTATAGTAAGTGATGTTTCGCGAGGGGTATATAAAATAGTTATTAATTTTAGCAGCAAATACTATTAAATACGATACAATTTTACACAAGATATTTATTTATTTATAGAATGGATATACTTAAACCTTGCTACAACACTTATAGGCAGTGTACCTAATCGTAAAGTAGTGTAGTTTTTAGTAAGTCCGGTTCGTTCCACAGGGAAATCTTTAAACAAAGCTTAACGCTATATTAGTTTACTTTTATAAAAATACAAATATATATATAAGTAATATTATTATTATAAAGGGGGGTTTTTACCGTTTAATGACCGGTTTGTCGATTTTAAAACTTTAGTCGCAGTTATAACCTAATGTAAAATATTAAATAAATAAAAGACTTAATTTAAAGCGTAAAATAAATAACGATAATGAAATTGCAATAAATAAAAGTGCGATTAAATAACAATAAATAAAAGTGCGATAATTAGAAGTGCAATTATATATAAAATAAAGGAAATTAAATATGAAATAAAAGAATTATGCTTATTTAAACTTCCGTAATCATGATGTTTGACGTGTTGATTTTAGTTTTATGCCCATGGGTTAATTGTCCTTTGTCCTGGATTATTTAATATGTCCGTCTGGTTTTTGTCCATAACAGTCCATCAGTCATAAATATAAAGTGCGAGTGTCCTCGTCAAATTATTCTTATACCCGAAGTTAAATATTCCAACTAATTGGGGATTCGAATTCTAACAAGGTTTTAATACTTTGTTTAATGAATACACCAGGTTATCGACTGCGTGTAAACCAAGGTTTTACTACTTTGTTAACAATTACACCAATTACCCTTGAATGTAATTCACCCCTGTTTCAACAAGTTTATTAACTATTAATCCAGTTCCGTATCCGGTAAAATGAATAATTATTGGTATTTATAGATATCCCGCCCACCGTACCCAGTCAAGCGTATGTGGTTATATATAAATACGTCAAATTATAAGTTTGTATATTAAATTAACAAGGTATTGTTTAGTTAATATAAAACCCATTAATAGCCCATAGTCTAATTTCCACAAGTGTCGTTCTTTTGTCCAAACCCCAATTATGGTACAAAGCCCAATTACCCAATTTTAGTAATTAGCCAAACATCATGATTACTTCGGATTAAATAAGCATAATAATAACTTAGCTACGAGACATTAATATAAAAAGGTTGAACATAACTTACAATGATTAAAAATAGCGTAGCGTTACACGGACAGAATTTCGACTTACACCCTTACAACATTCGCTAACATACCCTTATTATTAGAATTATAATTAAAATTAAAATATAAATTATAAATATATATATATATTTTACGTATGAATGAGGAGAAGAAAAAGATGGTTTTTGCGATCAGAATTCGGTTGCTTTTATAGGGATTTTTGAAACTTGGGGCTCCGCGACTCGCGGCCTTTTTGGCCTTCAATCTCCGCGAGTCGCGGAGTTTGCAATTACACCTCACTCTGGTTTGGAGTCTTTCTTGCCGACGGTTTTTATTATTTATTATAATATATAAATAATTATAAGAATTATTTAAATATTATATTATATTTATGTGCATAGTTGACTTGTAATTTTTAGTCCGTTGCGTCGAGCGTTGAGAGTTGACTCTGGTCCCGGTTCCGGATTTTCGAACGTCCTTGCGTACAATTTTATATTTTGTACTTTGCGTTTTGAATCTTGTACTCTTGTAATTTCGAGACGTTTCTTATCAATAATTGGAACCTCTTTGATTGTCTCTTGTACTTTTGAGCTTTTTGGTCGTTTGCGTCTTCAATTCGTCGAATCTGTCTTTTGTCTTCACCTTTTATTATTTAAACGAATATCACTTGTAAATAGAACAATTGCAACTAAAAGCTTGTCTTTCTTGAGGAATAATGCTATGAAATATATGTTCGTTTTTAGCATTATCAAATATTCCCACACTTGAGCGTTGCTTATTCTCAAGCAATATCGTCTTGAAATACTAGAATCACTTCTTTATTCTTCACACTTTGTACATCAGTGATTTCTATACGGTGATATGGTTTACAGTCCCACATGACTATAAAAATTTAGATCCATTAAGGAAATTGGATCTTTATGAAAACATTTGATCTTTTGAAAATTAAATCTAGTTTTTACCCTAGATAAGTTTTCCGGAATAACCCTTCACCGGTGTTTGTAAAATATTTTTGTGGGTTTGGTGGGTTTCAGATTTGAAAATTTTAACTCAAAACTTATGGTTTTGTGTCACCCACTTGCTAACCTTGTATTTGGAAAGCAACACATCCAGTTTACTTGTCCCGTATATTACTTTTCGGTAAACTACCGTCCGGTTGTAAAGGAAAGCGTTGAACAAGCAACTGTTAAGGCAATGTCCCCTGACATGCTTTTAATTATGGTCTATAACGTGTCGGATGCAATTACTATCCTTGGTAGGAGCAATAGTAAAGCTCACCCTTATAATTTTTCGGTATGGAACAAGGTCCTGTCTTTGACCACTATGCAACCACCGTTCTTACGGTTGACACCCGATTTAGTTCAGGTGACCTAATGAATTCCAGGTGAATTCCTAGGATTTTACGTTCAATGGTAATGAACGCATTGAAAATAGGGTTTTCAGAAAACAAATCGGTTTATAATTTGATCAAAATATTTTCTCGTTCAAGCTCGAGTTTAGATATCATTGAATTCCATGAGTTTGAATTCTCAATCTTTAAGGTCAATCTCAAGGATTGAGTAATATCAGTCTTAAAAGCTTATTTTTAATCTTTAAGGAGATTATCCTTTCTGGGGATCTGATTCATTAGTCTTATCCAGCTAATTTGCATGGTGCCCCCCATTGTACAAGATAAATCCTTCTCATGGTTAGGATAAATCTGACCACTTGGCGACCCTGTTTAATGCTGAGGTCCGTGGATTTCCTGCTGATTTTAGTGATGACTTTTCTGGATTTTTCGTCAACCTACAGCTGGTCTGGACGACAACTTCATGACCTAAATCAAGAAGCGCGTGTCTTTTTCGGAAGACTTTACTTCCTTTTAATGATGGAATTGATTCATCGTGTAGATCCATCTTTCTTTTCTTTCATCGGGTAAAACAGTTTAGTTTAGTCCAAAGCAAAAGTATTTTCAGTTATTTGTTACAGATATATGTGACATATGTTTAAGATAACTTGGTAAATATTCCCACACTTGGCTTTTATTTTCCTTTTTATCGTCCTCTATTCCATTTTAAATGAATTTTAACATTTTAGTTTGTTTCTCAATTTATGTCCTTTCCGAGGTAACAATAATTTCGGTGTTAAAACCTAGTTTTATCGTTCATAAATATGTATAAACATGATTTTGAGTTCATTTAATTGAAAATTTTGAAAATTTTTACTAGATTTGGGTAGTCAGTATATAAGACTAGGGCTGTTCTTTTTTATCAGAGAGCACTAGATTCTAATACAACTACTGCTTTACTAGTATTTTTAATGGTAACCAATTGTATAAAGTAAAAAGTTTTAAAATCCGAAAGAATTTAACCCCTTCCCACACTTAAGATCTTGCAATGCCCTCATTTGCAAGAAATCAGTAATAATTTAAATTATTGAGGGTGATTTGTGTGAAAATGATTAAATTTTTACCAAAGTTTCCAAATATATTGGCGTTTGTTTGCTGAATGATAAATGGTGCACATCATTTGTTCATTCCGTCTTGTTGTTATTTCACATATATTTTGCATCTTGTCGTCAAAATTAGTTGCTTTTGCTGAACTTAATGCCAGTCTTTGAAAATGCGTTGTTTTACCCTGTTGTGTACATAAGATAAACTGCAAACATATATACATATTTTTGAAGTTTGGTATATTACCCCACATTCAAAAATTATTAAAATCTAAGAATAAAAGTTAGACAATTATAAAAACTATTACAATATTAACAAAAGTATTAAACGTATCAATCATTACAAATTACAAAATAAAAAAAAATAATAAGTAGACTAGGGATGATATTGATACCAATAGGGGTTCCAGGCATAACCATAGGTGCTATAAAATGCTTCGGCAGGGTTATACGTAGGATATGGTGGCTGCATCTCTATAGACCAGGGAGGGAAGATGGGTTTCGTGTTCTCCTGGTTCGGGCAATTTCTAATAATGTGGCCCGGTTTTCCACATTTATAACAAACTACATTGGCATAACTTGCTCCGACACTACTTGCTCCGCCATTACTCGTTCCGACACCATTTGTTCCTTTTGTTCTATTAACCCCTGGTCCGTAGACCTCACACTTCACCGCGCTATGACCATTTCTTTTACACTTGTTGCAAAATTTGGTGCAGAACCCCGAGTGATTCTTTTCACACCTTTGGCATAGCTGCTTCTGATTGTTGTTGTTGTTGCGGTTATTATTGTTGTTGGGATGATTGTTGTAGTTGCTGCTGTTGTTGTTGTTGGGCCGTTTGTTGTAGTTGCGATTGATGTTGCGATTGTTGGGATAATTGTTGCGATTATTGTTGTAATTGCTGTTGTTGTTGTATTGGTGATTCTTATCACCGTTTTCCTCCCACTTTCTTTTGACTTGCTTCACATTGGCCTCTTCAGCAGTCTGTTCTTTAATTCTTTCTTCAATTTGGTTCACGAGTTTGTGAGCCATTCTACATGCCTGTTGTATGGAGGCGGGCTCGTGTGAACTTATATCTTCTTGGATTCTTTCCGGTAATCCTTTCACAAATGCGTCGATCTTCTCTTCCTCATCTTCGAATGCTCCCGGACACAATAGGCACAATTCTGTGAATCGTCTTTCGTACGTGGTAATATCAAATCCTTGGGTTCGTAACCCTCTAAGTTCTGTCTTGAGCTTATTGACCTCGGTTCTGGGACGGTACTTCTCGTTCATCAAGTGCTTGAATGCTGACCACGGTAGTGCGTACGCATCGTCTTGTCCCACTTGCTCTAGATAGGTATTCCACCATGTTAACGCAGAACCTGTGAAGGTATGCGTAGCGTACTTTACTTTGTCCTCTTCAGTACACTTACTTATGGCAAACACCGATTAGACCTTCTCTGTCCACCGTTTCAATCCGATCGGTCCTTCGGTTCCATCAAATTCCAAAGGTTTGCAGGCAGTGAATTCTTTGTAGGTGCATCCTACACGATTTCCTGTACTGCTAGATCCAAGGTTATTGTTGGTATGTAGCGCAGCCTGTACTGCGGCTATGTTTGAAGCTAGAAAAGTACGGAATTCCTCTTCATTCATATTCACGGTGTGTCGAGTAGTCGGTGCCATTTCCTTCAAAATAGTTAAATGGAACAAGTTAATCATACAGAATATTAAGAGTAGTTAATAGTATTTCGTAGCATAATATGAACTCATTTATAAAAGCTTTTTCTTCATATTAGCATTTTATAAGTTTAAATTCGGGTAGTACCTACCCGTTAAGTTCATACTTAGTAGCTAATATACAATTCAACTACTACAATTCTATATGAAAAACTGATTATAATAATATTTCGCGTTCAAACTTTTATACAATATTTTACAAACTTACAATACCGCTTATTTTACATAAAGCATGAAATATAGCACACAATAACTTTGATACAAGATAGTTGTGAAGGTAATTCTAGCTAGTACACAAGTCGTTCAGAAAAGGCAATAAAGACACGTAATTCATACGTCCAGAAACAAGTCATGCATTCTGGTTTTACTAGGACTACTTCCCATCCTTGGTCTTGTGCAACATAACCGTTATGGCCGTTGATAAGACAGCGTGTTGTAACGTCGTCAAAGGGACGAGGGTTACGTAATGTCCAACAGTCCCGTAATAATCTAAAAACCTCATTTCTTACCCCAATTACCGACTCCGTCACTTGTGGAAACGTTTTGTTTAATAGTTGTAGCCCGATGTTCTTGTTCTCACTTTGGTGAGAAGCGAACATTACTAATCCGTAAGCATAACATGCTTCTTTATCACGAAGTCCAATATTCGGATATATTGAGTCAAAATAATTTCTTAACCCGTTGCGTAAAATAGCATTTGGATTCCCCGCAATATATGCGTCAAAGTAAACACATCGTAACTTATGGGTTTCCCAATGTGATATCCCCCATCTTTCAAACGAAAGTCTCTTATAAACCAAGACATTCTTGGAACGTTCTTTGAATGTCTTACAAACTGATCTCGCCTTAAATAGTTGTGCCGAGGAATTCTGGCCGACTCTAGACAAGATTTCATCAATCATGTCTCCGGGTAGGTCTCTTAAAATATTGGGTTGTCTATCCATTTTGTGTTTTTAAACTGTAAAATAGACAAGAGTTAGATTCATAAAAAAATACTTATTAATACAAGCAATTTTTACATATATCATAAAGCATACGAACACTATATTACATATATTACACCACACGAATACAACTATCTTATTCCGACTCGCTCGTTTCTTCTTCTTCGGTTTTGGTTCATTTTGCCAAGTTTCTAGGGATATATGATGTTCCCCTAATACGAGCCGTCGTTGTCCACATTGGTTTAGAAAAACCTGGTGGTTTAGAAGTTCCCGGGTCATTGTTACAACTTAAGGACTTCGGGCGTTGACGATACATATAAAGTTCATCGGGGTTGGAATTAGATTTCTCTATTTTTATGCCTTTTCCCTTATTATTTTCTTTTGCCTTTTTAAATTCAGTTGGGGTAATTTCTATAACATCATCGGAATTCTCGTCGGAATCCGATTCATCGGAGAATTGGTAATCCTCCCAATATTTTGCTTCCTTGGCGGAAACACCATTGACCATAATTAACCTTGGTCGGTTGGTTGAGGATTTTCTTTTACTTAACCTTTTTATTATTTCCCCCACCGGTTCTATTTCTTCATCCGGTTCCGATTCTTCTTCCGGTTCCGATTCTTCTTCCGGTTCCGACTCTTCTTCCGGTTCCTCTTCGGGAACTTGTGAATCAGTCCACGAATCATTCCAATTTACATTTGACTCTTCATTATTATTAGGTGAGTCAATGGGACTTGTTCTAGAGGTAGACATCTATCACATAATATCAAACGCGTTAAGAGATTAATATATCACATAATATTCACATGTTAAAAATATATAGTTTCCAACAAAATTTGTTAAGCAATCATTTTTCAAGTAAACACGGTCGAAGTCCAGACTCACTAATGCATCCTAACAAACTCGATAAGACACACTAATGAAAAATTCTGGTTCTCTAAGACCAACGCTCGGATACCAACTGAAATGTCCCGTTCTTATTGATTAAAAACGTTCCATATTAATTGATTTCGTTGCGAGGTTTTGACCTCTATATGAGACGTTTTTCAAAGACTGCATTCATTTTTAAAATAAACCATAACCTTTATTTCATAAATAAAGGTTTAAAAAGCTTTACGTAGATTATCAAATAATGATAATCTAAAATATCCTGTTTACACACGACCATTACATAATGGTTTACAATACAAATATGTCACATCGAAATCAGTTTCTTGAATGCAGTTTTTACACAATATCATACAAACATGGACTCCAAATCTTGTCCTTTTTTTAGTATGCAACAGCGGAAGCTCTTAATATTCACCTGAGAATAAACATGCTTTAAACGTCAACAAAAATGTTGGTGAGTTATAGGTTTAACCTATATATATCAAATCGTAACAATAGACCACAAGATTTCATATTTCAATACACATCCCATACATAGAGATAAAAATCATTCATATGGTGAACACCTGGTAACCGACATTAACAAGATGCATATATAAGAATATCCCCATCATTCCGGGACACCCTTCGGATATGATATAAATTTCGAAGTACTAAAGCATCCGGTACTTTGGATGGGGCTTGTTGGGCCCGATAGATCTATCTTTAGGATTCGCGTCAATTAGGGTGTCTGTTCCCTAATTCTTAGATTACCAGACTTTAATAAAAAGGGGCATATTCGATTTTGATAATTCAACCATAGAATGTAGTTTCACGTACTTGTGTCTATTTTGTAAATCATTTATAAAACCTGCATGTATTCTCATCCCAAAAATATTAGATTTTAAAAGTGGGACTATAACTCACTTTTACATATTTTTACTTCGTCGGGAAGTAAGACTTGGCCACTGGTTGATTCACGAACCTATAACAATATATACATATATATCAAAGTATGTTCAAAATATATTTACAACACTTTTAATATATTTTGATGTTTTAAGTTTATTAAGTCAGCTGTCCTCGTTAGTAACCTACAACTAGTTGTCCACAGTTAGATGTACAGAAATAAATCGATAAATATTATCTTGAATCAATCCACGACCCAGTGTATACGTATCTCAGTATTGATCACAACTCAAACTATATATATTTTGGAATCAACCTCAACCCTGTATAGCTAACTCCAACATTCACATATAGAGTGTCTATGGTTGTTCCGAAATATATATAGATGTGTCGACATGATAGGTCGAAACATTGTATACGTGTCTATGGTATCTCAAGATTACATAATATACAATACAAGTTGATTAAGTTATGGTTGGAATAGATTTGTTACCAATTTTCACGTAGCTAAAATGAGAAAAATTATCCAATCTTGTTTTACCCATAACTTCTTCATTTTAAATCCGTTTTGAGTGAATCAAATTGCTATGGTTTCATATTGAACTCTATTTTATGAATCTAAACAGAAAAAGTATAGGTTTATAGTCGGAAAAATAAGTTACAAGTCGTTTTTGTAAAGGTAGTCATTTCAGTCGAAAGAACGACGTCTAGATGACCATTTTAGAAAACATACTTCCACTTTGAGTTTAACCATAATTTTTGGATATAGTTTCATGTTCATAATAAAAATCATTTTCTCAGAATAACAACTTTTAAATCAAAGTTTATCATAGTTTTTAATTAACTAACCCAAAACAGCCCGCGGTGTTACTACGACGGCGTAAATCCGGTTTTACGGTGTTTTTCGTGTTTCCAGGTTTTAAATCATTAAGTTAGCATATCATATAGATATAGAACATGTGTTTAGTTGATTTTAAAAGTCAAGTTAGAAGGATTAACTTTTGTTTGCGAACAAGTTTAGAATTAACTAAACTATGTTCTAGTGATCACAAGTTTAAACCTTCGAATAAGATAGCTTTATATGTATGAATCGAATGATGTTATGAACATCATTACTACCTTAAGTTCCTTGGATAAACCTACTGGAAAAGAGAAAAATGGATCTAGCTTCAATGGATCCTTGGATGGCTCGAAGTTCTTGAAGCAGAATCATGACACGAAAACAAGTTCAAGTAAGATCATCACTTGAAATAAGATTGTTATAGTTATAGAAATTGAACCAAAGTTTGAATATGATTATTACCTTGTATTAGAATGATAACCTACTGTAAGAAACAAAGATTTCTTGAGGTTGGATGATCACCTTACAAGATTGGAAGTGAGCTAGCAAACTTGAAAGTATTCTTGATTTTATGAAACTAGAACTTTTGGAATTTATGAAGAACACTTAGAACTTGAAGATAGAACTTGAGAGAGATCAATTAGATGAAGAAAATTGAAGAATGAAAGTGTTTGTAGGTGTTTTTGGTCGTTGGTGTATGGATTAGATATAAAGGATATGTAATTTTATTTTCATGTAAATAAGTCATGAATGATTACTCATATTTTTGTAATTTTATGAGATATTTCATGCTAGTTGCCAAATGATGGTTCCCACATGTGTTAGGTGACTCACATGGGCTGCTAAGAGCTGATCATTGGAGTGTATATACCAATAGTACATACATCTAAAAGCTGTGTATTGTACGAGTACGAATACGGGTGCATACGAGTAGAATTGTTGATGAAACTGAACGAGGATGTAATTGTAAGCATTTTTGTTAAGTAGAAGTATTTTGATAAGTGTATTTAAGTCTTTCAAAAGTGTATAAATACATATTAAAACACTACATGTGTATACATTTTAACTGAGTCGTTAAGTCATCGTTAGTCGTTACATGTAAGTGTTGTTTTGAAACCTTTAGGTTAACGATCTTGTTAAATGTTGTTAACCCAATGTTTATAATATCAAATGAGATTTTAAATTATTATATTATCATGATATTATCATGTATGAATATCTCTTAATATGATATATATACATTAAATGTCTTTACAACGATAATCGTTACATATATGTCTCGTTTAAAAATCATTAAGTTAGTAGTCTTGTTTTTACATATGTAGTTCATTGTTAATATACTTAATGATATGTTTACTTATCATAGTATCATGTTAACTATATATATATCCATATATATGTCATCATATAGTTTTTACAAGTTTTAACGTTCGTGAATCACCGGTCAACTTGGGTGGTCAATTGTCTATATGAAACATATTTCAATTAATCAAGTCTTAACAAGTTTGATTGCTTAACATGTTGGAAACATTTAATCATGTAAATATCAATCTCAATTAATATATATAAACATGGAAAAGTTCGGGTCACTACATTATATCCACACCGAGATATTCACCAATCAAAGTAATAAAAATACCACCTCCTATTATGCTATGCGGTCTCATCCCCCGAACCATAGCTGATAAATAATAACCCACACAATACGGTATACTTACAGCGCTTTGTGGGTCTCGAATACACATATGTTAAAACAAATCCTGTTCATTTACTTTTTCCTTGTTCTTACCCCTTTGTGTAATCGAATTAGCTAAAAACCTATGAATTACTCTTAATTCGGCTCTATCTATATCCAAATAAGAGTAATTTCCCCCTTTGAAACGGTGATGGCTTGTCATTTGACTCCACACACCGTGTGTATCAAAATTTTCATCTATCTTTCTACCGTTTAGTATCAACCCTCTACAATCGGCAGATGCTAACTCCTCAGGCGTATATATACGTAAAGCCTGAGCCATGTCTAGTAAAGACATGTGGCGCATCAAACCGCCTAACAAAAATCTAATAAAAGATCGATCGGTTAAACTAGTTACCCGATCATTCAACTCTATACTACACAATAATTCTTCACACCATACTTTATATACTGGTCTACGCATGGTGAATAAATGTACCCAGTCATTAAAAGTAAAATTACCATACCTCTGTACAAGTAATTCTCTAATTGGCCCGGCCAATTCTACAGCTTCTAAGGGTCCCCATTCTATGACCCTCGGTACCTCAACAACCTTAGAATGAAGAGTATGCAAACCCCTTTGATATTTTGGATAATCTATCCAAAGTCTGTCAAATCTCAGGTTCGGGTGCAACTCTTCCAAGTGCATATCAGAAAAGGTCATGACTGGATGAGGTATATCCTGCTTGTAGTAGTTATCCACCTCCTGTTGTTCTGCATTCTCAGCAGGACACCCCTTTCAGTCTGCAAAACATATCAAACACAATTTTGTGCATCTAAATATGCATTAGTGTCAGCAAAATCATCAATCAAAATAAGTACAATGACATGATCAATTTATATCAAACTTAAGCTCATTTTCATATTTTCATCAAATCTACACTTTTTCAAAATAGCATATACGAAAATGTTTGCCAAGTTCATAAGCATTCAACTCAAATAACATGTCAAAATAATCATTACTAGCAATTAAACAAGTCTCAAATGGCATTATCTTTCAAAAATCAAGTTCATGAATTTTTAGACTTGAAAAAGTCCACTTTAATTCTCAAAATCATGTTTAGGCTCAAAGTTTGGATCATTTAACTACCTAGACATGTTACACTACTTAATTTAGCAACAATTCATGACAAAAATCGGCCATAACCTGTTTATATCAAAAAGCCCCAAATTTGCTCAAGAACACAAACCCTAGATTACTCAAAATTTGAAGTTTAAGGCTTCTAATCATGTTAAATAGCATCAATCTAGGTTATACAAGCATAATACATAAACAATTTAAGCTTAATTACACTAAAAAGCATCAAAATCAAATTGGGGAAAAAATGGCTCAAGAACACCAAATTTCGGATTAAATGGTGTTTAGGTGTAGAAATTTACCCTTTTTCTTGAGTAATTCCTAGATAGCATCCTTCTCAACATGATTTTAGTAAAAGATTTGGTGATTAACGGTTAAAAATTGTGATTTTGGGGGTTTTTTCGTGGGTTTTCGCAGCTATTTTGCTGTTGTGGGGAGTGAACTGATCAGTTTCAGCTCTTTATTTTTTTTCTGATTTCCGGTCCTCCCGCGACTCGCGGGGATTAAACCTCCAAACTCCGCGAGTCGCGGAGTTTGCTAATTTTTTTTTTTTTTTTATAATCATTAACTTATGAAACAATTAAGTACTTAATTTTAAAATTTTGTTTCCCTTGTTATTTAGGACGAGGTCGTTTCGGATCGATGTCCTAGTCCGTCCTTCGACAAAATTTTAAAATTTGTCTTTTTGTAGCGATTGTTTTAAAAGCTAAGATTTTTGGGTTTTTTTTTAATGTTTTTGGCATACTTTAATTCAATAAGATTAAAAATAATGATAATAAAAGTTCTCGTCCCTCCCTCGGGTAAAGCAATTTCGGTTCAAAGACCTAGTCTTCAACTTACGACGAATTTTAAAAATCATATTTTTAACTTAATGAGATAAAGTAAATTTTTGTTTTTAAATTCACAAAACTTAAATATAAAATTCAAAATTAATATTAAAAATTCACACCAATCTTAAAATTTGAAATGCATAAAATTAAAATTTCATATTTTAAAAATTAAAAATTCACACCAAACTTAATTTAAAAATTCATATTATAAATTCACACCAAACTTATATTAATTTTTCAAATATTTACAATTTTTAAAAATATTGTTTTTACAAAGTTTACAATATTAATTTAAGATTTAAATATTAATTTTAAAAACATGGTAAAAATAAAATTAAAAATCTTTTTGGCTTTTTATCCCACTTTAATCAATCAAATATTATCAAAAATATGCGCCCCTCTTTTCGGTAAAGTAATTTCGGTTCCAAGACCTAATTTAACTCATGACGAATTTTTGAAATATTTTGGGTTGATTAATTAAAGATATTTATACCTTAAGAATAAACGTTAAATTTCGCAGTGATGTAATAAATTTTTGAATGATATCAATAATTTCGGTCGCCAAACCTAATTTTATTTAATACCAATTTAATACTTTTTAGCGAACAAATTAGCGTTTATTATCAAAAGGTTAAAAATAAAAATAAAAATAAAAACTGTACAGACATACCTGTGAAATAGATTTCTTAGTTATATGATCTATCCCATTCATAAGATAGTCGGTTTAATTGGTTTTCCATAGCTACATAGGCGTAACCTCGAGCATTCAGTGTCTTTTCTTCTAAACATATGAACGGTCCGTCTCTGCATAAAGTAACAAATTCGGTATTTGAATAGGTTTGATTATTTGAACATTTACCTCCATGTGACCATTTTCCGCATTTGTGACATCTTTCTAGATGTCGTGCTCTTCTTTTCGCTGCGGATTTTGATTTTCCTTTACCAAATTGTAACTTATTATCTTCGCATCTGGATTCTTTTCTAACTCCGTCCATTCTTTCTCTGATTACTGATACTAGTTCACTCGGTAGTATGTCATTATTACGTTTAGTGATCAAAGCGTGTAGCATTAGACCATGGTTTAGTTCACAGGCAGTCTTCATTTTGTAAAAACCTAAAAAAAAAATAAAAATTCAGAATGGGGGGAGAAGACTAGTTCTTTAGGGTCTGCTAGGGAAAGACCATTCGGGTTCCATTTTCGAGAACTACACAAAAACAGACAATCTAACTCTAACATAAATACATATTATCCTTTAAAGACTTGATTCTCCCCACACTTAGTTAGCTGTGGTGTCGAAATTGTGATTAACTTCGTTGTCGACTTCCATCGGACTATGTATGTAGTGTTTAACTCTGTGACCATTAACTTTAAATTCAATCCCATTTGAATTTATTAATTCTATCGTTCCGTATGGGAAAACACTTTTGACTATGAATGGTCCAGACCATCTTGATTTCAATTTTCCAGGAAATAGCTTGAATCGTGAATTGAAAAGAAGAACTCTGTCTCCTTCTTTAAATTCTTTTGAACTTCTGATTCTTTTATCATGCCATTTCTTCGTTCTTTCTTTATAGATTAACGAATTATCGTATGCTTCATGTCTTAATTCTTCTAATTCATTTAGTTGACTTAATCGTAGACGTCCGGCTTCATGTAAATCAAGATTACATGTCTTCAAAGCCCAAAATGCTTTGTGTTCAATTTCTACTGGAAGATGACATGCTTTTCCATAAACAAGTCTAAAAGGTGTGGTTCCAATTGGAGTTTTGTAGGCTGTTCTAAAAGCCCAGAGTGCATCCTCCAATTTAATGGACCATTCCTTCGGATTTGATCCTATGGTTTTCTCTAGAATACGTTTTAAAGCTCGGTTGGTATTTTCAACTTGTCCACTTGTTTGTGGATGATATGCGGTGGAGATTTTATGAGTTACTCCATATCTTTTAAGAACTTTCTCAAGTTGATTATTACAGAAATGAGTACCCCGATCACTTATTAAAGCTTTCGGTGTTCCAAACCTTGCAAAAAGACGTTTTAAAAAGTTGACTACAACTCGTGCATCGTTAGTTGGGAGAGCTTGTGCTTCCGCCCATTTAGATACATAATCAATGGCTACGAGTATATATAGATTATTATGAGATTTTGGAAATGGACCCATAAAGTCAATATCCCAAATGTCAAATACTTCACATACTTGGATGACATTTTGTGGCATTTCATCACGTTGACTTATTTTTTCGGCCCTTTGACAAGCATCACAGGATTTGCAAAGAAGGTGTGCGTCTTTGTAAATTGTAGGCCAATAGAATCCAGCATCATAAACTTTTCTTGCTGTTAGTTGAGGCCCATAATGCCCTCCTGTTGGTCCTGTGTGACAATGGTTTAATATTTTACTAGCTTCATCTCCAAATACACATCGGCGTATTATTCCATCGGGACAACTTTTAAACAGATGTGGATCTTCCCAAAAATAGTGTTTTATATCACTGAAGAATTTCTTTCGTTTTTGGTACGATAATCCTTTTTCAAGGAATCCACAAACTAAGTAGTTTGCATAGTCTGCAAACCATGGGATTTCTTTATAATCTATCTTCAATAGATATTCATCAGGAAAGTTGTCTTGTATGGCCGATTCATTTAGAACTTCTAATTCGGGATTTTCAAGACGAGAAAGATGATCAGCGGTGAGATTTTCTGCTCCTCTTTTATCTCGGATTTCAATATCAAACTCTTGTAAGAGTAAGATCCAACGGATTAATCTTGGTTTAGCATCTTGTTTTGAAAATAGGTATCTAAGAGCAGAATGGTCGGTATAGACCACCGTTTTTGCTAGAACGAGATATGATCGAAATTTGTCAAAAGCAAAGACAATAGCAAGGAGTTCTTTTTCAGTAGTTGTATAGTTTGTTTGTGCTCCTTGTAACGTCTTACTAGCATAATATATAGGTTGAAATCATTTTTCAATCCTTTGTCCTAAAACGGCTCCCATTGCAAAATCACTTGCATCGCACATTAGTTCAAATGGTAGATTCCAATTTGGTGTTATCATGATCGGTGCATTAGTGAGTTTTTCTTTAAGAATATTAAAAGATTTGATACACTCATCTGAAAAGATGAATGGAGCATCCTTTTCTAGGAGTTTATTCATAGGAGTGGCAATTTTAGAAAAATCTTTTATGAAACGTCGGTAAAAACCGGCATGCCCTAGAAAACTCCTAACTCCTCTAACGTTGGTGGGATGTGGAAGTTTAGCAATTACATCTACTTTAGCTCTATCCACTTCAATTCCTTCTTTTAAAATTTTATGTCCAAGAACGATGCCTTCTTTAACCATGAAATGGCATTTCTCCCAATTAAGTACTAGATTTGATTGTTCGCATCTAATAAGCATTCGTTCCAGATTAACTAGACATGATTTAAATGTATCACCGAAGACTGAAAAGTCATCCATGAATACTTCCATGCATTCTTCTATCATGTCGTGAAAAATCGCCATCATACACCTTTGAAAGGTTGCAGGGGCGTTACAAAGTCCAAATGGCATGCGTTTGTAAGCAAAAGTACCATATGGGCACGTGAATGTGGTTTTCTCTTGATCTTCGGGTGCTATTGGAATTTGAAAATATCCGGAAAATCCATCTAGAAAACAATAGTAACTATTTCTGGCTAATCTTTCCAACATTTGATCAATGAAAGGTAAGGGAAAGTGATCTTTTCTGGTGGCGTCATTTAATTTTCTATAATCAATACATACACGCCATCCTGTTACAGTCCTAGTAGGAATAAGCTCATTTTTCTCATTTGTAATGACAGTCATGCCACCCTTCTTAGGCACGCATTGAACTGGGCTTACCCATGGACTATCAGAGATTGGATAAATTAAAACTTAATCTAGCAGTTTAATAATCTCTTTCTTAACTACATCTTGCATATTAGGATTTAGTCTTCGTTGGCGTTGCACATACGTTTTATGACCTTCTTCCATAAGGATTTTATGTGTGCAATACGAAGGACTTATTCCTTTAATATCATGAATCTTCCATGCAATGGCTGGTTTATGAGCTTTCAACACAGAAATGAGTTGTGATTTCTCATTTTCAGTAAGAGAAGATGATATTATTACAGGTAATTCAGATTCACCATGTAAATAAGCGTATTCCAAATGGTTTGGAAGTGGCTTTAACTCTAATTTCGGTGGTTCTTCTATCGATGATTTGTATCGATATCTGTCTTCTTCTTTTAGCATTTGAATTTCCTCTGTTGTTGGTTCATATCCATTAGCTATAAGTGTAGCTAACATTTCAGCTTCATCAATTGGTTCATTACCTTCTCCTAAAGAACATTCTCCTGTTCCTTGTAATTCTGGAAATTCTTCTAATAATTCTGCATGTGCATCTATAGTTTGAATATAATAACATGTATCATCTGCAGATTGTGGTTGTTGCATTGCTCTATCAACTGAAAAGGTAACACTCTCATCCTCTATACTTAGGGTCAGTTTCTTACCGAACACGTCTATCATTGCTTTAGCCGTGTTTAAGAATGGTCTTCCTAATATGAGAGGAACTTGAGAATCTTCTTCCATGTCCAGAACAACAAAATCTACTGGAAATACTAAAGTACCAACTTTAACTAGCATGTTCTCCATTATCCCTCTAGGATATTTTATTGATCTATCGGCTAGTTGTATGCTTATGCTGGTTGGTTTTAATTCTCCAAGGTCTAGTTTAGTGTATAGTGAATACGGCATTAGATTTATACTAGCACCTAAGTCTGCCAATGCTTCTATTGAACTAAGACTACCCAGAAAACATGGAATTGTGAAACTTCCTGGATCAGATAATTTTTCTGGTATCTTATTCAACAGCACTGCTGAACAATTAGCATTCATAGTAACAGACGAGAGTTCTTCCATTTTCTTTCTATTTGAAATTAGATCTTTCAAGAATTTAGCATATCTAGGCATTCCTGAAATCACATCAATGAAAGGAAGATTTACATTTATCTGTTTAAACATATCCAAGAATTTGGATTGCTCGGCTTCAAGTTTCTCTTTCTTCATTTTACTCGGGTAAGGAAGTGGTGGTTGGTATGGTTTAACATAAGGTTTAGCCTTAACTGTGTTATCTTCATTAACCTTTTCAACTACCGGTTCTTTTTCCTTATCTTGATCAGGTTGTGGTTCTTGTGGAGTAGGAATAGCTTCATCAGAAGTTACAGGTATTTCAGGTGGTTTAAGTGTTGTACCACTTCTTGTGGTAATAGCTTTAGCTGTTTCATTCCGGGGGTTAGCATTTGTATCACTAGGTAGACTTCCCGGTTTTCTTTCACCTATTAACCTTGCTAGGTTACTTACTTCTTGTTCTAGATTTTGAATAGAAGCTTGTTGATTTCTAAATGCTTGAGCATTTTGTTCATTGGTTTATTTTTGAGATGTGAAAAACTGCGTTTGAGTTTCAACTAGCTTTGTCATCATATCTTCTAAATTCGGCTTTTTATCATCGGTTTGTTGTGGTGGTTTGTTTTGAAAATTAGGTCTTTGCTGGTTGTAAGTATTATTGGATACTTGTTGATTGCTAGGACCTTGTTGGTTGTTGTATGGAATATTTCGGTTATAATTCTGGTTTTGATTGTAAATTGGTCTTGGCGGTTGATAACTATTCTGATAATTATTTCCAGGCCTTTGGTTTATGTATGAAATATTCTCTCTTTGTTCCATTGTTAATTCAATACTGAGACAATCTTTTGTCAAATGTGGTCCTCCACACTGCTCACAACTAATTCGTATTGAGTGTATATCCTTAGTCATCTTTTCCATTCGTCTCTCCACAACATCTATCTTTGCGGAAATGGAATCTAAGTCATGGCTAGAATCAGCTCTAGCTGCTTTAGATGATCTAACGATATCTTTTTCTTGGTGCCACTCATGTGAGTGGGAAGCAGTGTTATCAATAATTTTGTAAGCATCAGTTTCGGTTTTCTTCATAATAGAACCACCAGCTGCTATATCTATGTCTTTTCTTGTAGTGATGTCGCATCCTTGGTAGAATATTTGTACTATTTGACAGGTGTCTAAACCATGTTGCGGACATCCTCTTAACAACTTTCCATATCTAGTCCATGCCTCATATAGAGTTTCATTCGGCTTCTGTGTGAACGTAACAATTTCTGCTTGAAGTCTTACGACTTTAGATGCAGGAAAGAATTGTTTAAGAAATTTGTCAACTAAAACATCCCATGTATCAATCACCCCTTCAGGTAACGATTCCAACCAATCTTTGGCTTCTCCCTTTAAAGTCCAGGGAAATAACATGAGATATATCTGTTCATCCTCCACTTCTCGGATTTTAAATAGTGTGCAGATCCTATTAAAGGTATGTAAATGTTCATTTGGATCTTCCTTCGGTGCACCACTAAATTGGCATTGATTAGTCACCATGTGTAGAATTTGTCCTTTGATTTCATAATCTGGCGCATTAATGTCTGGATGAGTAATTGCGTGACCTTGGCCAGTGCGTTTAGCTCTCATTCGGTCTTCCATACTTAAAGGTTCCAGATTCTCCATAATTGAATTTGTTGAATCGGAATCACTAGAGGATTCTGATTTAATAGTTCGTTCCTCAACAATCTCTGTTTGAATGATTGGTGGTTCCGGAGGAAAGTTTAGTGGTTCAGGATCTACGAATCGTTCCTGAATATTCTCCGGATTCTCAATTGTGAGGTCGGGTTCAAAAAATGGATTATCGGAAATTTGAACTGAAGTACTTGGTCGACTGGATGACGATTCTAAAGAAAAATCAACGGCGGTTATATTTGCTAAATGTCTTAATCTAGTTACAGGTGGTGAACGTACAAAAGGTGGTGAACGTCTTGCTCGGTGCATTCACTGAATATCCTATTAGATTTTTTAAAAGGAAAGAAAAATTATAATAAGTTATCCAATCAATAGACTTTTCTGATTTTGCCCACGTTTCGAATAGCCAAAAGATGCAGCAGAGGGGCAGGATTCGTTTGGTCTCAATATAATTGAGGACTGTTTGGCTCCAATAACCCGGTCCACGTACAAATCCAACTATTACTACGAACCAGAAAATTTTTATGTCTATCAATTTAACCACTTAAAATAAATTTTCGTAATTTTAAGAAATTTAGATAAGGAGTAGAACAAAAATCTATGTCCTAAAAACTAGAATAGCGAGAAATAAGAAAGAAAAAGAGCTCGTCGAAAAAGGTCGAAAAAAAAATGGTTGAAAAATAAAAGGTGACGGAAAAATAAAAGAAACTTATAAAACTTAAAAATACTTGACTAACCTAACCTTATTACTACAACTAACTTAAAATTATAATCGCAAATTGAGATAACTAATTGGAATGATAATTGATACATACGTAAAAGTCGTCTAAAAATATTAAAGCTTACAAGTAAAACTATATCCCAAATGGAAATAACTTAAAAAGAAACTAAAACTTAAAAAGGCGTCGCAAAATTCTAAAGTACCTAAATCTTAGTCTAAATAAAAAACACTTAAGGAATTCTACGGCAAAGCCTAAAAATCTAGAAGTAAAAATAACTATGGCAAAATCTTAAGTTTAAAACTAAATATGAGCTAAAAATACAAATATTACGCTAAAACGATTGAAAAGGGACAAAATATAAAAATATACAAAAAGTTGTAAAAATTACAATTTTTATAAAAATATTATTTTTATATTATTTATTTATTAAAACTATTAATTTTACAATTTAATTAAACTAATTTAAACAAAATATACAAAATAATAATAAAAACTAAAAACTAATTAAAAACTAAAAACATAATTAGGGTTTTAATTAATAAATAATAATAATAATAACTCCGTAATTAATGATGTTTAGGGTTTCTGTCAGTGTCAGAGTTTCTTCGTGAGTTACGGTATTCGATGCAGCAAACCCCGCGAGTCGCGGGGTTCAGAAATTCAACTGACAGGTTAAAAAATTCGACGCGTTTTTCTTTTTAAATTTTTTTTTATTTTCTGTTTTCTGTTTTTATATAAATAAAAGATATTTAAATAAAACTTATATTTTTATAAACTAAAATAAAAATAAAGAAACTTATAAAACTTAAATATTTAACAAAATCTTAAAAATACTTATATTTTTCTTTTTCTTTTTATATTTTCAAATATTTAAAACGTACTTTTATAAAAACGAATTTTAATAAAAGTTAACTAAAATTTTTTTTTTTTGTGTAGCGTTGCGCTTCCGGCTTTTAAGAAGATGTCCCCGGCAGCGGCGCCAAAAATAACTTGATGTTTCGCGAGGGGTATATAAAATAGTTATTAATTTTAGCAGGAAATACTATTAAATACGATACAATTTTACACAAGATATTTATTTATTTATAGAATGGATATACTTAAACCTTGCTACAACACTTATAGGCAGTGTACCTAATCGTAAAGTAGTGTAGTTTTTAGTAAGTCCGGTTCGTTCCACAGGGAAATCTTTAAACAAAGCTTAACGCTATATTAGTTTACTTTTATAAAAATACAAATATATATATATAAGTAATATTATTATTATAAAGGGGGGTTTTTACCGTTTAATGACCGGTTTGTCGATTTTAAAACTTTAGTCGCAGTTAAAACCTAATGTAAAATATTAAATAAATAAAAGACTTAATTTAAAGCGTAAAATAAATAACGATAATGAAATTGCAATAAATAAAAGTGCGATTAAATAACAATAAATAAAAGTGCGATAATTAGAAGTGCAATTATATATAAAATAAAGGAAATTAAATATGAAATAAAAGAATTATGCTTATTTAAACTTCCGTAATCATGATGTTTGACGTGTTGATTTAAGTTTTATGCCCATGGGTTAATTGTCCTTTGTCCTGGATTATTTAATATGTCCGTCTGGTTTTTGTCCATAACAGTCCATCAGTCATAAATATAAAGTGCGAGTGTCCTCGTCAAATTATTCTTATACCCGAAGTTAAATATTCTAACTAATTGGGGATTCGAATTCTAACAAGGTTTTAATACTTTGTTTAATGAATACACCAAGTTATCGACTGCGTGTAAACCAAGGTTTTACTACTTTGTTAACAATTACACCAATTACCCTTGAATGTAATTCACCCCTATTTCAACAAGTTTATTAACTATTAATCCAGTTCCGTATCCGGTAAAATGAATAATTATTGGTATTTATAGATATCCCGCCCACCGTACCCAGTCAAGCGTATGTGGTTATATAAAAATACGTCAAATTATAAGTTTGTATATTAAATTAACAAGGTATTGTTTAGTTAATATAAAACCCATTAATAGCCCATAGTCTAATTTCCACAAGTGTCGTTCTTTTGTCCAAACCCCAATTATGGTACAAAGCCCAATTACCCAATTTTAGTAATTAGCCCAACATCATGATTACTTCGGATTAAATAAGCATAATAATAACTTAGCTACGAGACATTAATATAAAAAGGTTGAACATAACTTACAATGATTAAAAATAGCGTAGCGTTACACGGACAAAATTTCGACTTACACCCTTACAACATTCGCTAACATACCCTTATTATTAGAATTATAATTAAAATTAAAATATAAATTATAAATATATATATATATATTTTACGTATGAATGAGGAGAAGAAAAAGATGGTTTTTGCGATCAGAATTCGGTTGCTTTTATAGGGATTTTTGAAACTTGGGGCTCCGCGACTCGCGGCCTTTTTGGCCTTCAATCTCCGCGAGTCGCGGAGTTTGCAATTACAGCTCACTCTGGTTTGGAGTCTTTCTTGCCGACGGTTTTTATTATTTATTATAATATATAAATAATTATAAGAATTATTTAAATATTATATTATATTTATGTGCATAGTTGACTTGTAATTTTTAGTCCGTTGCGTCGAGCGTTGAGAGTTGACTCTGGTCCCGGTTCCGGATTTTCGAACGTCCTTGCGTACAATTTTATATTTTGTACTTTGCGTTTTGAATCTTGTACTCTTGTAATTTCGAGACGTTTCTTATCAATAATTGGAACCTCTTTGATTGTCTTTTGTACTTTTGAGCTTTTTGGTCGTTTGCGTCTTCAATTCATCGAATCTGTATTTTGTCTTCACCTTTTATTATTTAAACGAATATCACTTGTAAATAGAACAATTGCAACTAAAAGCTTGTCTTTCTTAAGGAATAATGCTATGAAATATATGTTCGTTTTTAGCATTATCAGTAAGTATGAGTGGTTTTGTTTGATGGTAATGATTTGGGTTTTGGTTCATTAGAAATAGTGAACACAAACTACACAGCCTCACGAGTTGCAAGTATGGGTATTCGTGGGTTTGATGACGTTTGAGGTGTTCTTGGACTGGGTTTTGTGTTGTACTACACAATAGGTGAAAGTGGTGGCGGTTCAAGGTTAGAGAGAGAAAAGAGATATGGGAGAAACATGAAAGGATTATGGAGTTGGTTTTAATGGTGATCTTGAGGTGTTCTTATGGGTTTTAGATTGATGTGGTACTCGTAGCAGTAACAGCTGGATAGAGAACGTGTGGTTTATGATGTTTATTAATTGAATAACAAGTGGTTGTTGGTGGTAGCTCGATGGTGGTGACATGGTGAGCAAAGTAAAACTGCAAGATTATAGTAGCAAGAGATCATAAGTGGTTTTCGATTTGGTGATCTTTGGTGAGGTTAGTTTATGGTGACAGTTTTGATTTTTGTGTGGTGAAGAAACGTGGTGATCATATGGGTGTCATTTAATTATGTTAACTCTATATGTATATTATATATAAACATACAAAAGAGTTCTGCATTAACAAAAAGTATCCCCACTTGTATATAATATAAGTGTTCACGTGAAAGTTTATTGTTTGTGATAATGTTAAAAACGAACATATTTCATAGCATTATTCCTCAAGAAAGACAAGCTTTTAGTTGCAATTGTTCTATTTAAAAGTGATATTCGTTTAAATAATAAAAGGTGAAGACAAAAGACAGATTCGACGAATTGAAGATGCAAACGACCAAAAAGCTCAAAAGTACAAAATACAATCAAAGAGGTTCCAATTATTGATAAGAAACGTCTCGAAATTACAAGAGTACAAGATTCAAAACGCAAAGTACAAGATATTAAATTATACGCAAGGACGTTCGAAAATCCGGAACCAGGACCAGAGTCAACTCTCAACGCTCGATGCAACGGACTAAAAATTACAAGTCAACTATGCACATAAATATAATATAATATTTAAATAATTCTTATAATTATTTATATATTATATAAATAATAAAAATCCGTCGGCAAGAAAGACTCCAAAGTTTGTGAGCTGTAATTTCAAACTCCGCGACTCGCGGAGTTTGAAGGCAAAAAATGCCGCGAGTCGCGGAGCCCCAAATTCTGAAATTCCCTATAAAGCCAACCGAATTCTGATCATTTTTCAGAATCTATATTCATCTCTCTCTCAATATATACGTAAATATATATATATATATATATATTTTATATTTTAATTTTAATTTTAATTTTAAATCCTAATAATAAGGGTATGTTAGCAAAAGTTGTAAGGGTGTAAGTCGAAATTCTGTCCGTGTAACGCTACGCTATTTTTAATCATTGTAAGTTATGTTCAACCTTTTTAATTTAATGTCTCGTAGCTAAGTTATTATTATGCTTATTTAATCCGAAGTAATCATGATGTTGGGCTAATTACTAAAATTGGGTAATTGGGCTTTGTACCATAATTGGGGTTTGGACAAAAGAACGACACTTGTGGAAATTAGACTATGGGATATTAATGGGTTTTATATTAACTAAACAATACCTTGTTAATTTAATATACAAACTTATAATTCGACGTATTTATATATAACCACATACGCTTGACTGGGTACGGTGGGCGGGATATCTATAAATACCAATAATTATTCATTTTACCGGATACGGAACTGGATTAATAGTTAATAGACTTGTTGAAACAGGGGTGAATTACATTCAAGGGTAATTGGTGTAATTGTTAACAAAGTAGTAAAACCTTGGTTTACACACAGTCGATAACCTGGTGTATTCATTAAACAAAGTATTAAAACCTTGTTACAATTCGAATCCCCAATTAGTTGGAATATTTGACTTCGGGAATAAGAATAATTTGATGAAGGCTTTCGCTCTTTATATTTATGACTAATGGACTATTATGGACAAATCCGTATGGACATATTAAATAATCCAGGACAAAGGACAATTAACCCATGGGCATAAAACTAAAATCAACACGTCAAACATCATGATTACGGAAGTTTAAATAAGCATAATTATTTTATTTCATATTTTATTTCCTTTATTTTTTATTTAATTGCACTTCTAATTATCGTACTTTTTATTTATTGTTATTGTATTTAATTGCACTTTTAATTATAGTACTTTTTAATTATCGCAAGTTTATTTTATCGCTCTTTTATTATTCGCAATTTCATTATCGTTATTTGCTTTACGCTTTAATTTAAGTCTTGTATTTATTTTTAATATTTTACATTTGGTTTTAACTGCGACTAAAGTTTTAAAAATCGACAAACCGGTCATTAAACGGTAAAAACCCCCCTTTATAATAATAATATTACTTATATATATATTTGTATTTTTATAAAAGTAAACTAATATAGCGTTAAGCTTTGTTTAAAGATTTTCCCTGTGGAACGAACCGGACTTACTAAAAACTACACTACTGTACGATTAGGTACACTGCCTATAAGTGTTGTAGCAAGGTTTAAGTATATCCATTCTCTAAATAAATAAATATCTTGTGTAAAATTGTATCGTATTTAATAGTATTTTCCTGCTAAAATTAATAGTATTTTATACCACTCTGCTAAAACATCAAGTATTTTTGGCGCCGCTGCCGGGGAATCGCTTAAAAGCCGGAAGCGCAACGCTAATATATAAAAAATAAAAAAAAAGAGAAAAAAAAAGAAAGTAAAACGTCGAATTTAATACTGCACCTGATCTGAATTTTCATTCACCGCGACTCGCGGAGATTTTTTCCAGGTGGAACCGCGACTCGCGGAGCCACCCTGACACGCGCCTGACAGAACCCTGATCTGCATTAAATACGGAGTATTATTAATTATTATTAATTAATTTGTATTTAGGGTTAAATATTTAATTAATTTAGTATTTAATTTAAGTTTTAATTAATTTATGTATTTTGTTTAATTAGTTTTATTAAATTATAAAATTAATAGTTTTAATAAATAAATAATATAAAAATAATATTTTTATAAAAATTGTAATTTTTACAACTTTTTTTATATTTTTATATTTTGTCCCTTTTTAATCGTTTTAGCGTAATATTTGTATTTTCAGCTCATATTTAGTTTTAAACTTAGTTTTTGCCATAGTTATTTTTACTTCTAGATTTTTAGGCTTTGCCGTAGAATTCCTTAAGTGCTTTTTCTTTAGACTAAGATTTAGGTGCTTTAGAATTTTGCGACGCCTTTTTAAGTTTTAGTTTCTTTTTAAGTTATTTCCATTTGGGATTTAGTTTTTCCTGTAAGCTTTAATATTTTTAGACGACTTTTACCTATGTATCAATTATCATTCCAATTAGTAATCTCAATTTGCGATTATAATTTTAAGTTAGTTGTAGTAATAAGGTTAGGTTAGTCAAGTATTTTTAAGTTTTATAAGTTTCTTTTATTTTTCCGTCACCTTTTATTTTTCAACCATTTTTCTTTTTCGACATTTTTCGACGAACTCTTTTTCTTTCTTATTTCTCGCTATTCTAGTTTTAGGACATAGATTTTTATTCTACTTCTTATCTAAATTTCTTAAAATTACGAAAATTTATTTTAAGTGGTTAAATTAATAGACATCAAAATTTTCTGGTTCGTAGTAATAGTTGGATTTGTACGTGGACCGGGTTATTGGAGCCAAACAGTCCTCAATTATATTGAGACCAAACGAATCCTGCCCCTCTGCTGCATCTTTTGACTATTCGAAACGTGGGCAAAATCAGAAAAGTCTATTGATTGGATAACTTATTATAATTTTTCTTTCCTTTTAAAAACTAATAGGATATTCAGTGAATGCACCGAGCAAGACGTTCACCACCTTTTGTACGTTCACCACCTGTAACTAGATCAAGACATTTAGCAAATATTACTGCCGTTGATTTTTCTTTAGAATCGTCATCCAGTCGACCAAGTACTCCAGTTCAAATTTCCGATAATCCATTTTTTGAACCCGACCTCACAATTGAGAATCCGGAGAATATTCAGGAACGATTCATAGATCCTGAACCACTAAACTTTCCTCCGGAACCACCAATCATTCAAACAGAGATTGTTGAGGAACGAACCATTAAATCAGAATCCTCTAGTGATTCCGATTCAACAAATTCAATTATGGAGAATCTGGAACCTTTAAGTATGGAAGACCGAATGAGAGCTAAACGCACTGGCCAAGGTCACGCAATTACTCATCCAGACATTAATGCGCCAGATTATGAAATCAAAGGACAAATTCTACACATGGTGACTAATCAATGCCAATTTAGTGGTGCACCGAAGGAAGATCTAAATGAACATTTACGTAACTTTAATAGGATCTGCACACTATTTAAAATCCGAGAAGTGGAGGATGAACAGATATATCTCATGTTATTTCCCTGGACTTTAAAGGGAGAAGCCAAAGATTGGTTGGAATCGTTACCTGAAGGGGCGATTGATACATGGGACGTTTTAGTTGAAAATTTTCTTAAACAATTCTTTCCTGCATCTAAAGCTGTAAGAATTCAAGCAGAAATTGTTACGTTTACACAGAAGCCGGATGAAACTCTATATGAGGCGTGGACAAGATTTGGAAAGTTGTTAAGAGGATGTCCGCAACATGGTTTAGACACCTGTCAAATAGTACAAATATTCTACCAAGGATGCGACATCACTACAAGGAAAGACATAGATATAGCAGTTGGTGGTTCTATTATGAAGAAAACCGAAACTGATGCTTACAAAATTATTGATAACACTGCTTCCCACTCACATGAGTGGCACCAAGAAAAAGATATCGTTAGATCATCTAAAGCAGCTAGAGCCGATTCTAGCCATGACTTAGATTCCATTTCCGCAAAGATAGATGCTGTGGAGAGACGAATGGAAAAGATGACTCTAAAGATATTCACTCAATACGAATTAGTTGTGAGTAGTGTGGAGGACCACATTTGACAAAAGATTGTCTCAGTATTGAATTAACAATGGAACAAAGAGAGAATATTTCATACATAAACCAAAGGCCTGGAAATAATTATCAGAATAATTATCAACCGCCAAGACCTATTTACAATCAAAACCAGAATTATAACCGAAATATTCCATACAACAACTAACAAGGTCCTAGCAATCAACAAGTATCCACTAATACTTACAATCAGCAAAGACCTAATTTTCAAAACAAACCACCACAACAAACCGATGATAAAAAGCCGAATTTAGAAGATATGATGACAAAGCTAGTTGAAACTCAAACGCAGTTTTTCACATCTCAAAAACAAACTAATGAACAAAATGCTCAAGCATTTAGAAATCAACAAGCTTCTATTCAAAATCTGGAACAAGAAGTAAGTAACCTAGCAAGGTTAATAGGTGAAAGAAAACCGGGAAGTATACCTAGTGATACAAATGCTAACCCTCGGAATGAAACAGCTAAAGCCATTACCACAAGAAGTGGTACAACACTTAAACCACCTGAAATACCTGTAATTTCTGATGAAGCTATTCCTACTCCACAAGAACCACAACCTGATCAAGATAAGGAAAGAGAACCGGTAGTTGAAAAGGTTAATGGAGTTAAGGCTAAACCTTATGTTAAACCATACCAACCACCACTTCCTTACCCAAGTAAAATGAAGAAAGAGAAACTTGAAGCCGAGCAATCCAAATTCTTGGATATGTTTAAACAGATAAATGTAAATCTTCCTTTCATTGATGTGATTTCAGGAATGCCTAGATATGCTAAATTCTTGAAAGATCTAATCTCAAATAGAAAGAAAATGGAAGAACTCTCGGCTGTTACTATGAATGCTAATTGTTCAGCAGTGCTGTTGAATAAGATACCAGAAAAACTATCTGATCCAGGAAGTTTCACAATTCCATGTTTTCTGGGTAGTCTTAGTTCAATAGAAGCATTGGAAGACTTAGGTGCTAGTATAAATCTAATGCCGTATTCACTATACGCTAAACTAGACCTTGGAGAATTGAAACCAACCAGAATAAGCATACAACTAGCCGATAGATCAATAAAATATCCTAGAGGGATAATGGAGAACATGCTAGTTAAAGTTGGTACTTTAGTATTTCCAGTAGATTTTGTTGTTCTGGACATGGAAGAAGATTCTCAAGTTCCTCTCATATTAGGAAGACCATTCTTAAACACGGCTAAAGCAATGATAGACGTGTTCGGTAAGAAATTGACCCTAAGTATAGAGGACGAGAGTGTTACCTTTTCAGTTGATAGAGCAATGCAACAACCACAATCTGCAGATGATACATGTTATTATATTCAAACTATAAATGCACATGCAGAATTATTAGAAGAATTTCCAGAATTACAAGGAACAGGAGAATGTTCTTTAGGAGAAGGTAATGAACCAATTGATGAAGCTAAAATGTTAGCTACACTTATAGCTAATGGATATGAACCAACAACAGAAGAAATTCAAATGCTAAAAGAAGAAGACAGATATCGATATAAATCATCGATAGAAGAACCTCCGAAATTAGAGTTAAAGCCACTTCCAAACCATTTGGAATACGCTTATTTACATGGTGAATCTGAATTACCTGTAATAATATCGTCTTCTCTTACTGAAAATGAGAAATCACAACTCATTTCTGTGTTGAAAGCCCATAAACCAGCCATTGCATGGAAGATTCATGATATTAAAGGAATAAGTCCTTCGTATTGCACACATAAAATCCTTATGGAAGAAAGTCATAAAACGTATGTGCAACTCCAACGAAGACTAAATCCTAATATGCAAGATGTAGTTAAGAAAGAGAATATTAAACTGCTAGATGCTGGTCTAATTTATCCAATCTCTGATAGTCCATGGGTAAGCCCAGTTCAATGCGTGCCTAAGAAGGGTGGCATGACTGTCATCACAAATGAAAAAAATGAGCTTATTCCTACTAGAACTGTAACAGGATGGCGTGTATGTATTGATTATAGAAAATTAAATGACACCACCAGAAAAGATCACTTTCCCTTACCTTTCATTGATCAAATGTTGGAAAGATTAGCCGGAAATAGTTACTATTGTATTCTAGATGGATTTTCCGGATATATTCAAATTCCAATAGCACCCGAAGATCAAGAGAAAACCACATTCACGTGCCCTTATGGTACTTTTGCTTACAAACGCATGCCATTTGGACTTTGTAACGCCCCTGCAACCTTTCAAAGGTGCATGATGGCGATTTTTCACGACATGATAGAAGAATGCATGGAAGTTTTCATGGATGACTTTTCAGTCTTCGGTGATACATTTGAAACATGTCTAGTTAATCTGGAACGAATGCTTATTAGATGCGAACAATCAAATCTAGTTCTTAATTGGGAGAAATGCCATTTCATGGTTAAAGAAGGCATCGTTCTTGGACATAAAATTTCAAAAGAAGGAATTGAAGTGGATAGAGCTAAAGTAGATGTAATTGCTAAACTTCCACATCCCACAAATGTTAGAGGAGTTAGGAGTTTTCTAGGGCATGCCGGTTTTTACCGACGTTTCATAAAAGATTTTTCTAAAATTGCCACTCCTATGAATAAACTCCTAGAAAAGGATGCTCCATTCATCTTTTCAGATGAGTGTATCAAATCTTTTAATATTCTTAAAGAGAAACTCACTAATGCGCCGATCATGATAACACCAAATTGGAATCTACCATTTGAATTAATGTGCGATGCAAGTGATTTTGCAATGGGAGCCGTTTTAGGACAAAGGATTGAAAAACGATTTCGACCTATATATTATGCTAGTAAGATGTTACAAGGAGCACAAATGAACTATACAACTACTGAAAAAGAACTCCTTGCTATTGTCTTTGCTTTTGACAAATTTCGATCATATCTCGTTCTAGCAAAAACGGTGGTCTATACCGACCATTCTGCTCTTAGATACCTATTTTCGAAACAAGATGCTAAACCAAGGTTAATCCGTTGGATCTTACTCTTACAAGAGTTTGATATTGAAATTCGAGATAAAAGAGGAGCAGAAAATCTCGCCGCTGATCATCTTTCTCGTCTTGAAAATCCTGAGTTAGAAGTTCTAAATGAATCGGCCATACAAGACAACTTTCCTGATGAATATCTATTGAAGATAGATTATAAAGACATCCCATGGTTTGCAGACTATGCAAACTACTTAGTTTGTGGATTCCTTGAAAAAGGATTATCGTACCAAAGACGAAAGAAATTCTTCAGTGATATAAAACACTATTTTTGGGAAGATCCACGTCTGTTTAAAAGTTGTCCCGATGGAATAATAAGCCGATGTGTATTTGGAGATGAAGCTAGTAAAATATTAAACCATTGTTACACAGGACCAACAGGAGGGCATTATGGGCCTCAACTAACAGCAAGAAAAGTTTATGATGCTGGATTCTATTGGCCTACAATTTACAAAGACGCACACCTTCTTTGCAAATCCTGTGATGCTTGTCAAAGGGCCGGAAAAATAAGTCAAAGTGATGAAATGCCACAAAATGTCATCCAAGTATGTGAAGTATTTGACATTTGGGGTATTGACTTTATGGGTCCATTTCCAAAATCTCATAATAATCTATATATACTTGTAGCCATTGATTATGTATCTAAATGGGCGGAAGCACAAGCTCTCCCAACTAACGATGCACGAGTTGTACTCAACTTTTTAAAACATCTTTTTGCAAGGTTTGGAACACCGAAAGCTTTAATAAGTGATCGGGGTACTCATTTTTGTAATAATCAACTTGAGAAAGTTCTTAAAAGATATGGAGTAACTCATAAAATCTCCACCACATATCATCCACAAACAAGTGGACAAGTTGAAAATACCAACCGAGCTTTAAAACGTATTCTAGAGAAAACCGTAGGATCAAATCCGAAGGAATGGTCCATTAAATTGGAGGATGCACTCTGGGCTTTTAGAACAGCCTACAAAACTCCAATTGGAACCACACCTTTTAGACTTGTTTATGGAAAAGCATGTCATCTTCCAGTAGAAATTGAACACAAAGCATTTTGGGCTTTGAAGACATGTAATCTTGATTTACATGAAGCCGAACGTCTACGATTAAGTCAACTAAACGAATTAGAAGAATTAAGACATGAAGCATACGAAAATTCGTTAATCTATAAAGAAAGAACGAAGAAATGGCATGATAAAAGAATCAGAAGTTCAAAAGAATTTAAAGAAGGAGACAGAGTTCTTCTTTTCAATTCACGATTCAAGCTATTTCCTGGAAAATTGAAATCAAGATGGTCTGGACCATTCATAGTCAAAAGAGTTTTCCCATACGGAACGATAGAATTAATAAATTCAAATGGGATTGAATTTAAAGTTAATGGTCACAGAGTTAAACATTACATACATGGTCCGATGGAAGTTGACAATGAAGTTAATCATAATTTCACCTCCAAAGAAAACCTTCAAAATGAAAACATAAATATGTTATCAACAACATATAAAAAATCAAGATTAGAATATAGGGAGGATTCAAATTTGAGTGATGAAGAAGAATTCCTATACAAACCTCCCATTCCAAGAAACGAAGAAAAATGTGAACAAGAAATTCAAATAGAAGTGAAAGAACCAAGGAAAGAACATCCGAAAAAGGTTTACAAACCAACTCGACTTACTAAAGCAGGAGACCCGAGTGAATTTATCATTTCTTGCTTACTTAATGATGGTGCTGTATATAATGGACTCGCAGATTTAGGAGCAAGTGCAAATATTATGCCTCTTTCCTTATACAAAAGATTAGGCATGGGTAAATTAAAACCAACCAAAATAGGTGTTCAATCATTTGACCAAACCATTAAACACCCTGTTGGAATAGCAAATAATTTACTTGTTAACGTGGGAAGTTTGACCTTTGTTGCAAACTTCATAGTGATTAATATGGAGGAAAACCTTGATATTCCTCTAATTCTAGGTCGCCCATTTTTAGCAACCACCGAGGCATTCATTGATGTAAGAGAAGGTAGAATGACACTTAGGGATGGTGATACATCGATCACCTTTGTGAACCGAAAGTTTAGATCTCCACAAACCAAAACTGTTAGACCAATAAAAACGCATAAGGGTGGGGAAGATGAAGAAACACTTAATGATGATCCAATCACAAAGAATGCCGTTGATGATACGAAATTAGATGAACCCATTTTTAACAGTTCAACGAAGAAACTTTATAAACGGATTCACGATGCTAAGATTAAAGGAAACTTTAAGCTATATAACCGATTAATATCCAATTTATCGTCAAAAGAAAAGGCAGTGTTAGTTGAATATGTGAAAGTTACGGAGGAAATCAACAAATGGATTGAAGTAAAACTCAAAGATATACAAGTTGTTGATGATTCAATTGAAAATAATGTTAATCACAATTTCAACTAAGTATAGGGGGTTTATGTATTTCTGTTAGAGTTAGATTGTCTGTTTTTGTGTAGTTCTCGAAAATGGAACCCGAATGGTCTTTCCCTAGCAGACCCTAAAGAACTAGTCTTCTCCCCCCATTCTGAATTTTTATTTTTTTTAGGTTTTTACAAAATGAAGACTGCATGTGAACTAAACCATGGTCTAATGCTACACGCTTTGATCACTAAACGTAATAATGACACACTACCGAGTGAAATAGTATCAGTAATCAGAGAAAGAATGGACGGAGTTAGAAAAGAATCCAGATGCAAAGATAATAAGTTACAATTTGGTAAAGGAAAATCAAAATCCGCAGCGAAAAGAAGAGCACGACACCTAGAAAGATGTCACGAATGCGGAAAATGGTCACATGGAGGTAAATGTTCAAATAATCAAACCTATTCAAATACCGAATTTGTTACTTTATGCAGAGACGGACCGTTCATATGTTTAGAAGAAAAGACACTGAATGCTCGAGGTTACGCCTATGTAGCCATGGAAAACCAATTAAACCGACTAACTTATGAATGGGATAGATCATATAACTAAGAATACTATCTCACAGGTAAGTCTGTACAGTTTTTATTTTTTTTTATTTTTATTTTTAACCTTTTGATAATAAACGCTAATTTGTTCGCTATAAAGTATTAAATTGGTATTGAATAAAATTAGGTTTGGCGACCGAAATTATTGATATCATACAAAAATTTATTACATCACTGCGAAATTTAACGTTTATTCTTAAGGTATAAATATCTTTAATCAATCAACCCAAAATATTTCAAAACTTCGTCATGAGTTAAATTAGGTCATGGAACCGAAATTACTTTACCGAAAAGAGGGGCGCATATTTTTGATAATATTTGATTGATGAAAGTGGGATAAAAAGCCAAAAAGATTTTTAATTTTATTTTTACCATTTTTTTAAAATTAATATATAAATCTTAAATTAATATTATAAACTTTGTAAAAACAATATTTTTTAAAATTGTAAATATTTGAAAAATTAATATAAGTTTGGTATGAATTTATAATATAAATTTTTAAATTAAGTTTGGTGTGAATTTTTAATTTTTAAAATATGAATTTTTAATTTTATGCATTTCAAATTTTAAGTTTGGTGTGAATTTTTAATATTAATTTTGAATTTTATATTTAAATTGTGTGAATTTAAAAACAAAAATTTACTTTATCTCATTAAGTTAAAAATATGATTTTTAAAATTCGTCGTAAGTTGAAGACTAGGTCTTTAAACCGAAATTGCTTTATCCAAGGGAGGGACGAGAACTTTTATTATCATTATTTTTAATCTTATTGAATTAAAGTATGCCAAAAACATTTAAAAAAACTCAAAAAATCTTAGCTTTTAAAACAATCGTTATAAAAAGACAAATTTTAAAACTTTGTCGAAGGACGAACTAGGACATCAATCCGAAACGACCTCGTCCTAAATAACAAGGGAAACAAAATTTTAAAAATTAATTACTTAATTGTTTTATAAGTTAAAGATTATAAAAAAAAATAGCAAAATCCGCGACTCGCGGAGTTTGAAGCTTTAAACCCTGCGACTCGCGGAGGGACCAAATTACAGGAAAAAAAAATAAAGCTGAACGAACAACTCAAACCACACACCACAAAAACATACTGCGAAGAACAGCCGCAAAAACCCGAAAATACCCAAAAAATACACCCCAAATTCACAATTTTTGACCGTTAATCACCAAATCTTTTACTAAAATCATGTTGAGAAGGATGCTATCAAGGAATTACTCAAGAAAAACGGTAAATTTCTACACCTAAACACCATTTAATCCGAAAATTAGTGTTCTTGAGCAATTTTTTCCCCAATTTGATTTTGATGCTTTTTAGTGTAATTATGCTTAAATTGTTTATGTATTATGCTTGTATAACCTAGATTGATGCTATTTAACATGATTAGAAGCCTTAAACTTCAAATTTTGAGTAATCTAGGGTTTGTGTTCTTGAGCAAATTTGGGGCTTTTGATATAAACAGGTTATGGCCGATTTTTGTCATGAATTGTTGCTAAATTAAGTAGTGTAACATGTTTAGGTAGTTAAATGATCCAAACTTTTTGAGAATTAAAGTGGACTTTTTCAAAGTCTAAAATTCATGAACTTGATTTTTGAGAGAGAATGCCATTTGAAACTTGTTTAATTGCTAGTAATGATTATTTTGACATGTTATTTGAGTTGAATGCTTATGAGCTTGGCGAACATTTTCGTATATGCTTATTTGAAAAAGTGTAGATTTGATGAAAATATGAAAATGAGCTTAAGTTTGATATAAATTGATCATGTCATTGTAATTATTTTGATTGATGATTTTGCTGACACTAATGCATATTTGGATGTACAAAAATTGTGTTTGATGTGTTTTGCAGACTGAAAGGGGTGAATCTTCATCTCAAGCTCGCAATGCTCCTGCTGAGAATGCGGAACAACAGGAGGTGGATAACTACTACAAGCAAGATATACCTCATCCAGTCATGACATTTTCTGATATGCACTTGGAAAATTTGCATCCGAACCTGAGATTTGACAGACTTTGGATAGATTATCCAAAGTATCAAAGGGGGTTGCATACTCTTTATTATAAAGTTGTTGAGGTACCTAGGGTCATAGAATGGGGACCATTAGAAGCTGTAGAATTGGCCGGGCCAATTAGGGAATTACTTGCACAGAGGTATGGTAATTCTACTTTTAATGACTGGGTACGTTTATTCACCATGCGTAGACCTGTATATAAAGTATGGTGTGAAGAATTGTTGTGTAGTATAGAATTAAATGATCGGGTAACTAGTTTAACCGATCGATCTTTTATTAGATTTTTGTTAGGAGGTTCAATGCGCCACATGTCTTTACTAGACATGGCTCAGGCTTTACGTATATATACGCCTGAGGAGTTAGCATCTGCCGATTGTAGAGGGTTGATACTAAATGGTAGAAAGATAGATGAAAATTTTGATACACATGGTGTATGGAGTCAAATGACAAGCCATCACCGATTCAAAGGGGGAAATTACTCTTATTTGGATATAGATAGAGCTGAATTAAGAGTGATTCATAGGTTTTTAGCTAATTCGATTACACAAAGAGGTAAGAACAAGGAAAAGGTAAATGAACAGGATTTGTTTTACCATATGTGTATTCGAGACCCACAAAGCGCTGTAAGTATACCTTATTGTGTGGGTTATTATTTATCAGCTATGGTTAGGGGGATGAGACCGCATAGAATAATAGGAGGTGGTATTTTTATTACTTTGATTGCTGAATATCTCGGTGTGGATATAAGTCGGGGGGGATTATTAGTCGAAGAACCAGAACCCCGCGATACTATAGGTTTAAATGTATACCATGGTGCGAAAGTTTTGAAGAGGCGAAATAACGCCGTAGTACAATACCATGGTAGACATCCACAGGTTGAGAGAAACCAACAGCAAGGTAATGTAGGAGGGGGAAATGAAATGCAAGAAATGCAAAGGTTTATAGCTTCACAGGAGTACGAAAATTCTAGACAGAGAGCATTTGAAGATTGGCAAGTTCATCAAAACCAAATTATAGCTCATTGCCAACATATAGGTAGAAACTATATTCCTACACCAAAACCCATATTCCCTCCCTGGTCTATAGAGATGCAACCACCGTATCCTACGTATAACCCTGCCGAAGCATTTTATAGCACCTATGATTATGTATGGAACCCCTATTGGTATCAGTATCATCCCTAGTCTACTTAGTTTTATTTATTTTGTAATTTGTAATGTTGATACGTTTAATACTTATGGTAATATTGTAATAGTTTTTATAATTTTCTAACTTTTATTCTTAGATTTTAATAATTTTTGAATGTGGGGTAATATACCAAACTTCAAAAATATGTATATATGTTTGCAGTTTTTCTTATGTACACAACAGGGTAAAACAACGCATTTTCAAAGACTGGCATTAAGTTCAGCAAAAGCAACTAATTTTGACGACAAGATGCAAAATATATGTGAAATAACAACAAGACGGAATGAACAAATGATGTGCACCATTTATCATTCAGCAAACAAACGCCAATATATTTGGAAACTTTGGTAAAAATTTAATCATTTTCACACAAATCACCCTCAATAATTTAAATTGTTACTGATTTCTTGCAAATGAGGGCATTGCAAGATCATAAGTGTGGGAAGGGGTTAAATTCTTTCAGATTTTATAATTTTTATCTTAAACACTGGGTTACCATTAAAAATACTAGTAAAGCAGTAATTGTATTATAATCTAGTGCTCTCTGATAATAAAGAATAGCCCTAGTCTTATATACTGACTACCCAATTCTAGTAAAAATTTTCAAAATTTTCAATTAAATGAACTCAAAATCATGTTTATACATATTTATGAATGATAAAACTAGGTTTTAACACCGAAATTATTGTTACCTCAGAAAGGACATAAATTGAGAAACAAACCAAAATGTTAAAATTCATTTAAAATGGAATAGAGGACAATAAAAAGGAAAATAAAAGCCAAGTATGGGAAAATTCTCCAAGTTATTCAAAACATATATCACATATTTTTGTACAAATAACTGAAAATACTTTTGCTTTGGACTAAACTAAAAAGTTTTACCTGATTTACTGTAAGAAAGATGGATCTACACGATGAATCAATTCCATCATTAAAAGGGAGTAAAGTCTTCCGAAAAAGACACGCGCTTCTTGATTTAGGTCAAGAAGTTGTCGCCCAGACTAGCTGTAGGTTGACGAAAAATCTAGAAAAGTCATCACTAAAATCAGCAGGAAATCCACGGACCTCAGCATTAAACAGAGTCACCAAGTGGTCAGATTTATCCTAACCATGAGAAGGATTTATCTCGTAAAATGGGGGGCACCATGCAAATTAGCTGGATAAGACTAATGAATCAGATCTCCAGAAAGGATAATCTCCTTAAAAGATCAAAAATCAGCTTTTAAGCCTGATATTACTCAATCCTTGAGATTGACCTTAAAGATTGAGAATTACAAACTCATGGAATTCAATGATATCTAAACTCGAGCTTGAACGAGAAAATATTTTGATCAAAATTACAAACCGATTTGTTTTCTGAAAACCCTATTTTCAATGCGTTCATTACCATTGAACGTAAAATCCTAGGAATTCACCTAGAATTCATTAGGTCACCTGAACTAAATCGGGTGTCAACCGTAAGAACGATGGTTGCATAGCATGGTCAAGGACAGGACCTTGTGCCAGACCGAAAAATTATAAGGGTGAGCTTTACTATTGCTCCTACCAAGGATAGTAATTGTGTCCGACACGTTATAGACCATAATTAAAAGCATGTCAGGGGACATTGCCTTAACAGTTGCTTGTTCAACGCTTTCCTTTACAACCGGACGGTAGTTTACCGAAAGGTAATATACGGGACAAGTAAACTGGACGTGTTGCTTTCCAAATACAAGGTTAGCAAGTGGGTGACACAAAACCATAAGTTTTGAGCTAAAATTTTCAAATCTGAAACCCACAAAACCCACAAAAACATTTTGCAAACACCGGTAAAGGGTTATTCCGGAAAACTTATCTAGGGTAAAAACTAGATTTAATTTTCAAAAGATCAAATGTTTTCATAAAGATCCAATTTCCTTAATGGATCTAAATTTTTATAGTCATGTGGGACTGTAAACCATATCGTTACTACCATTGTTTATACCGCCGTATAGAAATCACTGATGTACAAAGTGTGAAGAATAAAGAAGTGATTCTAGTATTTCAAGACGATATTGCTTGAGGACAAGCAACGCTCAAGTGTGGGAATATTTGATAATGCTAAAAACGAACATATATTTCATAGCATTATTCCTCAAGAAAGACAAGCTTTTAGTTGCAATTGTTTTATTTAAAAGTGATATTTGTTTAAATAATAAAAGGTGAAGACAAAAGACAGATTCGACGAATTGAAGACGCAAACGACCAAAAAGCTCAAAAGTACAAAATACAATCAAAGAGGTTCCAATTATTGATAAGAAATGTCTCGAAATTACAAGAGTACAAGATTCAAAACGCAAAGTACAAGATATTAAATTGTACGCAAGGACGTTCGAAAATCCGAAACCAGGACCAGAGTCAACTCTCAACGCTCGACGCAACGGACTAAAAATTACAAGTCAACTATGCACATAAGTATAATATAATATTTAAATAATTCTTATAATTATTTATATATTATATAAATAATAAAAATCCGTCGGCAAGAAAGACTCCAAAGTTTGTGAGCTGTAATTTCAAACTCCGCGACTCGCGGAGTTTGAAGGCAAAAAATGCCGCAAGTCGCGGAGCCCCAAATTCTGAAATTCCCTATAAAGCCAACCGAATTCTGATCATTTTTCAGAATCTATATCCATCTCTCTCAATATATACGTAAATATATATATATATATATATATATATATATATATATATATATATATATATATATATATATATATATATTTTATATTTTAATTTTAATTTTAATTTTAAATCCTAATAATAAGGGTATGTTAGCAAAAGTTGTAAGGGTGTAAGTCGAAATTCTGTCCGTGTAACGCTACGCTATTTTTAATCATTGTAAGTTATGTTCAACCTTTTTAATTTAATGTCTCGTAGCTAAGTTATTATTATGCTTATTTAATCCGAAGTAATTATGATGTTGAGCTAATTACTAAAATTGGGTAATTGGGCTTTGTACCATAATTGGGGTTTGGACAAAAGAACGACACTTGTGGAAATTAGACTATGGGCTATTAATGGGTTTTATATTAACTAAACAATACCTTGTTAATTTAATATACAAACTTATAATTCGGCGTATTTATATATAACCACATACGCTTGACTGGGTACGGTGGGCGGGATATCTATAAATACCAATAATTATTCATTTTACCGGATACAGAACTGGATTAATAGTTAATAGACTTGTTGAAACAGGGGTGAATTACATTCAAGGGTAATTGGTGTAATTGTTAACAAAGTAGTAAAACCTTGGTTTACACACAGTCGATAACCTGGTGTATTCATTAAACAAAGTATTAAAACCTTGTTACAATTCGAATTCCCAATTAGTTGGAATATTTGACTTCGGGAATAAGAATAATTTGATGAAGGCTTTCGCTCTTTATATTTATGACTAATGGACTATTATGGACAAATCCGTATGGACATATTAAATAATCCAGGACAAAGGACAGTTAACCCATGGGCATAAAACTAAAATCAACACGTCAAACATCATGATTACGGAAGTTTAAATAAGCATAATTATTTTATTTCATATTTTATTTCCTTTATTTTTTATTTAATTGCACTTCTAATTATCGTACTTTTTATTTATTGTTATTGTATTTAATTGCACTTTTAATTATCGTACTTTTTAATTATCGCAAGTTTATTTTATCGCTCTTTTATTATTCGCAATTTCATTATCGTTATTTGCTTTACGCTTTAATTTAAGTCTTGTATTTATTTTTAATATTTTACATTTGGTTTTAACTGCGACTAAAGTTTTAAAAATCGACAAACCGGTCATTAAACGGTAAAATCCCCCCTTTATAATAATAATATTACTTATATATATATTTGTATTTTTATAAAAGTAAACTAATATAGCGTTAAGCTTTGTTTAAAGATTTTCCCTGTGGAACGAACCGGACTTACTAAAAACTACACTACTGTACGATTAGGTACACTGCCTATAAGTGTTGTAGCATGGTTTAAGTATATCCATTCTCTAAATAAATAAATATCTTGTGTAAAATTGTATCGTATTTAATAGTATTTTCCTGCTAAAATTAATAGTATTTTATACCACTCTGCTAAAACATCAGTTTGCATACTACCGACAGTTCAATTCGGATATTATATCGTGCCCCGTTGATAATTAGTGGTAGATAAAAAGTCTCAGAAAAATCCCAAACATTTAGATTAATTATATTTATTTATTTTGGTCATTATGGTACAAAATTCGATCATTAACTATTAAATAAAATTTACATTAATTAATCACTCTCAATCCCAATATAAAAGTTTTAAAATTTAACAGATAGTTCCTAAATACATTTTTAAATAAGACTATAATTTGTAAAACTCATTTTCGGATCACCGTTTATTTTAAAAATCATATAAGTTTGAATTTAACTTACTTAATATCAATCGGGATAGCAAATGAGTATTACAATCATTTAATATTTATTTTTAATATACTTTTTTATATATATATAGATATATTTTAAATAATTATTATTATGATATCTTTTTTTTACTTTACATAATTAATTTTAATATCAACTACCTATAATACTTCAAATTATATTTCGAATTATTATTTATATATACATACACACATACCTATTTACAATTAATTGTTCGTGAATCGTCGAGAGCAGTCGAAGGTCAATTGAATATATGAAACAGTTCAAACTTTTTGAGACTCAACCTAACAGACATTGCTTATTGTGTCAAAAATATAAAATCGTATTGAGAGTTTGATTTAAAGTTAGTCAAAATTTTCCGGGTCGTCAAAGTACCTACCCGTTAAAGAAATTTCGTCCCGAAATTTGATCGAGGTCATCATGGCTAACAATAAAAATGTTTTCATGACGAATATGAGTTGATAAATAGAGTTATATCATTTTTGATTAATATAAATAAAACGATTTGTTTATGTGAAGCGTACAAGTGAAGCTGTCACAAAAGAGTGAAATGAAGAAATACAGATTCATCTTAACTGTTGACGTAGTCAGGGTTGATTTTCGGAATTCAAGGGATTTAGAGAAAATCATCAAAATCTATATAAGATTTGATTCTTTGGTAATTAAGGAAATTAGAATCCTTTTTGATTAAATGCGATAATCTGTTTTGTTTGCTCTGTCGGATATTTCACTATAAATCCACTCTCTTCGTTTCCTTTATATTTTGGAGTTCCATCCCTTTTATTTTTTCTTCTCGACTTTGAGTCAAGCGAATAATGGTCCAGAATTTGTAGGTATGAAGTTTCGAATGAACATAACTAATGTTCTAAGAAAGAAATTGTAATAGCTCGATCTGACTTTTCGAATTAGTAGAAGTCACGAGAAATGATAGAACTATAAGAAAGATACGTTCTTGATATGTTTGGAGATTAGATAGAATGTAAGAGTCGTGTAACATGTCACAGGATGACGGTATGGTCTGTGAATCATCACATTCCATTAGAAACTCAGCATGACTTACTGTAATATAATCACGTTGATCAAGTGTCATTATATTATACTAACTCATGCATCAGTTCCCAACACTACTTCAAAAACATTCATAATTTAAATTCAAAGATTTATAGAATATAGAAACTAAAATAGTTTCCTTTTATGAGATAACACAGATAGCGCGGAGAGATAATTAATATTGGACGAGAATATTTATGAAGATATCTTCAGAAATATTGAGGATATTTACAATGAAAGATACGATAATATCTTGGAATGTTAGAACCAAATTGTGATGAAGAAACTCATTCACGATGATTTAGAGCGGTTAAGGAGTAAGGTATTCGCTAAAGATTTCATCAGAAACAGAATCATCAGGATTCTTTAAATACAGGGTTTGGTCCTTGTATTGTTCTTTGGTCTCCTTCATGGTTTGCTCGATTTATTTTTCAGAACTCAGAGATCTGATTCGTAAGCTAGAGTGCTTTTCAGAATTTTAGAATGAAAGTTCATAATTCTATGAGATAAATGTTATATGTATACATATAACTGTTGATGTAGAAATGCTACGAGATTCAAAATACTGATTGCTGATTTCCTGTAGTTGGATTGGAAATTCTTGTTACAGGATGCGGATGAGTATATGATAAGATATTTAAGCCAAGGAGCAACGAGGTTGCTGGTACGTCTACTGATAATATGGTGGGATATAAAAGGTTCCCCGGTAACAACAAAAGAGCACGCATATATATCAAGATTATAATAAGGCTAATCCGAATGAAAATCGAAGTTGACTTGCTTGAGCTGTGACAAAATTTGCTACTTTGAAAGGGATCGCAAAGTTATTTTTGGTAATAACAATGCCAAAGGAGCTAGCACAGATACATGTTAAACGTTTACTCAAGTTCCGAGTGTTTTCAGGTGCATAACTATATGCGTCAATCTCTTCTTCCGTAGATGAAGTGTGGTTGGATCATCCTCTCGGTTGAGGTATTTTCAAGAATCATGAAAGCTTTGAATGCAGATTGTAATCGTCAAGATATAAATGAGGTTTAAGATGAAATCAAGTGGCAAACTTGAAGAAATGTTTAGTTTCATATGTTATAATCAATATTTTAATTCATTTTAATTGTCCGATGTTATTAGTTCACAGTCGATAGTCCACAGTTAACAGTCCAATAATTCATATATAGTTTAATTTATATTATTCGAATTAATTAATACGTATCGTGACCCGTGTACATTTGTCAGACTCGATCACAACTCAAAGTATATATATTATTGTAGAATCAACCTCAACCCTGTATAGCTAGCTCCAGCATTACTGCATATAGAGTGCCTATGGTTATTCCAAATAATATATATAGATGCGTCGATATGATATGTCAAAACCTTGTATACGTGTCCCGATATTTAAAGTGCGTAAAATAAATAACAGAAATTAAATGATGATAAATAAAATTGCGAGAATATAAACTACAATAATTAAATTACGATAAATAAAATGTAATCAGTTAGCTAGGAACAGTTAGCGTGGATTCTTAACAAAATTTCTCATAGTTAATTTGTCTGTTTCTAACCAATTTTATTTTGTCATATGTTTTCTTCATTATTCCACTTGTTGGATTCTGATAGGTCAAAATCCAAATATGAAATTAAATGAAAATGGTTATTCTGCGGTGAATGGATACGTATATCGGTGGTTGTAAGTAGGATAGTAAATGACTATTGAATCAGCTTCGACGAATGTACAGTGTAACTTATTAAGGTGAAATCTAAATATTCCTCTTGTATTACCTACCCGTTAAAATATTTTCACCATTAACAGTTTGTACGAAACAAATTTGTAATTACAATCTTTATGAAAATATATATACATATATATTTTCTTCAGATGTAATCATGGATTTAATGGGTTAATATGATATTAAACTCATTTGGTTTACGTTTAGACTAGAGTACATAATCTCTAAAACATTAGAGGTTACATAACCATGATGTCGAACGAAGATAAATGATGTGGAACGTCATGTAGAACGATGATTATTCTCGAGGTACAGAATGAGATGTTGAGGCATGTGATGTTGAAACTTGGGTTGTTGGTAGTACTGTTGGTGCCGGTGATGTTGCTGAAGCTGGTAAATTTTGCACCATATTCTCCAAATTTATTTCTCTAGCGCGAAGTTTGTTGACTTCTTCTATTATTCCGGGATGATTGTCGGTTGGAACGAGCGAATGAATAAGGTTTAGGATCTGAGATATTATGTAATCATGATGAGATATTCGAGAAATGAGGGTGAAAATGATATTTCGCACTGGTTCACCGGTAAATGCATAAGGTTCTTCGCCAAGAGGTTAATTTGGTTGATGGAAAGGATCACCTTATTTTTGTCTCCAATGTTTAAGTAGGCTACGAACCCATCAGATGAATTGGTTGATTTATTCTGGTGACACTACTTTCGGAGCTTAGGTGAAACTCCATATCGGAATAGCTGTTGGAATTCGAGGAATTCGAACTGGTTGAGGGATTCATCTCGTACGATCAGATGAAGGATTTTTCGATAAGAAATAGATTATAGGATGTAGATTAGTACCCTGCAATACATAATTTACATATGCATATATAATACTAAAATCCCATAAGTTACGGGGAAATCTACGGATGCTGTCAGGCAAAGGTAACAATAACAGATACGCTAAGATATGAATTTATCTATACACAGTCTATGCAATAGAGGCAGTAAGACGTGTCTAGACTTTTAAGGATGATAAGCAATAATTTCGACACTAAATGATAAGCAAAACTTTTGACATGCAGACACGGTCGAAGTCCAGACTCACTAATGCATCTAAACAACTATCAGTTAGACACACTAAAGCAAGACCTGGTTCACTAAGACCACCGCTCGCTCTGACACCACATGTCATACCCCGTCCTAATCCATCTGGACGAAGTCACCAACATCTGGTCCCACTGCGATGATCGACTCCAAGTAATGTATGTAAAACGAGCAAATGCACAGCGGAAGATTTCTTTCATACTTGAGAATAAACTTGCTTTAAAGTGTCAAACAAAAGTTTGGTGAGTTCATAAGTTTATCATAAACAATAAAATTCATCATTTTGATAGACCACAAGATTTAAATGCTGCATGGTACAAACGGGCCCGAATCCTACACCCACCTGTAATGTATATGCGATATCTTTTAAATACAGTACACCTTTCTCGTGTACGAAATCCATTTTTCATAAATCTTAGTAACCGTACACATATCTCGTGCACAAAAACTAATACACATAACATGTGTATAAAAATAATTCTCTCGATACATAACATTCACATCAATTGGTGGTAATTATCATGTCCACATAATTCAATGGTGGCAATTATCATGTCCACATAATTCAACGGTGACAATTATCATGTCCACATAATTCAACGGTGGCAATTATCATATCCACATAATTCAACGGTAGCAGTTATCATGTCCACATAATTCAACGGTAGCAGTTATCATGTCCACATAATTCAACGGTGGCAATTATCATGTCCACATAATTCAACGGTGGCAATTATCATGTCCACATAATTCATTCGAGGAATGTTTTGCTTGTGTCTATCTCGTCAAACATTTATAAAAGCATTTCATGTATTCGTAGTTCCAAATATATTTCAAAAGCATTTAATAAAGCAGTTGTAAAAATAGCGCATGTATTCTCACTCCCAAAAATGTAAAGAGTAAAAGGGAATCAAATGAACTCACCATACTGTATTTTGTAGTAAAAATACATATGACGACATTGAACAATGCAGGGTTGGCCTTGGATTAACGAACCTATATTAATTGTATATTTATTAAAACATATAATCGTAATCGAACAATTTCATATATTATAATTTTATATATTATTTATTTAATTTGTAGATATATTTAAAAATGATTATTATTTATATAGTTATATGTACACACACACACACACACACACACATATATATATATATATATATATATATATATATATATATATATATATATATATATATATATATATATATATATATATATATTAAAAATTTCCTAATTTGTTTTATATGAATATTTATATAAAATATATCATATTCATACTTATATGAAATATTACTTATAAGTATATTTTTATATACATAAAAATATAGTAATCAAAAGTTGTAATTGATTATAATGATAGTATAAATAATATCATTACTTATAATAATAATTATAACAAGAATCGTAGTAATGATAATAGTGATATTAATAATAATACTTGTAACAATATTGATTTTACAGTTACTGATAGTCATGATACTGTTTTTAGTACTTACATAATAATAATAATACTCGTGATAATAATATTACTTATGTCAATATTAACACTTTTATTATTTATAAAAAGGTATTACTACTAATATTTACAAAAACGATAATAATTTATATTACTTTCATAATAATAATAATAATAATAATAATAATAATAATAATAATAATAATAATAATAATAATAATAATAATAATAATAATAATAAACATATTCATGATAATAATATTAAAATTTTAAATTTAATTGTAATGTCATAATTAATACTAATAACAACAATATTGATAATTATAATAATGGTGATCTTAATAATAATAATGCTAATAATAATAATAATAAAAATAATAATAATAATAATAATAATAATAATAATAATTATAATAATAATAATAATAATAATAATAATAATAATAATAATTATAACATTAACAACTAATAATAATAATTATAACAATAATAATAATAATCATAATAATTAACAATAATAGTAATAAAAATAAAAGAACTTGTGTATACCCTTAAAAGCTTCGAGTAAAAAGAAACGCTCTAGACGGGACTCGAACCCAAGACCTCTCGCTCACCCAACAACACACTAAACCACTTCTCCATTTCTTCATTTCTATTTCATATCACGATTAAATTTCATTTAACATATTTTAAACAGCGATAGTCTTCAACATCCCAATTAATCTGGCCCATCTTACTTCGGCCCAATTAGAAGTTTATGTTGGACCTCGGCCCAACTGAGGTTACCCAGCCCAATCAAAATTTGTAATACGGTAGCCCAATAGAAATCAATTTGAATTACGACCCAGAAGAAGAAATAAGGCACGGCTCAAAAGAATTCCAAATAAAAATAAAACAGATCAAAAGTTTTATCAAGTAGGGTTTTATATAATGAGATTGTCGGCCAAAAGAAATAAATAAATACAAAGAAACACGCAAAGCAGTTGATTTCATCGATTATTAACATTCTTTAATTAACCCCACACTGCGATATTGGAGTTTAATATCGCGTTTGTTCCCACGAAGACAGATTTATATTAGCTGTAGCAATGGAGGTTTCAAAGTGGTATGATGAAGGTAATTTTACTCGACCACAGGAAGAACACAAGGTGCATGTTCTGGGACTGTTTATAGTGAAAAGAAAACAAGAGAAAAGGTACCCCTTCTAGTATGTATGTTGATGTGCGTAGAGGTGTATACGAAATAGTTATATTTTTATTGTGAAATACTATTAAATACGATACAATTTTACACAAGTTATTTATTTATTTATTTATAAAGTGGATATACCTAAACCTTGTTACAACACTTATAGGTAGTGTACCTAATCGTACAGTAGTGTAGGTTTTAGTAAGTCCGGTTCGTTTCATAGGGATCTAGCCAAGTTTAACGCTATATTTTTAAAAATATATTTGTAAATATATAAATATATATAAGTAGTATTATTATTATAAAAGGGAGTTTTTACCGTTTAATGACCGGTTTGTCGATTTTAAAACTTTAGTCGCAGTTAAAACCTAATGTAAAATATTAAAAATAAATATAACTTAATTTAAAGCGTAAAGTAAATAACAATAATTAAAGTGTGATAAATTAAAATGCGATAAATAAAATGACAATAAATAAAATTGCGATAATTAAAAAGTGCGATAATTAAAAGTGCAATTAAATATAATAACAGTAAATAAAAGTGCAATGAAATATGAAATAAAGGAATTATGCTTATTTAAACTTCTGTAATCATGATGTTCGACGTGTTGATTTTAGTTTATTACCATGGGTTAATTGTCCTTTGTCCTGGATTATTCAATATGTCCATCAGGTTTTTGTCCATAACAATCCATCAGTCATAAATATAAAGTGCGAGTGTCCTCGTCAAATTAGCCTTATATCCGAAGTCAAATATTCCAACTAATTGAGGACTTAAACTATAATTATACCAATTTTCCTTGTATATAATTCACCCCTGTTTTAATAAGTCCATTGACGATTAATCCATTCCCGTGACCGGTTAATTGAACGATTACTAGTACTTATAAATATCCCGCCCATCGTGTCCGATCGAGTGTATGTGGTTATTTATAGGTACGTCCAATTGTAAATCTTTATATTAAATTAACGAACTATCATTCAATTAAACAAATATAAAGCCCATTATTAGCCTATAGTCTAATTTCCACAAGTGTCGTTCTTTTGTCCAAACCCCAATTACCCAATTTTAATATTTAGCCCAAATCATGATTACTTCGGCTTAAATAAGCATAATAATAACTTAGCTACGAGACATTAATTTAAAAAGGTTGAACATAACTTACAATAATTAATAATAGCATAGCGTTACACGGAGAGAATTTCGACTTACACATTTACAACATTCGCTAACATACCCTTATTATTAAATTTAAATTAAAATTAAATTTATAATTATAAATAAATATATATATATATATATATATATATATATATATATATATATATATATATATATATATATATATATATATATATATATATATATATATATATATATATATATATATATATATATATATATATATATATATATATTACGTTGAGAGATAGAGAGAAAAAGGTGTGTTAAAATCGATCGGAATGCGCGACTTTTATAGCCCCACATTTCACTGTATATCTCCGTGAGTGCTGAACTTTTAAGCTTTAAACCTCCGCGAGTGAGGAGGTCTGGAATCCAGCTCACAAATTGAATTAAACGTGGGCTGCTTTGATTAAAATAATATATATATAATTAATTATATATAATATTATATTCTTGTGTATAGTTAATTTGTAATTTTTGGTCCGTTGCGTCGCACGCTGAAAGTTGGTTCATGTCTCGGTT